>NC_141068.1:21579256-21951756 GCF_041138505.1 Cibotium barometz | reverse complement strand
CCTGTGAGCAGCATGTCATCGACATAGAGAGCAATGATTAGATGTACACCATCCACACGTTTAACATACAAAGTGCTTTCTGTTAGACTATTCTGAAACCCATGTGCAGTCAAATATGCATGTATCTTTTCATACCAAGCTCGTGGAGCTTGCTTTAAACCATATAAAGCCTTTTTCAACCTGCACACTTTGTTTTCCTGCCCTCTTTGAACAAAACCACGAGGCTGCGATACATATACCTCCTCATGCAAATCTCCATTCAAGAATGCAGTCTTTATGTCCAACTGATGTACATTCCAACCATTATGAGCTGCCAATGCACAAATGCTACGAATGGTAGTCATACGACAAGTGGGAGCAAAGGTCTCATCAAAATCAATGCCCTTTTCTTGAGCATAACCCTTTGCAACAAGTCTAGCCTTATAGCGATCAACACTGCCATCTGGCTTTCGTTTCAACTTAAAAACCCACTTACATCCAATGGCCTTTTTACCAATAGGCAAATCACACAAAGACCATGTACCATTCTTCATTATAGCATCATATTCACTTTGCATTGCAGCCAACCAATTTTCTGAATTTTGTGCCTCATCAAATGAAAGAGGTTCTTCCTCTTCACACATACTAGACACAGCCAAAGCATAACAATCTGATGCATAAGAGGCATGCTGAAAACCTGAACGAGTACGACTAGTCATAGGTGCATCAATCTTACTATCACGCAAGGTTTTCACCAGCCATTTAGGCATACCTCTAGCCTGCTCATTTTCAGCCCTATCCTCATGAATTACATCCGATAAATCTGCATCAGAAATAGGCTGATCTATGATGTCATTTGAAATCTGCATAGGCTGAATATTTGCCTCATTAGGACTTACATTTGAATTCCCACCTGTAAAGAGAGGCAACAACGTATCAAATACATCCCGTGAGCTCACACCTGTCTCTTTGGTACATGATAACAAGGGCTACACAGCATCTTCCACAAAAACAACATCTCGACTAATCAAGATACGCTTTGACTGCGGATGATACAATCTGTAACCCTTGCTCTCAGCACTGTAACCAACAAAAATGCATTTGACAGCCTTATCATCTAATTTTCTGCGTTGTTGCACAAGCACTAAAGCATAGGCCAAGAAACCAAAGACACGCAAGTGACCAATAGAAGGTTTCCTGCCATGCCAAGCTTCATATGGAGTAATAGACTGCAAGGCCTTAGTGGGACACTTGTTGAGTACATATGCAGCACACATGACAGCCTTAAGCCAAAACGCATGTGGCAAAGCTTGGCTCTTGACCATACATCGTGCCGTCTCCATAAGTGACATGTTCTTCCTCTCAGCAACACCATTTTGCTGAGGGGTATACGGCACTGTACATTGGTGTTTTATCCCACGACTAGCCAGAAATGCATCAAACTCTTTAGACATGTACCTCCCCCCTCGATCAGTACGGAGGGTGCCCACAGTACAATTGGATACATTTTCAACCATAAGAAAAAACTGTTTGAAGCACAAAAACACTTCGGACTTTGCCTTCAGTGGATATACCCATGCATGTCTTGAGTAATCATCAATGAAAGTCACGAAGTACAAGTGTTTACCAAATGACGGAGTTTGCATAGGCCCACATACATCACTATGTACAAGCTGCAATTTGCGAGTGAGTCTCCACGTGGAAGCAAAAGTCTGATATGTCTCAGGTAAAGCATCAAGAACAGTCTGCACAAGAGAATGATCAGGAATAATCTCACTTGCAAAAATCAACTGTTCTTTGAGATCTTTAATCTCAGCAAGAAAAACATTCATGTCATCATCTTCTTGCATAATCTACAATTCTAGATCTTTACGCAGGTAAGCGATTTTTGCCTCGTTACGACCTGCATACAAACCAGCTAGAATATCCCAAGCCTGTTTTTCTCTTTTAGCTGAACGAATATGTGGGGTGATGTTACATTTGACAGAAAGTGCAATCAAGGCATGAGCCTGCACATCTTTACCATCCCAACAAGCTTGTTCAGCAGTAGGTAAAACAGCAGCAACAGTAGAGCTGCTAGAACCTGCAACATCCTCAACAGATCCTACATCCACAGAACCTGGACGTACATCCATACCCTGCACAATGTTCCACACTCCTTTTGCAACCAAAACATGCTGCATCATGTATGCCCAAAGTGGGTAGTTGCTGTCTCCATCCAGTTTGTCTTCAGCAGACAACATGCGAAATATATCATTGCTGTTATCAGCCATGGCCATTGACTGAAACTGATGCAAAAGCTGCCTGTAATGAAGCAAAGACTGAACAGAAAATAACTCGTGCTATGTAGCACGGTCCACAATAGAGTACGTATGCCTGTTTTGCAGAAAACTGCACTGTCAAAATTTCTGCAGAAAATGACGAAAACACCTGTGCAGAACTTGAAATGCAAAAACGGAGCCCGAAACGACCTCAGATGCAAATTCTGAGAACGCAAAGCCCTACGAGCATATTTGCAGAGTATAGGGACCTGCAAGCGCTCGTGAAAACTCACCTCAATCGGAGAACGTGAGTCGGAGCCCTAGGAGCCGATGCCTGCCCTGATACCAATTGTTGGAATTAGGGTTGCAGGAAAGCACACAAAGCTTGGAGAAGAAGAAGCAAGAATGCACACAACACAAAGTGTATTAGATTGTGTCAATGTACAAAAGATAAGTTAGCCCTAGAAGGATGGGCGTATATACAAGCCGGGGGGAAAAAACCTCCTAAAGAGGGAAAAAGTGCACCGGCGGTCCTAAGAGTGTGCGTTTAGATTAGTGTATGTGCGGTGTGTACATGTGTGTGTGTGTGAGAGAGAGAGAGAGAGAGAGAGAGAGAGAGAGGTGACAGATAATTTCTACGTAGGAGATAGTTTGTGTGGGAGGAGAGAGTGTGCGTTTAGATTAGTGTATGTGCGGTGTGTAAATGTGTGTGTGTGTGTGTGTGTGTGTGTGTGTTGTGAGAGAGAGAGAGAGAGAGAGAGAGAGAGAGAGAGTATATGCATGCATGTACATACATCTGCATCTATGTGTAGAATGTGCTTGAGAGAGAGAGTGAGATGGGGCAGACCTAGAGAGAGAGAGAGAGAGAGAGAGAGAGAGAGAGAGAGAGAGAGAGAGAGATGTAATGAGGGAGGGTGAAAAGAGAGAAAGAGAGTGAGAGATAGAGAATAAAAAGTGTCTTTTAATAAAATATAAATCAAATAGAAAACATATATGTATATGTGTGTATACATGTGTGTGTGTGTGTGTGTATTTTTATTTACATTTATATATACATACATATATATGTATATATATACACACATATACATACATACATATGTATATACATACATATATATATATATATATGTTGGTGTGTGTGTGTGTGTTTAGATGTGTGTATGATATATCTATCTATATATTTAAAAGTGACCACAACTTATCACCCATCTCCGCACATTAAAATCAAAATTAATTAAATTATGTCGATGTTTATATTTATATTTTTAAATACATGTATATATGTATAAGAGTATGTGTCTATGTATAGGTTTATGTATCTAAAACATAATATTGTATATACTATATATTTACATATGTGTATGTGTGCGTGAGAGAGAGAGAGAGAGAGGGAGAGAGAGAGAGAGTGTAAGTGAGAGAGAGAGAGAGAGAGAGATTGAAAGAGAGAGAGAGAGAGAGAGAGAGAGAGAGAGAGAGAGAGAGCGCTTCTATGTGTGGGAGAGTGTAAGAAGAGAGAGGGAGTGTGTGCATGTATGTGTGTGTGTGTGTGTGTGTGTGTGTGAGAGAGAGAGAGAGAGAGAGAGAGAGAGAGCAGGTGTGTATATGTGTGTGCATGTGAGAAAGAGAGAGACTCGAGAGTTTCAACATTTGAGAGTGTGTGTACGTGACAGAGAGAGGTAGGGTCATGTGCATGTGCATGTGTGTGAGAGAGAGAGAGAGAGATGGTTGTAGAGAGGGAATAGTTCTTTCCTAGAACCTTGGTTTGCCCCGCAGCAATGCGCGGGTGCAATACTAGTATACAATAATATATAAGGTGGGTAAAGTAGTTCTTTGATGGGAAATATTTAGCTATAGAATGTCATGATAAAGGAACCGAAGCCTAGATAGCTCGACCGTCCGAGCAAGGCACGGGCGGGGTTCAGGGGAGCCAAGAGGCCGATTACAGACTCTAGGGTGACCGGGCACTAATAAGAGTGTCTGGGCACGTGTGAAGGGCACAAGAGCTTAGATCTTGATATAGGAATCGAGGTTTGATTTTGGCATGGTTGGGTGGAGAAGAAGGAGCTCTCAGCCAAATTTAATTAGCTAGCCTATATACCACACGCTGGCTAGTGCAGCTAGCCAATCATACGTTATCATCGCAACAATCATGTGGCTTTGAGGCCAACCGGACGACCCAATCATCTCCATCCCTCACCGACAGTCGTCGCTAGTCGCCTGGAAAATTTAGAAGAAGCCGCCTGAGAGTTTGGAGCCGCCGCGTTGTAGAAGAGAAGAAAATCCTTTTTTATAAAAAAGTTTCCACAAAGGTTTTTATCTCCAAAGGTTTTAAACCTTTGGAGATAAGAGGTTGTTCACACGGTGTGTTCAAAAATGTGTTTCCACCGAGATTGGGAGGTTGTTTTCACGAAGTTTGGAGGTGTTTTACCACACGACAACCTTCAGCTTTTCCTACGAGTAGTTTTGGGTTGTTTTTATGAAGACCAGGAGGTGTTTCGTCATGACAACTCACCTTTTTATATCGCACCGATGATTTCGCTTCGAGCTAGCAATCCGGTTGCATTCCTAGAGCTTGGACTTGAGGTTGGTGCTTGTGTTTATTCTTTTGCATCTCATCTAGAGAGTCCAAATGGAATCTAATAATCCTAATGAATCCGTAAGTGAAGATCCCAATCAATTGCCGGACACAAAGAAGGCAGTGGCCAATCCTGATGTCGCGATGACCGACGACGATCTACTGGGTGATAATTTGGTTAGCACTGAATAGTTTAAGGCTCTAGAGTCCAGTAATTTGGACATTGAGGCCAAGTACAATAAGATACTCCTCTTTCTTCAGGAGTTAAAGGATAATATGCAAGCTTCTACCACTTTAAGTGCTTTAGTGGGAGGGATGCTAGTGGCTCCTGCCTAAGGGAGCAACATGAATGTCGGTACATCTCACTCTAGAGATACTACTACTATTCTAAAAGATTCGAAACCTCCAAACTTTAATGGGGAGGAGAAGGAACACAATAAGGATGAGATCAATACTTTTTTATTAAAGTGGCATCGATTACGTCACACTTTAGAGGAGATACACACACTTGAAGTGAGCTTTACTCTCGGAGGTAAAGCATACAAGTGGTGGATGAGCTTGGAACCCGAAAATCGGCCTACTACATGGGTTGAATTTGAAAGTGCATTCATGAAAGAATTTCTTCCAAAGAATGAGATCGATCGTAATTAGAAAGCATGGGGCAATTGTGAGATGAGAAATATCACATTGACTCATTATATCTCCAATTATCAAGAAATCATTCTCAAGTTGAAAGGAATGGAAGACTTTTAGAAAATTCGTGAATTAGACTTGGACTATAAGAATCAAGTTAAACAAAATGAGCCAAAAACTTTAGAAGAAGCAATTAAGTTTGCTCATATTTTCGACGACATTGTCGAAAAGAAAAAACGTGCGTAGAATGCACAACAGACATCTAGCTTAAGGGTGCACTATTAAGAAACCCTATGTATCACGTGCATTCAAGGGGTATTTAAAAAACCCCTTACCTGTGAATTTTCATGAATAAAATGACCCCTTTTTCTTTATAGACTTATGGCTTTTTTTTCAAAATTGAATTAAAAGTCCTTTCTGTAAATGTATTTATGTAAATTTACCTTGAAATTCGAATTAAAAAAACCCCTTCATTTGAACTCACGTGCAATACTTACATATTTTTAGATGAACCCCTTGAGACATCTAGTTTGTCCGAGGGTTCCAAGCATCAAGGTCAAAATAAAAGAAAGGGACCTAACCAAAAGAACGACCAATCTAAGAAGACTAAAGGACTACAAAAAAATTTAAAGCATGAGGATTTTGAAAGAGCTAAAAAAAGAAAATCTATGTTTTCACTACTGCATGGAAAAGGGTCATAGTAAACTAAAGTGTCCCAAGCTAAAAGAAAATGAGAAAAATTAACGTGATCAAAGTAAAGAAAAGCAAGTGCACACTATTCAAGTGCTCCCTCTAGAGACTTCTCGTAAGTTTAAAGAGGTTCAAGTTTATCATGCTTATCCTACTTATGCATGTTGTGTCACGTCATTGATGTAGGCGCCAACATTTGGACCACATGAGTTGGTTCGAATGCATGATCATGTTAAAGGTCACAATGTATGAGTTATGATTGATGATAGTGCCACGTACAATTTCTTGAACTATACTTTAGTAAAGAAATTAAAGTTGTCCCAAAGTTCAAGTGATCATAAGTATGTGGTTTCTTTGATTAACGAGACTATGATAAAGATGTATGGGATACTCTAGTTCGTGATGTTCCATTAATCATTCAAGGTCTGAGATGCATTTGGATTTTCGAGTTATGCATATCACTCGAGCAAATGTTATTCTAGGTCAAGAGTGGTTATATAACATTGGTCCATCTTTGTCTAGAAGTTATTTGCTTAATTCTTTTGACTTTGAAGTAGATGGTAAGAAAGTTCACTTGCAAGGTGAACATGATGTACCCTCCTCACCTCTTATATGCTTTATGGATCTCAATCATCTTGTATAAGCTAATGAAGTAGAAAACATCTTTTTGTGCTACATGAGCCTTGATGATGTTGTTTCCTTTTTTGCATGTGAAAATATAAGTGGTTTAAATGAGCATAGTGTTTACATGACTTCTTTTCAATCAAAGCATGTTAACAATAAAAAAGTTAATGAATCCTTAAAGCAATTGTTACAACAATTTAAAGATGTGTTTCCAAATTAATTATCGGGAGGATTACCTCCTATCTACGAAGTTGAGCATCCAATTGAAGTACTACCTGGCTCAAAGCCAGCAAGTAAGCCTCCTTATAGGCTTAGTTTTAAGGAAGCACAAGAATTCGAATGATAATTAAAGCACTACCTTAAAAGTGGATTCATTAGACCAAGTGCTTCACCTTAGGCTTCACCAATTCTATTGGTGAAGAAAAAAGATGAGTCTATGCGACTATGTGTAGGCTACTGCCATGGTTTGAATCAAATCGTGATTAAGAATAAGTATCCTTTGCCACGAATAGATGAGTTATTTGATCAACTCCAAGGACCAAAGCACTTTACGAAAATCGATTTACGATCTAGATATCATCAAGTGAGAATTCAGGAAGCGGATGTCCAAAAGACTGCTTTTCGAACTCAATTTGGTCATCACTATGAGTTTTTAGTCATGCCCTTTGGTTTGACTAATGCTCCGGCCACATTCATGACACTCATGGGATAGTGTCTTGAAACCTTTTTAGTAAAATTTGTTATGGTTTTCTTAGATGATATCTTGATCTATAGTCGTTACCAAGAAAGAACATCTCGAACACTTACGGCAAGTATTTGAGTTACTTAGGAAGCATTCACTTTATGCCAAAGAGAGTAAATGTGAATTCTTCGTAAAAGAAATTCAATACTTAGGCCACATAATCTTGGAAAATGCCATTTGCATGGATCCAACAAAAGCCATATTGAAATGGCGATATTATCCACAAACTTAGAAGAATTACAAATTTTTATTGGTTTGTCTAGATTCTATAGAAAGTATGTTCGAGATTATGCTAAGATAGTTGCGGATTAGCTTAAAGGAAAGGGAAAGACCTTTGTTTGAGGGGATTCCTAGCAAACAAGTTTTGAAAAACTTAAGGTAGCTAAAGCTATAGCTCCCATTCTCCAAATTGTCGAACCGAATCAACCCTTTGTGGTAGAGACGGATGCTAGTAATGATGCAGTAGGAGAAGTCCTCTTACAAGGGGGGAAGCCTATTAATAGCATTTGAAAGTAAAAAGTTGGATAGAGCTCAACAAAATTATTCAAATTATGAAAGGAAGTTATATGCTATAATTCACGCCTTAAAGAAGTGGATGCATTATTTATATGGTGCCAGATTTGAGATAGTCTTTGATCATGAGAGTATCAAATGGCTATCTAGTCAAAAAGAGTTGAAAAGACGCAAAGCTCGATGGGCAGAGTTGCTCCAAGATTTTGACTTTCAACTAAGATATAGAAAAGGATGTTACAATGTGGTAGCCGATTCATTGAGTCACATGCCCATGGTTAACGAGTTGAGTTTTACTCAAATTAAGAGTGATTTTTTGGAATCGCTTAAGGGAAAGTGCATTGATAATGCACATTATGCCCACGTGTGGAGTGTTATAGAGAAGATGGATCCCTTGACTATAAATAAAGATAGCCCCGTTCACGAGATAGACACTTCCAATAGTGAGTCTCAAGAGATATCTCAAGGAGACATGCCACTTACACAAATGATGAAAGAAATCATTGGAAGATTTTTTCCATCGATAATGGTTACCTACTTTACAAAGGTAGAGTATGTATACCTTTGGACTCAGACATTAAGCACCAAATTTTATATGAATGTCATGATAGTCCGAGTGTTGGTCATCCTGGAATACAAAAGACGTATGCACTAGTTAAGAGACAATTTTATTGGTCTGGCATAAGTAAGGACGTCCAAGACTATCTTAAAGCCAAAAGTGCCAGGTCAATAAAGCAGAATGCCTAAAGGTAGGTGTTACTAAGTCCACTAGAGATCCCAAATGGCAAGAGGGAGAGTATCGCAATGGACTTTATAGTTAGATTACCTAAAACAAATACAGGCCACAATTCGGTTTGGGTGGTCGTAGATAGGTTGACTAAAATGTGTCGGTTTGTTTTGACAAAAATGACAATCACTACTCCTGAGTTAGCAAGGCTATTCATTGAAAATATCTATCGATTATATGGCTTACCAGCCGATATAGTTTAATGTGATATTTTTATCTCTCCTCTCTCTTGAATCAAACCAAATTAAAAGGGAACCAAACTAGGTCCAAATCTTGTCCAAATTTAACCAAACTGAACATGAAAAATTCTAGAAATTAGTTGGACTTGGTTAGAGGCCTCCCTCTTCTATAAATAGATCCTTAGCCCTTTGTAAAAAAATATGAGAACTATACTATGCCAGTATTATGCTGAAATAATGATAATTTTTACTATTCTCTAAAATTCTCTCCAAATTGAAGAAATTGGAGCTTCCCTCTTTCTTCAATCTCCATTGATGGCTCCATCAACATACCAAACCAATTGATTGGTTGGGGTCCTCTACCGTGATCAAAGAATCAAGCAATTTGTAAGGTAAAGGGTGAATTTTGATCTTTTTCTATAATTTCTCAATGTTTCTCTCTTCTCAACCCCTCTCAAGCTTGAGAAACTTAATTGGAATGGCTTTTTAATGCTATTGAAGTTAATTGATGAATGGTAGTAAGGAAATGCATAAATTTCCATTTATGCTTAATTTTAATGGTTTTTATGTAATTTCTCTCTCTCACTCAAAGAATGGTCATTCCCATGATCTATTCTCAATCGAAATGAAGCTTCTCATGAAGCTTTCCCTAATCCAAGAATAAATTCTATGCTTGTTTAATTGGAGACCAAATTAATGGCTTTTTTATGCTTTTAAGTTAGTTATTTCATGAAAATTTATGATTCAATCCATAATGGGTTAATGATCCAATTAGGGATCATTCTAATCATATCCATAATGTTAAAGTTCATTCTTTTAGAATAAATTGAGATTTACTAGTAATAGCAGCGGAGCGATGGCGAAATCACTGTAAAAATTACACATAAAACATTTTCATTCAAAGTATGAAAAGAGGACTTCCTACCATATTCTAGGAATTATCATCCTAGATAAACTAATTGATTCTCATTGTAATCATAGAAATATTGATTTTTAGGTTTATGCATAATTAATGATTTTTTTAGATAAATTTATTTATCTATGAGAAATAATTAAATGTTAAAAGAGGAATTCCCATTACATCTGGAATTCCATGATTGGATGGAAAAAAGAGAATTTTCTATCATATTGGAATTATGGGATAATTCATTTAATTTTAAAAATAAATTTTTAGATAAATTTATTTATCTATGAGAAATAATTAAATGTTAAAAGAGGAATTCACATTACATTTGGAATTCCATCATTGGATGGGAAAAAGAGAATTTCCTATCATATTGGAACTATGGGATAATTCATTTAATTTTAAAAATAAATTTTTAGATAAATTTATTTATCTATGAGAAATAATTAAATGTTAAAAGGGAAATTCCCATTACATTTGGAATTCCATCATTGGATGGGAAAAAGAGAATTTCCTATCATATTGGAATTATGGGATAATTCATTTAATTTTAAAAATAAATTTTTAGATAAATTTATTTATCTATGAGAAATAATTAAATGTTAAAAGAGGAATTCCCATTACATTTGGAATTCCATCATTGGATGGGAAAAAGAGAATTTCCTATCATATTGGAACTATGGGATAATTCATTTAATTTCAAAAATAACTTTTTAGATAAATTTATTTATCTATGAGAAATAATTAAATGTTAAAAGAGGAATTCCCATTACATTTGGAATTCCATCATTGGATGGGAAAAAGAGAATTTCCTATCATATTGGAATTATGGGATAATTCGTTTAATTTCAAAAATAAAATTTTAGATAAATTTATTTATCTATGAGAAATAATTAAATGTTAAAAGGGAAATTCCCATTACATTTGAAATTCCATCATTGGATGGAAAAAAGAGAATTTCCTATCATATTGGAATTATGGGATAATTCATTTAATTTTAAAGATGAATTTTTAGATAAATTTATTTATCTATGAGAAACATTTAAATGTCAAAAGAGGAATCCTTACGACATTTGGAATTCCATCATTTAGATTGACAAAGAGAAATTTCTAGCATATTGAAATAATGGATATTTTAAATGAATTTATTTTATAAGAAATATTTGATGGGAAAAGAGAAATTCCCATGGTAATTGGGATCCTAGAAATTAAATGGAAAGAAGAGGAATTTTTAGTATAAATTCGATTTATGATTATTTTACCATAAGAGGAAATATGGGTAGAATTGATTTCTACAAATCCCATGAACTCTTTTATTCAAAAGAAGAATATTGAATATAATTCAATTGAGGAATTGAGAAGGAATACGGAACTAGTTGTCAGAAAAAGAATCTTTAATTAGGCCAAGCAATTGGCTGAAATTTAGAAAAAGTCCTATTATCGGTATCAATCTAGAAAAAGCTATTTAAATGGTAATAGCATGTGACTAGATGTGATAAGATGAAAATAGGATGTGATAAGATCTGATGTAATGGAAATAGATGTAAATGTGAATAATGAGATGAGAAAAGGGTTGAGAGGATATGTGAAAGGGTGAGATGGGAAGTACACGGATGTGAATACAGAAGTACACGGATGTGAATACGGATGTATATATGAAAGAAGGGATATGCATGTGTATGTGGATGTATAAATGTGGATGTGTTTGTAAAAGAATAGATGTGAAGGTGGATGTGGATGTGGATGTATGAATGTGGATGTGGAAATGGATGTATGGATGTGGATGTGGAAATGGATGTATGGATGTAGATGTGGATGTATGGATGTGGATGTGGATGTGGATGTATGAATATGGATGTGGATGTGTGGATGTAGATGTGGATGTGGATGTATGGATGTGGATGTGGATGTGGATGTATGAATGTGGATGTGGATGTATGGATGTGGATGTATGAATGTGGATGTGGAAATGGATGTATGGATGTAGATGTGGATGTGGATGTATGGATGTGGATGTGGATGTGGATGTGGATGTATGAATATGGATGTGGATGTATGGATGTGGATGTGGATGTGGATGTATGAATGTGGATATAGAAATGGATGAATGAATATAGATGTGGATGTGGATGTGGATGTATGGATGTGGATGTGGATGTATGAATGTGGCTGTGGAAATGGATGTATAGATGTAGATGTGGATGTGGATGTATGGATGTGGATATGGATGTGGATGTATGAATGTGGATGTATGGATGTGGATGTGGATGTATGGATGTGGATGTGGATGTGGATGTATGAATGTAGATATGGAAATGGATGTATGGATGTAGATGTGGATGTGGATGTGGATGTATGAATGTGGATGTGGATGTGGATGTATGGATGTGGATGTGGATGTGGATGTATGAATGTGGATGTGGAAATGGATGTATGGATGTAGATGTGGATGTGGATGTATGGATGTGGATGTATGAATGTAGATGTGGAAATGGATGTATGGATGTAGATATGGATGTGGATGTACGAATGTGGATGTGGAAATGGATGTATGGATGTGGATGTGGATGTGGATGTGGATGTATGAATGTGGATGTGGATGTATAGATGTAGATATGGATGTGGATGTATGAATGTGGATGTATGTATGTGGATGTGGATGTATGAATGTGGATGTATGTATGTGGATGTATGAATGTGGATGTAGATGTGGATGTATGGATGTGGATATGGATGTGGATGTGTAGGTGGATTAATGAATGCGAATGTGGATGTGAAAGGATGTGACATCAATATGAGTGAATGGATGAGATGTGATGACATGTGAATCAGGACATGAATGAACTATATGGGATGTGAATGAATGGTATGTGATGTGAATGAATCTGATGTGATGAGATGGAAAATGATGTGATAGGATGAGAATGGATACACATATGAATTGAATGTGGAATAAGTAATGTGGACTGATGAGGGATAATGTGGAAAGACGAGAGTTCATTATAGAAATTGAATTTGTGACCTGTTTGTAAATGAGTGTTTTATGTCAAGAATGCTTGGGAAGCATTTTGACCGTCTTGTGAATAAGGTCGCGGAGACCTAACTGATAAAGTTGCAATAGCTAACGGAGAGTCAACGGAGGATGTCTCGCGTAGCAAGGTCGGCTGAGGTCTTGACCAACCTTGGTTCGATTTAAATGGTGAGCTTCCGGTACGGTGGATGAGGGACCAAGATATGAGTGAAGCGCTAGGTGACCTGCGAAGGACCCTAGAGGGTGCTGACCATACGGTGCTTCGCCGAAGATACCCACACGTGCGTCATGGAAGATATTGGAACAAGGAGTAAGAGTTGTTTTCTGAAACTGGGCATGGATCTGGTTGACTGACTTTGCTGGTCCTCAACAGATGAGTCCATGGCTTTTTCTTATATGGATCTGTTGGTTGATCTTGCTGATCTTCAACGGAGATTCCATCTTGATTTTTATAAGTGAATATATTGCCAGGTACTATGAGCTAGGAACTATTGAAAAGGCCCCTGAGTGGACAGATGGTGAGCGTTCTGGTTGCCAATGATGCCATAGATACTCCGATGAAGGAATGATTGGAAATTAAGATTCAACCGGATATTTTGGAGGATTGTGATCAGTGATACTATGGTTTCATTAAATAATTGTTTTAAAGATGGCTGAATCTGTGAAAAAGGCAATTTCATATTGGGTGTGTAAGTGGCATGACTGGTGTTAAATTTACATGAATATCCGGCTAGGGGGCCCAGGAACTCTTTTCCTTGGTACCTGGGACAAATCCTAACCAAATTCTAAATTGGATCCCATCACTACAGTGGTTGGGCAGTTGGCTGGGCGGTTGGCTAACCCATGGGACTGGATGGTTAGGCTGGACTGATGGATCCATAAAATGAGACTCAATTCTATTATAATACGATAGATGAAGTAAATCCTGGATAGTAATTGTTCTATGGATAAGAATCAACGGCTGTGCCTCTCGATGGGAAAAAAAGCATTGATCTCTATGATCCAAGTGCAAGTTTCTTCCTTGATCTGACCGAGTGTCCTTATAGGTTCGGTCGGATCAGTTTGGTTAGTAATGACCTTGACTACGTTAGAGTAAAAATATCATGGAGGAATCGCCCGTGCTTTCCGAGCAAGGAAAGTTTTTTTTGGGTTCGGTTTTGGAAGAACCGAGGGATTAGTCTCCTGTCCGGCGAGGCCCCGAGTGAGAGGACCCTGTACCGCGAAGGAGTGCTACTTCCGCTGCTAGGACCCCCGAATCTATTGCACGGAGGGGTTGCACGGAGGGGCAGGGATCTTTCAAATATGGTAGGAAGTCATCTTTTAGCATTATGCATAAAAATAAGATATGTATTATTTTTTGAAAAGTTTACCATAGCTTCGCTCTGCTATTACTGATAATTCTCAATTTTTTTCTAAAGAATAAAAGCTTGTAATGAAAATATGATACTAGTTCCTCTTTTATACTTAAAATCAAACTATGAATTTAAATCATAATTTTAACCATAAAATTAAACATAACTATGATTATCCCACTAGATTAAGCTAATTTCAACATTCCTCTTTTCCCAAATTGTTAGGATAATCCATTTCTCATTTAGAATGAATTAGAGTAGTTTTCAACTACTCATAAATAATCTAAAAGAATTTGGTATTATTTTAATAGTACAAAATCATGAAAATATCATTTTCTTAATCTCTAGCTTATCAAGCCTAGAGTTTAGCTTTGAATTAAGAGGCTATCATTGAGAAGCATCCTTTTTCAAGGGATTTAGCCATAAAGATGGCTATTCTTTTAGAGAGAGAGATTTACTTAAAGAAAGCATTACAATTTAAGCATAAAGGTTAACTTAATGCTAATTAAACATTAAAAAACTTAGGGAAAGCTTGATTTGAATTAAACCAATCATTTTGAAAGCTTCTCAAGCTTGAGAGGGGTTGAGAAGAAGAAAGTTATTGAGAAAATTGAAAAAAAAAACCATAAAATTTGATTTTACCTCCAAGTTTGGCTTGATTCTCTAATTGCAGTGAAGCCCCCGACAATCAATTGGTCCACCAAGAGGAGAAGAGCAACTCCAAGAGTTGTTGTAGAGAGAGAGGGCTGCAAGCTCCTAAGAGAGAAAAAATTAAGGGATAATAGAAAATATGATTATTTTAATATAATATTGGCATGGTATAGCTTCAATATTCAATTACAAATGACTAAGGGTCTATTTATAGGTGAGGGAGGCCACTAACCAAGTCCAACTGGTTCTAGAATTTTCCAGGTTGAGTTTGACTCAATTTGGACCAGTTTGGCTCCCTTTTTTATTTGGTTTGATCCAAGAGAGAGGAGAGATAAAAATATCACAATTTTTTTGAATTAAAAACCGTTCCACACATGTGAAAGAGGCACCTACCTCAAGAGTCCAAAATATCTCATTTTTTTAGTAATATCTCATAATTTTTAACTAATTAACCTTGTACTCAGTCAACTCTTCATCTTATATGAGCATTTGCTTAGTTTTGGGTATTTTCTTTTATTCTTTTGGATTTATTTCATCCCAACACTTGGATGAATCCAATTGGTCCATTGAAACCTTAATTGGACCATTATCCAAAAATTTCTGAAAATGTAGACCCTTAGGCTAAGGTCCCTTATACCATTTTAGAAATCAAGCTGCAGACCACTGAGAGAGAAAGCAAAGGCCTCTTGGCCATTGATGAGCGTAAGGTGACAGTACTCTGTTGTTGAGTTTTTCAGTTTGTTGTTGGTGTATTGTGGTGTTGTTTAGGTGGTAATTGGGCTGTTGAGATTCATTGCCTTGCAAAGCTGAGAGAGCAGGCTGTATCTATTGTCATGTACAAAACATTTCCAAGGTGAGTTTGAGGTTTGTTGGCAAGCATATAGGGGTTGTTACGGTGGTTTGCAGTTGAGTATCAAGGGGAAACTCTATTAGAATCTTCCTTGAGGAGAATATGTTGCTACAGACCAGAGAAAGGTTGGGCAACAAGAATCATTGAGGTGAAAGGTGTATTGGTATTGTTGACTTTCAGCTTATATATCGATAGTGTTTGTGCTGCTCTTGTGGCCATTGGGTTGTGGTGCTTTATCTTTGGAAGCCGAGAGTTGGTGGCAGTTGTGTGTGGTAGTGTGCAAGCAACATTCAGGTGAACAGGGTATTGTTTTCAAAGCTTGAAGGAGGCGACCCTATGCAAGACTCTCTTGGGAAGAAAACCTGGCATTAGTGGGGGATTTAGGGGCATCGGTTGTGGCCTGTTTTGAAAGTTTGAAGACTGAGGTTTGAAGAGGATTGAGGACTGATTTGTAGCTCACTGTTGGGCTGTTTTGTTGGATATGTTCGTGTTGCTCACAGCCATTCCATACTCCGTTGTCCATACTCCATTGCCAGAGGTGTGCGAGAGGCCCCAAGCTGAAGTGATTGCCGGCCTTGTCTTGCCGGAGATATATATCTATTTGATCCCTATGTTGGCACAAGTTTTGTTTGTCAAAAAACAGTGTGCAACCAGTGCCCCAAACACTTACCACACAGGCTATTTGCAGTGTCGGGATGTTTCTAGAAGCGGATGTGGTGCTGCAAGGTTTCTTTTCCCCTCTGAAGCTACTGGTTTGTTGGAGTTTTTGAAGAAGGTAGCAGAGGAGAAGCTACATGAGGAGGATTTTGGCCAGGAAAGTTGCTGAATTTGCTGAATTTCAGATCTGTTTTGGGCGTTTTGTTTTGCTGTGATTTTGTGTAGGTGTTTCCAAGGTGTTGTAGGCTAGGAGCAAGAGGAAAAGGGGTGTTTTCTAAACGTTAAGTTGGCTGCGACAAAACAGCAGCAATAGGGGTAAAACAGGAGGGGTTTTGTGAAGCTTGGAGCCAGTTACATGCTAGTTTTGTGAATTACTTTGGAGCTGAATTGTAAATCGAATGTAATCTCCTGTGTGAAAGTATACTGGACAGGTTTCCTGGGAAGTTTTATGTAAAGAGTCAAAGCTAGAACTAAGCTCTTGTATACGTGCTTGTAATAGCTTGCTGTCCTGAAGATACAATCTTGAAAACTTGAAGAAAAGCTTTGAGGATAGTCCACCTCAGATATGTATCTTGTCCTGGAGTTTGGTCCGGATATCGAAGAACTGTACTTTGAAGATGGTTCTATGTTTGAGAGTGTTTATTCTGAGAGTGATGCAGGGTATTGGTCAATCATAGTTCATATCGATGAAGGGGAGTGGGCTGATTTTGAATGGGTGTTAGATGAAGATGGTTTCTGAGGATGTAATGGATGTTCAACTCTGTAAAGACGAAGACTTGTATTGAAATGAAGTTTTGTTTATACTCTTGGGTTTGGTGTTCTGGGTGTGTTTGTATCAGTGTGTGGAAGTGTGACACTCTATAAAGGCATATATAGCTATACCGCTTCCGTGTCATCAACGCACTCTTATGAGTGTGTTAGTGACCTTATCATGTCACTTCACATGTATTTCACTCATTCTCATCAATCTACTTTGAGTGTTGTGCTTCCATCATCTACGTGTGTGTTCCTACATTGATCTCCACCACTCTACCAAAATCATCATTTTTTCCTCCTCATTTTGGACTTAGAGTTGGAAGCTCCATTTACAAAGGCTACACAAGGAATGCCATTTCTTTTATACCCAGAACTTGACGTGCAAAAATGCTTTACCTTGTTCTCTAATTATTTCTTTGCTTTTAGTTTTTTTATCTTCTTGGCCTATAGTCATAATACTTACATCACCGTCTTCTATGTTTTATTTGATCATCTCTTATTTTGATATATTATATAAACAACAAAATGGCCATTTCATTTTTCACAAGTTAATGAGTTGCTCGGTGGTGATCTAGAGAAACTGCTTTGTTCCTTGAAGTCTTCAATGCAATCTCTTAAGGTTTTCATATTTAGTTACATTCCTTGTGTAAGATACTTTAATGGATCCTTATCTCACTGAGCTGCTCAAAAGAGAAGACTTCAATAAATCTCTAACCTTTGCTAGGTCCTCCTCTCTATAGAAATCAAGACTTTACTAAATGCCTAATCATGAAAGACCATGTTCAAAACTCAATTTTTGCTTGATCTTGCAAAGTTAGTGTCAATAAGACATGTAATTATTGCTTTTTTAAGCCCAACCATTTAAAAACTAATGACTTGAAAAAGCTAAAAGGAAAACACTCTCTTGCGTCTTCAAATTTTTATATCTCTCACATGAAATAAAGGGAGAGAAAAAAAAAGAGAGGCAAGGGGAGAAAAACATAGACCCACATTGCAAGAGCTTGTTGACTAAAGTATCATACTTGACAACATCAGGTCTCTGTCCTCAGTAAAACAAGTCTCCACATGGAAGCAAAAGTCTGATATGACTCAGGTAAAGCATCAAGAACAGTCTGCACAAGAGAATAATCAGGAATAATCTCACCTGCAAAAAACAACTGTTCCTTGAGATCTTTAATCTCAGCAAGAAAAAAATTCATGTCATCATCTTCCTGCATAATCTTTGATTCTAGCTCTTTACACAGGTGTAAGAGATTTTTGCCTCGTTTACGACCTGCATACAAACCAGCTAGAATATCCCAAGCCTGTTTTGCTATTTTAGCTTAATGAATATGTGGAGTGATGTTACGTTTGATAGAAAGTGCAATCAAGACATGAGCCTGCGCATCTTTACCATCCCAACGAGCTTGTTCAGTAGTGGGTAAAATAGCAGCAACAGTAGAGCTGCTAGAACCTGCAACATCCTCAACAGATCCTACATCCATAGAACCTGGACGTACATCCATACCCTGCACAATGTTCCACACTCCTTTTGCAACCAAAACATGCTGCATCATGTATGCCCAAAGTGGGTAGTTACTATCTCCATCCAATTTGTCATCAGCAGACAACATGCAAAGTACATCATTGCTGTTATCAGCCATGGCCACACTGACTGAAATTGATGCAAAAGCTACTTGTAATGAAGCAAAGACTGAACAAAAAACAACTCGTGCTATGTAGCATGGTCCACAATAGAATACGTATGCCTGTTTTGCAGAAAACTGCATTGTCAAAATTTTTACACAAAATGACAAAAACACATGTATAGAACTTGTAATGCAAAAACAGAGCCCGAAACGACCTCAGATGCAATTTTTGAGAACGCTCGTGAAAGCTCGTGAAAGCTCACCTCAATCGGAGAACATGAGTCGGAGGATGCTAGCGGCGTAGCCTTGGGAGCCGATGCCTGCTCTGATACCAATTGTTAGAATTAGGGTTGCAGGAAAGCACACAAAGCTTGGAGAAGAAGAAGCAAGAATGCACACAACACAGAGTGTATTAGATTGTGTCAATGTAAAAAGATAAGTTAGCCCTAGAATGATGGGCATATATACAAACCGGGGAAAAAAACCTCCTAAAGAGGGAAAAAGTGCCCCGGCGGTCCTAAGTGTGTTCACACACATCACTGCCTATATATATGGCAACAACACTTTCGTGTGAATGGTGTGCAATTGATCATCTCTTTAAAGACTTTCCTGCATGAGCAACCTTGGGTTCTAGTCAAGCATTTGCTCAATCTTTAGAGCTCAATCTCTTGAGTTGGCAAATCGGCCAGCTATAGTTGGCCAGCTACAAACATTTGCAACCAAATATGTGATCAAAATTGAAAAAAATTTGTTAATGAAGAGTACACACATTGGATTGAAGAGAATGTGCTAAAACCCACATCCAATCTGATGTGAAATAAATGTAAGTAGAGAGCCAATAGAGGAAAGAAATAAAGGGCAAACATCTACACAAAAACCAGTAGCCAATGAACTAGAGGTCTCTACCTTTGAACCAGCTCGAACATGTCATCTTTGTAGATCTACCAATAATTGGCAAAAAGAAAACAATTTATTCTTGTTGCATGGATAAAAGCAACAAAAAAGTGGTTAATCAATTAAGCCCCTATGTTGACATGGTGCCAGACTCAGCTTTGAGTGAAGATGATTCTCAAACATACCCTTCTGTATGTAAAAAAATGTGTAAAAAAGGGATTTTAAAAATCCCTTATGTTGAACCCACGTGCTACGCTTACATATTTATGTGTGACCCCCCCTCTGAGCAGGCGACTAATATTGTCTTAAAGAACCCCATTTGATCCTAGCTGGCATGGACTTTACCTCAAAGTTTGACCCCAAATTGAACCAATTCACCGCACTGCCATCTAAACCAATAGATGCTAAAACAACAAGTTGATGTTTGCACTAATGGTGCCAACTCCATCCATGCCAATGTACATATCAAGAATTTTTTATTCTCAAGAACAACCAATGGTACATGCTATGGAGACACAAACAAGGATCGATGTTGGTTTTGAAATAGATACGGAACTCTTAACCATTCAGACACTAGTCCATCCATGGTGCAAACATCACAAAGGTTGGTGGTTACTCCCCACACACCTCCTCCTTGATGCCTTGCTAACTTTAGCCTATACAATTCCTTCCAAAGTTTGCATACCTTGCCTTTTGAACTAGTCACATCACAAAGGTTGGTGGTTGCTTCCCACACACCTTCTCCTTGATGGCTTGCCAACTTTAGCCTATACAATGCCTTCCAAAATTTGCATACCTTGCCAACTGGCCATTACAAAGGTTAGTGGTTTCTCCACACACACTCCTCCTTGAGATCTCCATTTAAAAAGGATGACTTCATGTCCATCTACATCATTAGCAACTTCCCACCATGAGCAGACAAAGCTAGTACTATATGAATGGTGGTGGTCAACCTAGGTAGGGGGACAAATTCCTCTTAAAAGGTAAATCCCTTAACTTGTGAAAAGCCATTTTCCATGAGTCATGTCTTATAAATCTCTAATGTACCATCAGTCTATGTTGGCCTTCTAGGCCCACGTGGAACTGATGACATTGTGTTTCACTAGACAGTCCAATGATCCCAAGTGCCCTTTCTCATAATCTCTCTTCATGGTCCTCTTCTACATGGCCTTCCTTCAAAGTTGATGGCTCCTACATCTCAGCCATCAAGGCCACATATTCAACAATGTGTTCTGGTGCCCTCTTTTGCTTTTAGATTTTCTTTGATTAGGCTCATGTTCTATGTTGAGGAACCCTCATGTAGGCAACCTTCTCTTAAGACTAGGGCTGAGAGCTCCTTCTTCTCCACCCCCCAACCATGCCAATGTGTGTGCTCTTAAGGCCACATATTCAACAATGTGTTCCGGTGCCCTCTTTTGCTTTTGAATTTTCTTTGATCAGGCTAATGTTCTATGTTGAGGCACCCACATGTAGGCGACCTCCTCTTAAGACTAGGGTTGAGAGCTCCTTCTTCTCCACCCAATCATGCCAAAAAAAAACCCCGGTTCCTATATCAAGATCCAACCTCTTTTAATAGCATAGTGCTCTTCACATTTTTGTGGTTCATGTGGTAAGGATGGGGGTTTGATAAGTTCTACTAGGATCTCTTGATTGAACGAGATTATCATCATCACCCAACTTCTTTTTCAGTCTACTGACATGAAAAACTAGATGAACTTTAGAGCTTTATGATAAAGCTAACTTATAAGAAACAGTATCTAATTTTTTAAGTATTACAAATGGACCACACTACCTTGAAGATAGCTTTGGACTTCTCCCCATTTTCAAAGATTTGGAATGTGTGGGAACCTTTAAAAACACTTTATCACCTTTCTCAAAGATGATTTGCCGATCTTTGTCAGCATAATGTTTAGCACGGTCATGTGCTCTCTTAACATTATCTTTTGCAATTTTCGTCATCTTCTGGAAATCTTGAAGAAAATCTTTAATCTTTTGTCTTTTCTTTCTCGAGTCCAACAGCCATTAGAGCTCGTGGTTGAAAACCTTACATCAACATAAATGGACTAAATCCCGTGGTTGAATGTTTGGCACTATTGTAAGCAAATTCCAATACAGGCAAATATTCTTCCCAATTGGTTTGCTTTTTTATTACATATGCTCGTATCATGTCTTCCAAGACTTGGTTGACTCTCTCGGTTTGACCATCACTTTGAGGATGATCAATCGCACTCATACTTAGCATGGAGTCCAATCTCTTGAACACAGCACGCCAAAAGTGACTGTTAAACTTTGTATCTATGTGGTGAGGATTTGAATAGATGTAAATGGATGTGATGTGGATGAATGTGATGTGGATGAATGTGATGTGATGTGGATAGATGTGATGAGATGTAATATGATGTGATTGGATGAGATTAGATAGATGTGATGAGATGTAATATGATGTGATTGGATGAGAATGGATGAAGGATGATGGGAATAGATATGACTGATGTGGAATAATAAGAAATGATGTGGAACAATGTGGAAAGATGAGAGTTCGTTAGAAACTGTATTTATGAAACCCGTTTTTAAATGACTGTTTTATGTTAAGAATGTTGGGGAAGCATTTTGACCATCTTGTGACTAAGGTCGTGGGAGACCTAAGTGATAAAGTTGCAACAGCTGACGGAGAGTCAACGGAGGACGTCTCACGTAGCAAGGTCGCAGGGCCGAGGTCTTGACCAGTCTTGGTTCGATTTAAATGGTGAGCTTCCGGTACGGTGGATGAGGGACCAAGGAAGCGGCCTATGAGTGAAGTGCTAGGTGACTTGCTCGGGGTCGCCGAAGATACCCACACGTGCGTCGGGATAGAAAATGGAATAAGGAGTTAGAGTTGTTTTCTGAACTCGGGTATGGATCTGGTTGATTGGCCTTGCTGGTCCTCAACGAATAAGTCCATGACTCTTTTATATGGATCTATTAGTTGATCTTACTAATCTTCAATGAAGAGTCCATCTGGAGTTTTCTTATGTGATTATATGTCCGGGTACTATGAGCTAGGAACTATTGAAATGGCCCTTGAGTGAACAGGTGGTGAGCGTTTTGGTTGCCAATGATGCCATAGGTACACCGATGAAGGAATGATTGGAAATTAGAATTTAAGCTAGATATTTTTGAGGATTATGATCAGTGATACTATGGTTTAAAGATTGTTTTAAAGACACCTGAATTTGTGAAACAGGCAATTTCATCTTGGGTGCGTAAGTGGTGTGACTATCTTAAAGTTTTCTTGAAGCACTGGTAGGGGGCCTAGTACACAAGGCAAAACATAACCAAATTTCTAAATGGATCCTATCACTATAGTGGTTGGGGCGGTTGGCTAACCCATGGGATTGGATGGGGTTAGGCTGGGCTGATGGATCCCAAAAATGAGACTCAATTATGTTAAGTTACGATAGTTGAAGTAAATCCCGGATAACCCTTGTTCTATGGAAAAGAATCAACGGTTGTGCCTCTTAATGAGGAAAAAAGCATTGGACTCTATGATCCAAGTGCAAGCCTCTTTCTTGATCTGACCATGAGACTTACAGCTTTGGTCGGATCGTTTGGTTAGTGATGACCTTGACTACATTAGAATAAAATATCCTGGAGGAATCGCCTGTCTGCTGGGAGAGGGAAGTTTTTTCGGGTTCAATTTTGGAAGAACAAAGGGATTAGTCTCTTGTCCGGATATCCGTGAGCGAGGCCCCGAGTGAGGCTCTGCCCTGTGCAAGAAGTGCTACTTCCACTCTTAACACCTTGTAATTCGTTGCACGGAAGGGGCAGGGATCTTTCAGCTGGTATCAGAGCAAATTGGTTAAAGTGGATCAACCGAGAAGCAAGAAATGTTAAAAATTTATGAAGTACCAGTAAAAGATTATAATTGTGTGATGAAATTCCTACAAATTGATATTTAGAATGAAGATTCATAAATTGGAAATTGGGTCTTCAAATGGAAGTACCGCAATTGTATGGAATCCGTGACTTGCTTGAGGCCTAGATATGATGGTATTTACCTTATAGCTCCAAGGACCGTGACTACATGTATATACCATGGGTATATGTGCAGCTCTTTACTGACAATATATACGAGTAAATATAAGACCTTGAAGTTATAAGCAAAAATAATATCTAGAGGATGAATTCGAATGCTGGTTGATATGATTTTAGAATTTTGGTTGAGAATTGATGAGTTGATTTGGATTCTAATTGAAAATTTATGATTTCTGAATTCTAGTTGAAAGAAGATAAATTGAACAAAGCCACAATGAGGATGAATGGGGAGAATCCCAGTGATGATGGTAGTAACTGGAAGATGATTATAACTTTCAGCAGATCACTATGAGATTAGTGGATTGTGCCGACAAATTGTTGTTGTCTGACCTTTGATCTAGTGGATCTAATTAAGGAATAACAAATTGAGAACTTGCATAACTGAAATTTCCATGGGGAATATTCAGATGGAATTTTCGATCTCATGGACCAATATTGTGTTAAGGATATGAATGTTCTGTATCTTTTGAATTAATTGTTCTCTGATAATGAGTTCTGTATGTTCTTCTTGTAGAAGGGATCTTTATCCCAGGATTTTGTGTGGGTTGACCAGACTATAAGGAACCCCAGAATCAATTGGATCTTAAGTTGAAAGAGATTATCCTCCAGTTTGCGAGATATTACTAAAAAAATGAGATATTTTAGAATAATGATGCATTTTTGACACCTTAGTAAGGAAAGGGGGACTCTTCAGGTAGGTGCCTCTTTCACATGTGTGGAAGGGTTTTTAATTCAAAAAATTATGATATTTTTATCTCTCCTCTCTCCTGGATCAAACCAAATAAAAAAGGGAGCCAAACTGGTCCAAATTGAGTCAAACTAAACCTGGAAAATTCTAGAACCTAGTTGGACTTGGTTAGTGGCCTCCCTCACCTATAAATAGACCCTCAGTCATTTGTAATTGAATATTGAAACTATACCATGTCACTATTATATTAAAATAATCATATTTCTCAAATTTTCCTCTCTGTTGGGAGTTGACGAGATGTGAATGGTGTTGAAATATACAAGTGAAGAGGGTGTGTGCGGGAACAAGCCCTTGGCAAGAGGCTATAAAAGAGAATCTCTAAATGTGAGAAGCTGTGAAAAGTTGAGAAGTATCTACTGGGAGAGAATAAAGGGTAGCATAAGGAGATTTAGGAGGTGTGGAGATATTCTGGGAGAGGTGGAGAGAGGTGGAGAGAATCAAGCAAAAGAGGTGGAGTGAATCAAGGAGAAATCAGTCGGATTGGATGCTTGGATGTAAACTCTATAAATTGAGGCATTGGCCTAATGAGATTTTTTTGGTTTTTGATTATCCATGCCTACATTAAGCTATCAGTTAATTGCTCACTAATCATGTCTTAATTATCATTTAATCTCTTTTCTAATGATGTTGATTCTAGCATTTGATCCACCATAGCTCATCACATTGCTACAAATTTAACATGGTATCAGAGCCTAGCCTAGAATCCATCAAGTTTATGAGCCTGTTATCTTGCTAATCACTTGACTAATTAGGATTAGTAGATAATTAGATTTTTTTTACCTCTTTTTCAAGTAGCCTCTATACCCCCAGCTGGTGGAGGAGCTCTCTCTCCCTTCATACATAAAATTGGCCCAAACCACTTTAGCCACACATAGCTACAAGCCTTGTGCTTCAGCCCATCAAGAGAAACAAGCAAATCGCCAATGCAAGCAGTAGAAAATCATGATTTTTTCAGTGCCTCTTTTTCTGAAGAAAATGGAGATCTTGTCTTCCACAGATGCAATGGCTCTAATTTCTCTTGGCCCTAGAGGTTTTCAAGGGTGCTCTACAAGCTGGTGATGAAGACAGATTTTGATTTGATCAAGTCTACAATGAGATCCAAGCTCTTCGTCAAATCTGCAAGTGACTTTGGTAAAACAGAGATTAAGCATTCAATGTTTGGTCAAATCTTATGTTCCTTGGCTTAATCCTCTACTAGACTAATTGGTATTGATGGCCTTGAAAGGATTTGAGCTCATTTGAACTCTAAGGCCTCAGATCTAGACTCCCCGTATACTCTATTTTTTGCACACAAAATAGAGGATTAATTTGCTAATCAGTGATTAATCAACACTAATCATTATATTTTGGTGCAATTGAGGGTCAAATTAACCATTAGGTAGCTGATACAAATCCCTATAGCTTCATATTACAATTCGGAGATGGTTTGATACTCCAACCATTCCGTATAGATTTGTTACCCTTGGTTTAACGTAATTTTTGGTGATTTTATGCTGATAAATCTGTTGTAATCACCTAAACACCAGATTGAGTTGTAAAAGGGTAGACACTGCCCTTGAATCTTGAAATTGGATCAAGAGGTAAGACCCCCTTCACATCATCATGAGTACGGCACAAGAGATAGCCAAATTTAATGGAGAGCAGTTTTACACGTGGCAGACAAAAACCATGTATCTCCTCATGAGGAAAAATCTGTGGGGGCTAGTTGAGGGAAGAGATGAATGCCCAGAGGTGAGAGGGAAAAATGAGTGGAAGAGAAGGAATAAAAAAGCATTGGGACTTATCGCACTCATTTTAAATGATGAAATCATTCATCACATCACAGGGATACAATGGGCAAAAGATGCATGGGATGAACTTAATAAATTATTTGGCACACAAGCTAAAAATTCAAAGATAAATCTGTTAATGTAATTCTACAAATTGGATATGAAGGAAAGTGAACCTTTAATCACACACTTGAACAGATATAAAAGCATTAAGCAACAATTGGTAGCTATTGGCAAAAAGGTAGAAGATGATGAGGCACTAGCACAGTGCTTCTGAAGAGTGTGGACAAAGGTGAATATGAAAACATTGTAGCAACATTAAAGAATGTACCTGAATTGAAGCTACACGAGATAGAAGGAGCTCTACTAGAGCAAGAGACCAGAGGCAAAGAGAAGAAATGGCTGGACTCAACAGCAGGAGAAGAAAAAGCATTCTTTGCCCGAGGAGGATTCTCTCGAGGACGAGGAAGAGGCAGAGTAGGAGGAAGGACTTTCACTTGCCCCACAACTGTGAAAAGCCACGACACATGGCAAGAGACTGCTACAGCAAACCCAGTGGAGAAGGAACGACATCGGCAAACTTCATGGAGGCTCCTAAGGAAGTAGAGTCAGATCATCTATTTTGAGAGAGAGAGAGAGAGAGAGAGAGAGAGAGAGAGAGAGAGAGAGAGAGAGAGAGAGACCCCACAACCCAATGTAACCTACCCCAACAGAGTAAAACCACCTCTGAGCCACCGATGATGTAGGCCATGTGGTAGATGTATGTGTGAGC
This sequence comes from Cibotium barometz, assembly GCF_041138505.1. Classification (NCBI taxonomy): domain Eukaryota; kingdom Viridiplantae; phylum Streptophyta; class Polypodiopsida; order Cyatheales; family Cibotiaceae; genus Cibotium; species Cibotium barometz. The sequence continues at coordinate 21,924,687 of NC_141068.1, read as the reverse complement.
ACTTTAGTCAAGGTCACGGGCACTTGTAGTAGCCTTGGACACATAGAGAGAGAGTGTGTGTCAAGGACTATGAGTTTAGGGACTTGAGGCACTGGTCGTGGACTATCAAGTTGGTAAGAGGCTATAAAAGAGAATCTATAAATGTGAGAGAAGCTGTGAAAAGGTGAGAAGTATCTACTATGAGAGAATAAAGGGTAGCATAAGGAGATTTAGGAGGTGTGAAGATATTCTGGGAGAGGTGGAGAGAATCAAGCAAAAGAGGTGGAGTGAATCAAGGAGAAATCAGTAGGATTGGATGCTTGGAAGTAAACTCTATAAATTGAGACATTGGCCTAATGAGAATTTGATGGTTTTTGATTATCCATGGCTACATTAAGCTATCAGTTAATTGCTCACTAATCACATCTTAATTATCATCTAATCTCTTTTCTAATGATGTTGATTCTAGCATTTGATCCACCATAGCTCATCACATTGCCTCAAATTTAACAAATGGATGAGATATGATGTGGATGGATGTGATGTGATGAGATGTGGATCCGAATGAATATAAATGGATGTGATGTAATGTGAAAGGATGGATGAGATGTAAGGTGGATGAATGTGATGAGATGTGGACTTGGATAGATGTGAATGGATGAGATGTGATGTGGATAGATGTGATGTGATATGATGTGGATCTAGGTAGATGTGAATGGATGAGATGTGATGTGAATGGATGTGATGTGATGTAATGTGGATCAGGGTAGATGTGAATGGATGAGATATGATATGAATGGATGTGATGTGATGTGGATATGGGTAGATGTGAATGGATGAGATGTGATAAAGATGGATGTGACATGATGTGGTGAGGATCTGAATAGATATAAATGGATGTGATGAGATGTGATGTGATGTGGATAGATGTGATGAGATGTAATATGATGTGATTGGATGATAATGGATGAAGGATGCTGGGAATAGATATGACTGGATGTGGAATAAGCAAAGTGAATTGATTTAGAAGAATGTGGAATAACGAGAAATGATGTGGAACAATGTGGAAAGATGAGAGTTCGTTAGAAACTGTATTTATGACCTGTTTTTACATGACTGTTTTATGTCAAGAATGCTGGGGAAGCATTTTGACCATCTTGTGAATGAGGTCGCTGAGACCTAATTGATAAAGTTACAACAGCTGACGGGCAAAGAGTCAACGGAGGACGTCTCACGTAGCAAGGTCGGCTGAGGTCTTGACCAGCCTCGGTTTGATTTAAATGGTGAGCTTTCGGTACGGTTGATGAGGGACCAAGGAAGCGGCCTATGAGTGAAGTGCTAGGTGACCTGCGAAGGAGCCTAGAGAGTGCTAACCATACGGTGCTCGGGCTCTGGGGTCATCGAAGATACCCACACGTGCGTCGGGGAAGAAAATGGAATGAGTTAGAGTTGTTTTCTGAACTCGAGTATGGATCTGGTTGATTAGCCTTGCTGGTCCTCAACGGATGAGTCCATGACTCTTTCATATGGATCTATTGATTGATCTTGGTGCTGATCTTCAATAGAGAGTCCATCTAGATTTTTCTTATGTGATTATATGTCCGAGTACTATGAGCTAGGAACTATTAAAAAGGTCCCTGAGAGTGAAGAGGTGGTGAACGTTCTAGTTGCCAATGATGCCATGGGTACACCGATGAAGGGATGATTAGAAATTGGAATTCAAGCTAGATATTTTGGAGGATTATGATCAGTGATACTATGGTTTCATTAAAAGATTGTTTTAAAGATATCTGAATCTGTGAAATAGGCAATTTCATATTGGGTGCGTAAGTGGCATGACTATCTTGAAGTTTGCTTGAAGCACTAGCTAGGGGGCCTGGAAACTCTTTTCCCTGGTACCCGAGGCAAAACATAACCAAATTTCTAAATGGATCCTATCACTACAATGGTTAGACGGTTGGCTAACCCATGGGATTGATGGGGTTAGGCTAGGTTGATGGATCCCAAAAATGAGACTCAATTCTGTTAAGTTACGATAGTTGAAGTAAATCCCAGATAACCCTTATTCTATGAAAAAGAATCAACGGCTGTGCCTCTTGATGAGGAAAAAAGCGTTGGACTCTATGATCCAAATGCAAGTGTCTTCCTTGATCTGACCATAAGACTTACGGGTTCGGTCGGATTAGTTTGGTTAGTGATGACCTTGACTACGTCATTAGAATAAAATATCCTAGAGGAATCGCTTATGTCTACTGGGCGAGGGAAGTTGTTTCGGGTTTGGTTTTGAAAGAATCGAGGGATTAGTCTCTTGTCTCGATATCCGTGGGGAGTGAGGCCCCGAGTGAGAGGCTCTGCCCTACGCAAGAAGTGCTACTTCCACTACTAGCACCCTAGAATTTGTTGCACGGAAGGGGCAAGGATCTTTCAAGACCATAAAAGGTGTTGGGGGGAGGGGGAATTTGGGGTGTTATTTATGGTAGGGGAGGTAGACTATGGATTGTATTGCATTCCATAACATTGGCTACTCAATCAACACGTGTAAGACTTGCATTACTTGGTCATACACCCAACGGTTCCATGGTATATGGTTCCCTTCTATGGTCACGTAACTATCTAGCCTAGTGGTGCCCATGAACCAGAGTAAGCAAACCATCTTTAGCTTATCAATCCAATGAACCCGCTTCAAATTGATGGTGAGATTCCCAATTTGGTATGCTTGGATGATAAATTATCTCGGCCCATGATTCCAAAAGTGGTCTCTACTCCATCCTCTTTGGATATGAGAGGGATGAGGGAGGGATAACTTCTGGAGTATTTGCATCATCATGTCGTGAAATTTGAAATTTGAGGAACAACAAGCTATCTTAAATATGCATTAGAAGACTAGGAATATGGAGTAAGCATCTTCCTCCTCCTACAATCATTCATTCACAATCAAGTTGTACTAGAGTAAGGTATTTTATCAATCAACATCTAATTGAAGTAAAACATATACTTCAAAACAATCGTAAATAACAAATCCTAGGAACTAAATCTCTGCTGTGATACCAATTGTAAGGTCCCCCAACCTAAAAGGGGAATCCTTAAGATAGTCTACTAGTTCTAAAAAAAATTCCTATTTGTCGACACCTCGACCGTGTAGAGATACAAGGATATGACTACTAGGTAAGACCTAGTTCTATCCCACAAGGGGAGCATGGTCTCATAAATGATTCTTAAAATTGAATCACCCATAGAGTGATCGACCTCTCTTGCGTAACCTCTATTCTTGATTCCTAGAAACAATGCCTTTTTTCCCATCTATGATTCTTAAAATTGAATCACCCATAGAGTGATCGACCTCTCTTGCGCAACCTCTATTCTTGATTCCTAGAAACAATGCCTTTTTTCCCATCTATGCGAGGCACAACCATTGACCTAGTCCTCTAGAGTAGAATTGCCCAGGGACTTACTTGCCTAGCATAGTGCGATCGATTAATTTTGTTGGAAAGGTACCCGACTAATCGGATCCACCCATCCATAGGATGGTGCCGTCAGGGCATTTTATCCTCCAAAATTTCACCCAATTCACCTATCATTTTTGTTTTCTAATTAATACTACCACATTAATACTACCACACTGTGTGACATATATAGACAAGTTCATTAATTAGGGATCTTACATGGTGTTCATTAAAATAGTCACTTAACTTAAAACAATGATACAATAATACTAGAAAACAAGGGACTTAATAAAAATAATAATTACAAAGGTTCCAATCCAATTATTTGCTAGCTCCAGGCTCCATATTCTATGTTTTATTCTACCACCGATGATCTAGAATTCGGCCTTCTAGTCTCCATAGACTAGGCAATCCCCATGGGACCATGCACCTCATCATTCGTTCATTGGTAGTCGGCGAGGAATCAAGTCAGCATGTCGCCCTCTCAGGCTCCATCACTTGAATCTCTTGCTGCTCCTTGGAGGGATGTCTACTCGTTAGGGTGGGCTTATTTACTGCACTAGCCTAGGCCTATAGAACTAGACAACATCCTTAGTTCTCACCAAACCAGGCGAGTTTCAACTTCCCAATGGTATGAGAGATACCTTGGGCCAACTCTAGGCTTCACTAATGTCGTTGCCTAGCTATACAGAAGCACATGAATGGGGTTAGCGGGTTAGCATCAAGGTGGGGAGAAGATGTACCTGTACTTTAATTTAACCAAGATAGCAATATAATAGTTCAATCCAACATTATAAGATAGAAGAAACCATATTATCTTTTCAAGAAAGCAACAATTCTATAAGAGATTTGATATTTTCAAAACAAGGAAAAAAATAGCATCCTTTATCTTTCTTAATGCTAACATCAAGGATTAATCCAAAAACCTCTTTTAAATGATTTTTAAGTTAACTTGGCCATTTCCTCCATGAGGGACTCCCAAGGGAGGAGTTGGGACTGCATTCGAAGCATTCCCTCTTACATTGTTGTTGTGCACGCTTCTCGAGGTTGCATTTTGGTGTCTTCAAGGAGGAGCCGTATTCCACTCTCTTGTAGCTCGTGCAATCACGAACTCAACGCTCCAGATGGATTGCGATTTGGAGTCCATTTACTCACTTTATGAGCAAAAGACTCTTAAGACTCTTCCGTGTGGAAACCTCTTAGAGAAAAAGTGTGCTTGATTAAGTCAGACAACAAGAAGAAGCCCAAGAAGAAGAAGTTTTTTGGTACGTACTACTATATGACAAGAAGGGCCACACCCTTAAAGACTGAAAAAAAAGCAAGCTGATGGGGAGAAGAACGACACCATGAAGACTTCATGGAAGGGAAAGGAGTCAGCCCACCACCACCACCAATGCCCAAGTTGAGTTGAAAGTTTGGGTTGCCATATTAGAGGTATGCTCATCAACTCAAGATCTAGATGTTTTAAATTGTTCATGGATTTTGGAAGTCACGAGGCATCCCGACATATGACCATAAAAAAGGATTGGTATAGATTTTGGAAGTCACGGGACATCCCAACATATGACTAGTATAGTTTTTGGTAGCCTTTATAGGAATCCATCAATGTTTATGTTGGTAATGATGTTAAATGTCCAGCCAAAGGGTCTGGAACCATCTCATTAACTAACACGTGAAGAAAAGAAGTTGTTTGATGTGCTCTATGTGCCTCAAATAAGGAGAAACCTACTCTCAGTTGCTACTGCAATAATAGATCGTGGCCTTGAAGTATGCTTCAAAGAAAATAGGAGCAGAGATTCTAGATGCTGGCGGGAGAACAATTGGCAAAGGTGTGAGGAATAACAATTTGTATGAGCTCTTACAGCTATTTTGCAAACAAGGGCACAAGCAAACTTTAACATTAGCAATTTGGTCACATCGGATTTGTTGTGCTAAAGGAGATGTAGAAAATGGGGATGGTGGAAAATCTACCTGCATTTGCAGAATTTGCAGGAACCATGTGAAGCTTGTATGATGGGCAAGCAACAACAGAAAGCATTTCCACAAGGGAGCAGCAATCAAGCAAAGACTCCTCTAGATTTGGAACATGCTAATCTTTGTGGTGGTAAGATGTCTACTGCTGCATTGGGGGGATCTTCTTGCTTTATACTCTTAGTCGACGATTACAGTAGGAAGATGTGGGTTTATTTCCTCCTGATAAGGCTGAAGCTTTTTGGTGGTAAGTTTAAATAGTGGAGCAAAAATTTGTGGAGAATGAGACAGGACAGAAGGTGAAGAAGGTTTGGATGGATCAAGGAGGAGAATTTACTTCAAGTGAATTCAATGAATACTGCAAAGAGCATGGCATCAAGCGCCTGCTCATCACTACTGCACATATGCCTTAACAAAATGGAGTTGTGGAATGCCGCAACCACACAATCTTGGAAATGGCAAGGTGCATGATGAAAGGGAAAGGGTTACCTGACTCCTCAGCTAAAGCAGCCAACATTGCAGTTTAAATTCTCAATAGATCTTACACAAAGGCACTCCAAGGGATCACACCATATGAGGCCTATTTGGGTAAGAAGCCTTCATGTTCTCGTTTTCAAACATTCGGTTTTGTGAACATTAAATGCATATACCACGATGCAAATAGATCTAAGCTTGCTGCCAAAAGCAAGAAATGTATCTTCCTTGGATATAGTACAAAATCGAAGGCATATCGACTATTTGATCCAGAGGCTAAGAAGATAATGATCAACTGAGATGTGGTGTTTATGGAGCATTCACATTCAGTGGAGGACAGGTACCCGTCTACTTTATCATCAAATGGAGAAATAATCCACCATGTGCCCAGCCCAAGCATTGTAAAACTGAAGGAGGAGGAGTTTTTGGATGATGAAGACTCTCAGAAATCACACCAACTTGCCCCTGCACCTAAAGGACAATCACTTCCTATGTGGGTTAGGTAGCTCTTTGATGATTGCAACCCCCCACCAAATGTTGCAGAAACTTCAATAGATGGCTTATGCAAATCAAAGAGAATAGAGGAGTAGAGAAGGTCTTATAAACACATTGTCAATATGGCCTTAATGGCAGCTGAGAATAGATTTAGTGAAGGAGACCACAAATGTAGAAGAAGCTTTGACAGATCCAAAGTGGAAGGTAGTGATGCAGCTAAAGTATGACAACATCATCAAAAACAACACTTGGGAGCTGGTTGATCGGCCACCAAAATGAAAGGTAATTAGTAGCAAGTGGGTATAGAAATCTAAGTATAAATCCGATGGTTCATTGGAGAAATACAAAGCTAGGCTAGTTGCACAAGGCTTTTCACAAGTTGAAGGTTCTGATGTCAGTGAAACCTTTTATTAAGAGACTAAGGTTTTGTAAAAGGGGAGGAGAAGAGTGTGTGTGTGAATGGACTTATGGTCCACTAGCTCACCTATTTAACGGTGGAGCTAGAAGGCATTTTTGTATGGAGCAAGAAGCCTAGTTGTATTTTGAGCAACTTAATAAGCAAGATATTTTCTTGTATTTTGTGAGTCTCTCTCCTCCACATAATGATCTAGCATGAGCACCACAAAATTCTAACATGGTATCTAGAGCCTTGGTTGCTTAGGTCACTTTTGTGGTCTAGAATAGGTCAACACTATTATTTTTTTATTTATGGGACTGAACCTCCTGCATGTGGAGCAGCTCCAGCAACTCATGGAGGCAACAACTCGGGGAGCTCTCAACTAAGAACTTGAAGAGGACATCTGGGCGCTCAGGATCGTACTACTCATCAGACAAATTAACCTTTCTCTGCTCTGCGGCATTGCCGTCTGAGCAGGCCTGTGCCATTTTCTGCACTGCTGTCGTATAGCAATAGGCCGTGTGTAGGCAATTGTAGGCAGTGTGGGCTTAGGGCTTTTGAAGCCCATAGCCTCAAGAGACTATAGTTCAAATCTTAGCCCTAATGGCTACTCCAAGCGCTCGCAATAAGAGAAAAACCAGGCTGCTCTCCTATCAAGCCATTGAAGCTTCCATTAAAGCTTCAAAATCAAGCTTCTTTTTGCTCTAATCCTCTCCTCTTTGCTCTAATCACTTAAGTGCTCTTGTGATGGGATGAGCTTGATAAGCTCTATGGAGCTCGTGTGGTAAGAATTCCAAAATCTCACTTAAAATTGAATTTTTCAGCTTGGAACTCAAAAGAGTGAGATGGCATTGGAGCCTTCATCTCTCACTTGAAGGGCCTTATGGCTCAACTTGCATCAGTGAATGCGAGAATGGATGAAGATGATGCAGTGGTGGCTGTTTTGCTAAAAGCAATCAATGTCAAGAAAGTGTACCCCACCTTAGTCACCACCCTGAAGAACATACCTAATCCCACCCTTGAAGGAGTCACATTTAATCTTGTCTTGATGAAGAAAAGAGGCCAAAGGAAGGAGCTGAATCTTCAAATGCAACAACTTCATTGAATATTGAACAAGCTTTGTCACATCAAGTGATCAAAGTAAGATGTGTCCATTGCAAAAAGGTGGGTCATTTGGCAAATAATTGTTGGATCAAATATCCCAACAAAATGAAATGTACAAGTGTAAACAAACAGGACATATCACTTCTAAATGTCCTAACAAAGAGTCAAAGGCTAACTTTGTATCAGCCTCTAACTCCACTAAGAAATTGTTTTAAATCTCAATGTAACCACGCCTATATTCCTAACCTTGTATACCTAATGTTATAAAGGCAACCTATGTCCAATACCACCTATTCCAATTTTCTTTCATAGTTGGTATTGAGGGGGGGTATTAAGAGACTAAGGTTTTGTAAAAGGGGAGAAGAAGGGTGTGTGTGTGTGAATGGACTTATGGTCCACTAGCTCACCTATTTAAAGGTGGAGCTAGAAGGCATTTTTGTATGGAGCAAGAAGCCTAGTTGTATTTTGAGAAACTTAATAAGCAAGATATTTTCTTGTATTTTGTGTCTCTCTCCTCCACATAATGATCTAGCATGAGTACCACAAAATTCTAATACCTTTTCCCCAATAGCTCAAATTACCGCTTAGCCACCAGGGTTCGAGCTACCTGAAGGTTTGCAAGTTAAAGAAGGCTTTATATGGGCTGAAACAAGCCCCAAGAGCATGGTACCTATGAATAGATACTTTTTCCAAAGATATTGGTTTTTCTAGAAGTGCATCTAATGCTAACTTGTATATACTCAGAAAGGATGGCAAATATGTGATAGTTGTTCTCTATATGGATGAGTTGATTATCACTAGCAACCATGAAGACTTGATTCAGCAAACACAAGAAAGGCTTGGCTCAGACTTGGGGCTCTTGCACTATTATTTGGGGATTGAGGTTTGGCCAGGAGTCTAACAAGATCTTCATTTCTCAGCAAAAGTATGCAACAGAGATCTTGAAGGCATTTAGTATGATAGATTGCAAGCCAATAAGTATACCGATGGAGGTAAACTCTAGGATTTCTTCAGAGGACACTTAAACTTTGGTTGACATCAAGATGTATAGGAAGCTCATTTGGGAGTTTGATTTTCTTGTGCAATACGGGACCAGACATGTGCTGTGTTGAGCAAGTTCTCCAACAAACCAAGGGAAAGTCATTGGAATGCAGCAATGCGTGTGCACAGGTGCATCAAAGGTACCATTAAGTATGGAATTACATACATGTCTGGTGACTTCTTAGTGGGAGATTGGGACTCTGATTGGTCTGGTGATTGTGACACCAGAAAGTAAGTTTCTGGATATTGCTTCTCACTTGGATCCGGTGTATTTTCTTGGATAAGTAAGAAGCAACCTACAGTGGCACTTTCTTCAACTGAAGCAGCAGAGTATAAGGCCACTTGTTTTGCTACATGTGAGCCAATATGGTTGAGGAGGATTCTAGAAAATATGAGATTTCTAGTGAGGTCAACCACAACCTTACGATGCGACAATCACAGTTTCATGGCCATTGCAAATACCCTGTGTTTCATGCTCGCATAAAACACATTAAGATTCAAAATCAATATGTGAAGGAGTTGATCAAGTATGAGATTGTGGAGCTGGAGTACTGTTCTACGGAGCAAAAATGCATCAACATTTTCACCAAAGCTCTTGGGAAGGACCAACTCACTCGACATGTTCATGGACTTGGCATTAAACATTTAGGGGGGGGTATAAGTATTGGGCCAAGAAACTCTTAGTTCATCTTCGGGTGAACATTTAGGGGGGGGTATAAGTATATGTTCAATACCTTCCTCTCAGCATGTATCTCACATTGATATATGGTGCACATTTTTACGGCCCCCATTATGAGGAGAAGCCATTGGTGCACATATCTTTAGTGAGAACCCCAACTTAGATGCTAGAAGGGGTCATAGTTTTTGTGACCATTGATGGTTAGGAAATGATGAGGGATGTTGGAATTAGGGTTGCAGGAAAGCACACAAAGCTTGGAGAAGAAGAAGCAAGAATGCACACAACACATGATGTATTAGATTGTGTCAATGTACAAAAGATAAGTTAGCCCTAGAAGGATGGGCGTATATACAAGCTGGGGGAAAAAACCTCCTAAGAGGGAAAAAGTGCCCCGGCGGTCCTAAGTGTGTTCACACCACACATCACTGCCTATATATATATGGCAACAAATCCCCCCTGGGAGTGATGGTGTGAACGAGAGCTGGCACTCATGTATAGGGGAGTGCCATGCCCGAAGTAGATCAGTCCACAAAGGGGAGCAAGCCCAAAGCTTTGCAGAGGAAAGCTTCGAAATTCTCACGAGGAAGCGCCTTTGTGAAAAGATCGGCGAGTTGTCCTGTGTTGGCACATAGGCCAAGCTAATCTCTCCTGCTGAGAGTCTCTCCCTGACATAGTGATAATGCACCTCAATGTGCTTTGTGCAAGCATGAAAAACTGCATTTCTCACAACTGCCAATGCGCTCTGACTGTCAGTGAAGATAGAGGTGGCAGACTCCTGTCCAACACCCAAGTCAGCCACCATAAGTCGTCTGAGCCACACACACTCAATCGTAGCTGTGAAAGCTACCCTGTACTCAGCTTCACAACTAGAAGTGGCCATAGTAGATTGCTTCTTGCTCAACCAAGATATGCATGAGCTACCGAGCATGAAACAAAAACCACTTGTGGACACTCTTGTGTCATAGCAACCAGCCCAATCTGAGTCCGAAAAAGCATGTAAATCTGGCGGCAACGATCCCCCCTTGGGATAAAACAACCCAAGATGTATGGTGCCACTCAAGTAGCGAAAGATGCGTTTAACTGCCTTCCAATGTTGAGACCCTGGGCTATGTATAAACTTGCTCACCTGTGAGACTGCAAACTGAATGTCCGGCCTCGTAATGCATACATAAATGAGGCAACCAACAGCTGTCTGATAGAGTGTGACATCAAAGTGATCTCCAGCATCATGAAGACTCAACTTCAAACCTGTCTCCATTGGAGTAGCAATAGACTTGCAGTCTTCAAGGCCAAATCTCCGCAACAATGTCTCAATATACTTTGTCTGACACAAAGCAATACCTCCATCACACTGCTTAAATTGTATCCCCAAATAATGATGCAAATGCCCCAAATCTGACATCTCAAAAGAGGCATTCAAATCAGCCTTAAAATCAGCAATATGACTTTCATTTGGTCCTGTGAGAAGCATGTCATCGACATAGAGAGCAATGATTAGATGTACACCATCCACACGTTTAACATACAAAGTGCTTTCTGTTGGACTATTCTGAAACCCATGTGCAGTCAAATATGCATGTATCTTTTCATACCAAGCTCGTGGAGCTTGCTTTAAACCATATAAAGCCTTTTTCAACCTGCACACTTTGTTTTCCTGCCCTCTTTGAACAAAACCACAAGGCTACGATACATACACCTCCTCATGCAAATCTCCATTCAAGAATGCAGTCTTTATGTCTAGCTAATGTACATTCCAACCATTATGAGCTGCCAATGCACAAATGCTACAAATGGTAGTCATACGACAAGTGGGAGCAAAGGTCTCATCAAAATCAATGCCCTTTTCTTGAGCATAACCCTTTGCAACAAATCTAGCCTTATAGCGATCAACACTACCATATGGCTTTCGTTTCAACTTAAAAACCCACTTACATCCAATGGCCTTTTTACCAATAGGCAAATCACACAAGGACCATGTACCATTCTTCACTATAGCATCATATTCACTTTGCATTGCAGCCAACCAATTTTCTGATTTTTGTGCCTCATCAAATGAAAGAGGTTCTTCCTCTTCACACATACTAGACACAGCCAAAGCATAACAATCTGATGCATAAGAGGCATGCTGAAAACCTGAACGAGTACGACTAGATATAGGTGCATCAATTTTACTATCACGCAAGGTTTGCACCAGCCATTTAGGCATACCTCTAGCCTGCTCATTTTCAGCCCTATCCTCAAAAATTACATCCTGTAAATCTGCATCAGAAATAGGATCTATGATGTCGTTTGAAATCTGCATAGGCTGAATATTTTCCTCATTAGGACTTACATTTGAATTCCCACCTGTAAACAGAGGCAACAATGTATCAAATACATCCCGTGAGCTCACACCTGTCTCTTTGGTACATGATAACAAAGGCTGCACAACATCTTCCACAAAAACAACATCTTGACTAATCAAGATACGCTTAGACTCCGGATGATACAATCTGTAACCCTTGCTCTCAGCACTGTAGCCAACAAAAATGCATTTGACAGCCTTATCATCCAATTTTCTGCGTTGTTGCACAGGCACTAAAGCATAGGCCAAGCAACCAAAGACACGTAAGTGACCAATAGAAGGCTTCCTGCCATGCCAAGCTTCGTATGGAGTAATAGACTGCAAGGCCTTAGTGGGACACCTGTTGAGTACATATGCAACACACATGATAGCCTCAAGCGAAAACGCATGTGGCAAAGCTTGGCTCTTGACCATACATCGTGCCATCTCCATAAGTGACCTGTTTTTCCTCTCAGCAACACCATTTTGCTGAGGGGTATACGACACTGTACATTGGTGTTTTATCCCACGACTAGCCAGAAATGCATCAAACTTTTTAGACAAGTACTCCCCCCCTCGATCAGAATGGAGAGTGCCCACAGTACAATTGGATACATTTTCAACCATAAGAAAAAACAGTTTGAAGCACAAAAACACTTCGGACTTTGCCTTCAGTGGATATACCCATGCATGCCTCGAGTAATCATCAATGAAAGTCACGAAGTACAAGTGTTTACCAAATGACGGAGTTTGCATAGGCCCACATACATCACTATGTACAAGTTGCAATTTGCGAGTGGCCTGCACAGAACCATCCTTTGGAAATGCAGAACGCTGCATTTTGCCCAAAATACAGCCTTCACAAACATGTTTCAAAGGTGCCTCAAGAGGGGGCAATGAAGCAACCATATCAAATTTCTGCAAACGTAGCAAACTAGCAAAGTTCAGATGACCAAAACGAGCATGCCATAGTTTTGCATCTGAAACTGCCTTTTCGTCAGAAACTGCATTTGCTGAATCTTCCACACACTTGTCATAAGAATTGAGCCTATACAGCCCACAAAACAAGGTGCCAGATGCAATAATCGTATCACCAGAAGTCAAATCATGAACAGTACATCTGTCATCCACAAATTTGACTACAAATCCAAGTCTAGCAAGCGCAGAGACAGACAATAGATTCTTCTTTATCCCTGGCACATACAAAGCATCTGAAAGTGTGAAAGCGCTGCTATTTACAGCAGTAAGCATAATTTTACCAATGCCCTTCACTGGGTAAGAAGCATTATTGGCACATGTGACAGTATTCCCATTAGAGACAGCCTTAAGACAAGTGAACATATCAAGATGCGAGGTAATGTGCTTTGTAGCACCACTGTCAAAATACCATACATTAGAGTCAACAAAAACTACCAAATATGCATCATGTACAGATGGGTCATACTGGCAATACACGCTAAACACCCATTCTGTATCCTGCACAACATTTGCAGATCCTGCATTTGTAGAAGCATCTGCTATTGTGGCTGCATTTGTCTCTTTCTTCTTTGCCTCTTTAGCCTTTAGCTTAGGGCAATTCTTAATGACATGATCATTTGCCTTACAATAGTTGCACCTGGTCTTTTTCTTGCCTTTATCAAGAGCCTTCTCAGACTTATTGTTGCTACCTGTTGGAAGGAGAAGAAGTTGCAGACCTACTAATAGGAGAAGAAACAGTGGAAGGGGCTGCCTTACCACTTCTTCTCTGCCTGCTGGGCAGCAATAAATGCTTGATCAACTGCACACTGCCTGGCCTTGTTTTTCCTGGACTGTGCTTCTTGCAAGAGCTTGTTGACTAAAGTATCATACTTGACAGCATCAGGTGTGTCCTCATTAAGAAGTCTCCATGTGGAAGCAAAAGTCTGATATGTCTCAAGTAAAGCATCAAGAACAGTCTGCACAAGAGAATGATTAGGAATAATCTCACCTGCAGAAATGAGCTGTTCTTTGAGATCTTTAATCTCAGCAAGAAAAACATTCATGTCATCATCTTCTTGCATAATCTTCAATTCTAGCTCTTTATGCAGGTAAGCGATTTTTGCCTCGTTACGACCTGCATACAAACCAGCTAGAATATCCCAAGCCTGTTTTGTTGTTTTAGCTGAATGAATATGTGGGGTGATGTTATGTTTGATAGAAAGTGCAATCAAGGCATGAGCCTGTACATTTTTACCATCCCAACGAGCTTGTTCAGTAGTGGGTAAAACAGCAGCAACAGTAGAGCTGCTAGAACCTGCAACATCCTCAACAGATCCTACATCCACAGAACCTGGACGTACATCCATACCCTGCACAATGTTCCACGCTCCTTTTGCAACCAAAACATGCTGCATCATGTATGCCCAAAGTGGGTAGTTGCTGTCTCCATCCAGTTTGTCTTCAGCAGACAACATGCGAAATACATCATTGTTGTTATCAGCCATGGCCACTGACTGAAACTGATGCAAAAGCTACCTGTAATGAAGCAAAGACTGAATAGAGAACAACTCGTGCTATGTAGCACGGTCCACAATAGAATATGTATGCCTGTTTTGCAGAAAACTGCATTGTCAAAATTTTTGCACAAAATGACGAAAACACCTGTGCAGAACTTGAAATGCAAGAACGGAGCCCGAAACGACCTCAGATGCGATTTCTGAGAACGCAAAGCCCTGCGGGCCAATTTACAGAGAATAGGGACCTGCAAAGCGCTCGTGAAAGCTCACCTCAATCGGAGAATGTGAGTCGGAGGATGCTGGCGGTGTAGCCCTGGGAGCCGATGCCTGCTCTGATACCAATTGTTGGAATTAGGGTTGCAGGAAAGCACACAAAGCTTGGAGAAGAAGAAGCAAGAATGCACACAACACACGGTGTATTAGATTGTGTCAATGTATAAAAGATAAGTTAGCCCTAGAAGGATGGGCGTATATACAAGCTGGGGAAAAAAACCTCCTAAAGAGGGAAAAAGTGCCCCGACGGTCCTAAGTGTGTTCACACACATCACTGCCTATATATATATGGCAACAAGGGATACAAGCATTAGCTGGGATTTGGAAAGGTATAGGGAATGTTCCTTGGAATATTTCCTTGGATATTAATTTCATCCATTAGTGGGTGGTGGTCGATTGGAATGTGGTATGAATATGCAGGTGGTGAGCCACGTCAATGCAGCATAGCCGCCCATGTCTTGGACGCATCCACTGCACTACTTGCAGCACTATAAATGGACATAGTTGGCACAAAGGCATCTAATTCTTGTGAGCATATATTCCCTTTAAGACAAATTTAGGAATTTTAGGAATTATTCGAGTCCCATTTCTTATAGGATTGGTTAGAAACTCGGTATTTTTGTGTAGTTTGAGCTAACATCTATTTGTTGGTGCACTCTTTGTGCCATTAGATTATATCTTGACACAACTATTTGGCATATTTGTTTGTAGTTGTATAGATACATATGCAACAATATTGGAAGGACAAGGGAAACATGACACTAAACTTAATTGAGATTATACACCTTTCATATGAAGAAGATAATGTTAAATACTATCTCCACTTTGAGACATTGAAGTAAAAACATGAGTTTTATATTTAATTTGCTAAAAGAATTCTAAATATCACTTAAAAAGGAACCTTAGAAATGAGAGATCTCTAAAGGGTGTGGTGTTAGAAACAACAAAACAAAAAGTAAATCTCAAAATGACAGTAACAATGTGCTAAGTTTACGATTGATCCACAGATAAAACCCATCTTAGACACTATATCAAGATTATAAATCATGATATATATGCTCAAATTTGAGGGACATTGAAGTAAAAACATGGGATAATAATGCCAAAGAACACTTGGAAAAGGAACCTTAGAATTGAGGGATCTCCAAAGAGTGTGGTGTTTAGAAACACCAGAAGCAATCAAATTTCAATGAGATTGTTACATTCAAGTTTACAATTCATCCGAAGACAAAACCCTTTGTAGGTAAACACTTTGTCAAGATAATAATTGAGTACAAATTGTATCTCAAACATAGCGTTTTCTCATGTATTTCTCCAATACATACAAAGTTTCTCTATCATAAGCTGCTTCATTTACTAAAGTGTTGCAAGTATACTCCCGTTTGTTCTTTGCATAAATCCAACCAAGTAACCATGCGCTGATTGTTGTCTCCAAAAAACTTTGAAGCTCCTATATATTTTGATTCCACATCTTTGGAAAAATCAAGTAGGTTCCGGGCATATTCCACATTACATTATAGAGGGTATCATCAAAAATTAGCATGTTATTTCCATCTAGGTCATGAAAAATTCTCCATGCTACATCCAAGTTTTTGTGGTATACAAATCAATATCCAATTAGAAGATCCGTCTTTTGACATGCTGCCTGCCCTGCTATGACCTTAAACTTTTGATGGTGCCGAGGAAAGCACAACTCAAGAATGAGTCGAGTCCTTTGTAGCCTATTAGTACTTCAGATCCATACCTGAAACCATCGCATACAAAAATCAAGGAAAGTGAATGCATCTTTGCGAATCAAATGCCAAACACTTGTATTATCTTCCACAAGATGCATATGTTTGGCCCAGTCTCTCTGGACATACATCACCATGTTGCATCTTTATGGTCTTAAGTAAAACAACATTGAGTTCAAGTATCAATACTCTTCTTTGTTTCCTTATTGTATCTGGGGGTGGTGGAACTCTTTTGCTTCTAGGTACATGAGTCACCAATGATTGGTGCCACCTCAATAGTAAGTTTTCTGTACACTTGAAATCAAAGCTATATGCTTTAACATATCCTGTTGAAAACAAAATGTATGGTTAATGGACATTCAAAATTTTAAATAAATATATTATGTGCCAACAACATAAATTCATCCATGATATAGATGGTATTAAACCTTCATAGACAAACGCTCCAATACATCAGAAGTTCAACCAAAAAAATAAAAGAGCGAGTATATTGCCAATGCTAAATTTCACAAATTTATTGAATATGATGTATAAAAGATTTTCACTGCTGCTGTTGAGATAATTGAGTCTATCCAAATTAAATTATAATATTCATAGCCTTACACCTTGACAAGGCAATATCTTCAATAAAAAACAAACACATCTTCATTGCAATCAAATTGTGTATTATTCATTGCACCTTACGAGCAACCCTGCACATTCCTCGTCGTTGTACCATTGCATTCATATGATGCTATTCTCGATATGCCATGGAGACATGAGTAAACTCATGCATTTATTAAAACTCTCATGATTTATCATTTGTTTTCAATGGTGAGCATGTCTGTCTTAAAGGATTAAGGGAATCTAGTGGATGTGCACTCCTTAGCCACACCCAGGCTAAGCAAGCCAAGAGGAAAAAGGAGAAGACTTATTTAAGCTTGGTTAATGAGCTTTCTGCTTCCAAACCAAATCCGAAGAACTCATTGCACAAACAATTCATTTCATAATTTTTGGATTGTTTCATGAATGAGCTACCACCAGATTTGCCTAGTTTGAGACCAAAAGACCATAGGATAGACATTATCCTTGGTAGCATCCCACCTTGTAGAGCTCCTTATAGGGGAAAATTTTTAGAGAAAAAAGAGATCGAGAATTAGATAGAGGACTTACTTGATAAGAAACTTATCAGGTCTAGTAGTTCACCATACGGAGCACTCATTCTTGTAAAAAAGAAGAATGGAATGTTTTGCATGTGTATAGACTATCGAGCTTTGAATAAGAATACTATCAAGAATAGGTATCCTGTACCATGTGTAGACAATCTCTTAGATAAGTTGAAAGGAGCTTAGGTATTTTCCAAGATTAAAAGGAGCTAAGGTATTTTCCAAGATTGACCTTAAATCAGGTTACCATTAGGTTAGAATGGCCGAAGAGGATGTCTACAAGACTGCCTTTTGCACACAAATGGGTTATTCTGAGTTTTTAGTAATGCCATTTGGACTTACTAATTCTCCGGCTACATTTAGTTGTATGATGAATCGTATATTCCTGAAGCACGAGAATTTCATGGTTGTCTTCTTTGATGATATTTAATCTTTAATAAAGATGAAGACAAGCATGAAAAGAATTTAGAGAAAGTGTTCAACCTTTTGAAGAAGAATCAACTCTTTTCTAATCCAAACAAGAGTGATTTCTTCCAAAAAGAGATTGAATACCTTGGGCACATTATGTTTGCCGATGGAATTCGTGTTGACCCTAAGAAGATAGAGACCATTAGAACATGGCCTAGACCAAAGAACATTCATGAATTGAGATCTTTTCTTGGATTGTGTTCATATTATAGGATATTTATGAAAAACTTTGCTTACAAAGCACATTACCTGACTGAACTATTGAAAAAGGCCAAAGTTTTTCATTGGAATGACATGCATGAGAAATCTTTCAATGCTCTTAATAAGTACGCACTTACACATGCACCTATTTTGACACCACCTGATTTTCGCAAACCATTCTTTATGGTAGTTTGACTGATGTTAGTGGATATGGAATTGGTGTTGTACTTATGTAAGACAATCATCCTATTGCCTATTGCCTTTGAGAGTAGGAAATTGAAATTGTCTAAGGTTAACTATAGCACTTATGACAAATAACTAATTGCTGTTATACATGAATTAAAAATTTGGAAGCATTATCTCATGGGTTAAGAATTTATTATTAAAACTAATCAACAAAGCATCAAACATTTGCTTTCACAACCTTTGATTTTGGATAGACATATTAAGTGGGCATCTTTTTTGCATAGTTTTTAGCTAGCTATTCAATACACTTTTGGACATGAAATGTTGTAGAAGTGATTCTTTCATTAGGAGACCTAGAATTAATAACATATTTGTTATTGAGAATATTTCATTTGATAACATGAAAGGAACCTATGAAAATGATTTTGAATTTTCTAATGCATATAACAAAATGATGGATAATGATTGGTTGCCGCATTTAGATTACTCATATGATCATGGATTTCTACTCTTTCAAAAGAAATTGTGCATCACTCGACCATTTTGGCAAGTCATCATTGAAGAATCTCATTAACGCCCTTATGTTGGACATAGAGGTGTCTCTTCTACTTTTCAAATTGACATTGCAAAGTTTGTTTCTAAATGTGTTATATGTCAAAAGATAAAAAGTCATAAAGGAAAGAAATTTGGATAGGCTTATGTCTTTACCTATTCCTAATAAACCTTGAAAACAAATAAGCATGGATTCATTTATGGTTTTTCTTTTATTGCTAGCAAGAATGACATGATTTGGACTATTGTTGATAGATTTAGCAAACATGCTTATTTCATTCCTTGCAAAAAGACATTAATTGCTTATCAAGCTGCATATATGTTCATTAAACAAGTCTTAATGCATCATTGATTATGAAAGATCATTGTTTCTGATAGAGATAGAAAGTTTTGTAGTGATTTCTAGGCTACATTGTTTGACAATCTTGGTACAAAACTTGATTTTTCTACTGCTTTCCATCTTGAGTCAAATGGTCAACCTGAAGTTACAAATAGCACCATTCTTGATTTTCTTAGATCTTATGTTTCATCCTAGCCTAAGCAGTGGGACATTTATTTACACCTTTTGTAATTTGTATATAACAAGTGTTCTCACATGTAAGATCCTTGTCCCTACCGCGCAAATATTTCAGGGGTGCTAGCAGCGGAAGTAGCACTTCTTGTGTGGGGCAGGGTCCCACATTCGGGGCCTCGCCCACAGATATCCGGACAAGAGACTAATCCATTGGTTCTTCCAAAACCGAACCCGAAAAAACTTCCTTTGCCCGAAAAGCACGGGCGATTCCACTAGGATAACTTTTCCCTAACGTAGTCAAAAGCCTTAACTAACTGAGCTCATCTGACCGAACCCGTAAGTCCCATAGTTAGATCAAGGAAAAAAGACTGTAATTGGATCATAGAGACCAACGCTTTTTTCCTCATTGAGAGGCACAGCCGTTGATTCTTTTCCATAGAACAGTTTTTGTCCGAGATTTACTTCATCTATCGAACTAAACAGAAATTGAGTCTCGATTTACGGATCCATCAGTCCAGCCATCCAGTCCCATGGGTTAGCCAACCACCCAACCACTGTAGTGATGGGATTCAATTAGGAATTTGGTTAGGTTTTGTCCCGAGTACCAGGGAAAAGAGTTCCCAGGCCCCCTAGCCGGATGTTCATGCAAACATAAAACTAGTCACACCACTTACACACCCAATATGAAATTGCCTTTTTCTCAGCATCAGCTATCTTTAAAACAATCCTTTAATGAAACATAAAACTAGTCACACCACTTACACACCCAATATGAAATTGCCTTTTTCTCAGCATCAGCTATCTTTAAAACAATCCTTTAATGAAACCATTGTGTCATTGATCACAATCCTCAAAATCTCTGGTTGAATCCTTATTTCCAATCATTCCTTCATCGGAGTATCTATGGCATCATTGGCAACCAGAACGCTCACCACCTGTCCACTCAGGGCCCTTTTCAATAGTTCCTAGCTCATAGTACCCAGCAATATAATCACTTATAAAAAGCAAGATGGAATCTCCGTTGAAGATCAACGAGATCAACCAACAGATCCATATAAAAGAGCCATGGACTCATCCGTTGAGGACCAGCAAGGTCAATCAACTACATCCATGCCCAGTTTCAGAAAACAACTCTTACTCCTTGATTCAATATCTTTCACGACGCACCTGTGGGTATCTTCAACGACCCAGAGCCCGAGCACCGTATGGTCAGCACCCTCTAGGATCCTTCGCAGGTCACCTAGCGCTTCACTCATAGGCCACTTCCTTTGTCCCTCATCCACCATACCAGAAGCTCACCATTTAAATCGAACCGAGGCTTGTCAAGACCTCGGTCGACCTTGCTACACGAGACGTCCTCCATTGACTCTCCGTCAGCAGTTGTTGCAACTTTATCAGGTAGGTCTCCATGACCACATTCTCAAGACAGTCAAAATGCTTCCCTAGCATTCTTGACATAAAACAGTCATTTACAAACAGTTCACAAATACAGTTTCTATAATGAACTCACATCTTTCCAGACTGTTCCACATCAATCCATATTACTTAACCCAAATTCAATTCATATGTGTATCCATTCTTGACCAGATACATCATTTTCCATTCCATCACATCAGATTCATTCACTTCACATAACATTCATTCCTATCTTTCTTAATTTACATTACGTCTCATCACATCCATTTCTCATTACATCTCATTCATTCACATCTTATATCATTCATTCACATTCTGATTCACATGACATCTCATCTCATTCATTCGCTCATA
The DNA here is from genome assembly GCF_041138505.1 of Cibotium barometz. Classification (NCBI taxonomy): domain Eukaryota; kingdom Viridiplantae; phylum Streptophyta; class Polypodiopsida; order Cyatheales; family Cibotiaceae; genus Cibotium; species Cibotium barometz. Next base: position 21,903,465 of record NC_141068.1, on the reverse strand, counting down.
TCGATGTCATATCCATTCACATACATATTCGCATTCATTATTCCACATACACATCCACATTCGTACATCCACATCCACATTTACATCCATTTTCACATCCACATTCATACATCCACATCCACATCCACATCCACATCCACATCCACATTCACATCTACATCCATATATCCACATTCATACATCCACTTTCTCATCCACATCCACATTCACACATCCACTTTCTCATCCACATCCACATTCATACATCCACATTAAAATCTACATCCATACATCTATTTTCACATCCACATTCATACATCCACATCAATACATCCATACATCCACATCCACATCCATACATCCACATTCACATCCACATTCATACATCCACTTTCACATCCACATTCACATCTACATCCACATTCACATCTACATCCATACATCCATTTTCACATCCACATTCATACATCCACATCCACATCTACATCCATACATCCATTTTCACATCCACATCCACATTCACATTTACATCCATACATCCACATCCACATCCATACATCCACATTCATACATCCACTTTCAAATCCACATCCGCATCTACATTCATACATCCACATCCACATCCTCATCCATATCCATACATCCATATCCACATTCCACATTCATACATTCACATCCACATTCACATCCATACATCCATCTCCATATCCACATCCACATCTACATTCATACATCCACATCCTCATCCATATCCACATTCCAGATTCATACATCCACATCCACATTCACATCCATACATCCATTTTCATATCCAAACCCACATCCATACATCCACATCCACATCTACATTAAGACATCCACATCCACATCCATATCCATACATCCATATCCACATTTCACATTCCACATTCATATATTCACATCCACATTCACATCCATACATCCATCTCCATATCCACATTCATACATTCACATCCACATTCACATCCATATATCCATACATCCATTTGCACATCCACATTTATACATTCACATCCATACATCCATTTCCACATACATACATCTCCATCTATTCCTCGTTCATTTTCATCTATTTGATTCGTTTCACATCCTCATATCTAATACAAGAGAATTCTTATTTTTGATATAAGATTTCTTTACGCATCTATTTATGCATAAATTCCATTTTAAGGAGAATAAAACTTTCAAAATAAAAATCAATCTTTTATGCATCTTCCTATGCATAAATTCATTTTAAATGAGAATAACTCTTTTGAAATAAAAATAAACTTCTTTATGCATCATTCTATGCATAAAATGAAAATTGATGAGAATAACTCTTTTGATATAAAATCAATTCTTTATGCACCTTTCTATGCATAAGTCCAATTTAGTAGGAATTATAATTTTAGAATAAAAGAATTTCTCTTATGTATCTTCCCATGCATAAAAACTAAATCCAATGAAAATTAACTCTTTTAAAACAAGAACTTTCTTTTATGCATCTAATTTATGCATAAAATCCATTTATGATGAAAATCACACCTTTAATATAAAAAATTATCTTTTATGCATATGTTTATGCATACAAATCATTTATAATGAAAATCACTCTTTTAATATAAAAGAATTTCTTTTAGGCATAAAATCATTTAGGATAAAAATCACACTTTTAATATAAAAAATTATCTTTTATGCATATGTTTATGCATACAAATCATTTATGATGAAAATCACTCTTTTATTATAAAAAAATTTATTTTATGCATCTAATTTATGCATAAAATCATTTAATATGAAAATCACACTTTTAATATAAAAATATATATTTTATGCATATGTTTATGCATACAAATCATTTATGATGAAAATCACTCTTTTAATATAAAAGAATTTCTTTTATGCATCTAATTTATGCATAAAATCATTTATGATGAAAATCACACTTTTAATATAAAAATTTATCTTTTATGCATATTTTTATGCATACAAATCATTTATGAGGAAAATCACTCTTTTAATATAAAAGAATTTCTTTTATGCATAAAATCATCTTTTATACATATGTTTATGCATACAAATCATTTATGATAAAAAACACTCTTTTAATATAAAAGAATGTCTTTTATGCATCTAATTTATGCATAAAATCATTTATGATGAAAATCACTCTTTTGAATTTTAAAAAAATCTTTATGCATCTTTCTATGCATAAAATAAAAATTGATGAAAATAACACTTTTCGGATTAATTTAAATTCTTTATGCATCTATCCATGCATAAATCCAATTTAGTAGGAATTACACTTTTAGAATAAAAAAGTAAAACTTATTTTTACACAATTTTAGAAAATTTTGCCATAACCTCCTTTGTATGGCTGACCAATTTTCAATTTTTAATTTTCTAAAATCAACTAGAATTTCACCAAGAGTATTTAATTCATTCTAATGTAAACAATTTCTACTTATTCAAGAGAAACATTATGAAAAACTTGATTTTATCCATTAATCATTCATCTAGGATAAAGAATGGTTGGATTTACTAAAGAAGAGAGGGGAATGCCTTTTTTCAATGAGGCATAACATCATTTTCAATTTAGAGAAGACAAAAATCATAAAAAACCATAAAATTAAGCATAGATGGAAATTTATGCATTTCCTTACTATCATTCATCAATTAACTTCAATAGCATTAAAAAGTTATTCCAATTAAGCTTCTCAAGCTTGAGAGGGGTTGAGAAGAGAGAAACATTGAGAAATTATGGAAAAAGATCAAGATTCACACTTTACCTTACAAGTTGCTTGATTCTTTGATCACGGTAGAGGCCCCAGACTAATCAATTAGTTTGGTGTGTTGATGGATCCACCAATGGAGATTGAAGAAGGAGGGAAGCTCCAATTTCTTCAATTTGGAGAGAATTTTAGAGAATAGTAAAAATTATCATTATTTCAGCATAATTATGGCATAGTATGATTCTCCTATTTTTTTACAAAGGCCAGGATAACTTTTCCCTAATGTAGTCAAAAGCCTTAACTAACTGAGCTCATCTGACCGAACCCGTAAATCCCATAGTCAGATCAGGGAAAAAAGACTGTACTTGGATCATAGAGACCAACGCTTTTTTCCTCATTGAGAGGCACGGCCGTTGATTCTTTTCCATAAAACAGTTTTTGTCCGGGATTTACTTCATCTATCGAACTAAACAGAAATTGAGTCTCGATTTACAAATCCATCAGTCCAGCCTAACCCCATCCAGTCACATGGGTTAGCCAACCGCCCAACCACTGTAGTGATGGGATCCAATTAGGAATTTGGTTAGGTTTTGTCCCAGGTACCAGGGAAAGAGTTCCCAGGCCCCCTAGCCGGATGTTTATGCAAACATAAAACTAGTCATACCACTTACACACCCAATATAAAATTACCTTTTTCTCAGCATCAGCTATCTTTAAAACAATCCTTTAATTAAACCATTATGTCACTGATCACAATCCTCAAAATCTTTGGTTGAATCCTTATTTCCAATCATTCCTTCATCGGAGTATCTATGGCATCATTGGCAACTAGAACACTCACCACCTATCCACTCATGGGCCTTTTCAATAGTTCCTAGCTCATAGTACCCGGCAATATAATCACTTATAAAAATCAAGATGGAATCTCCATTGAAGATCAGCAAGATCAACCAACAGGTCCATATAAAAGAGCCATAGACTCATCTGTTGTTGAGGACCAGCAAGGTCAATCAACCAGATCCATGCTTGGTTTCAGAAAACAACTCTTACTCCTTGATTCAATATCTTCCATGACGCACGTGTGGGTATCTTCGGCGACCCAGAGCCCGAGCACTGTATGGTCAGTACCCTCTAGGATCCTTCGCAGGTCACCTAGTGCTTCACTCATAGGCCGCTTCCTTGGTCCCTCATCCACCGTACCGGAAGCTCACCATTTAAATCGGGCCGAGGCTGGTTAAGACCTCGGCCGACCTTGCTAGACGAGACATCCTCCATTGACTCTCCGTCAGTAGTTGCAACTTTATTAGGTAGGTCTCCATGACCACATTCTGAAGATAGTCAAAATGCTTCCCCAGCATTCTTGACATAAAACAGTCATTTACAAATAGTTCACAAATACAGTTTCAGTTTCTATAATGAACTCACATCTTTCCAGATTGTTCCACATCAAGCCATATTACTTAACCCAAATTCAATTCATATGTGTATTCATTCTTGACCAGATACATCATTTTCCATTCCATCACATCAGATTCATTTACTTCACATAACATTCATCCCTATCTTTCTTAATTTACATTACGTCGTCTCATCACATCCATTTCTCATTACATCTCATTCATTCACATCTTATATCATTCATTCACATTCTGATTCACATGACATCTCATCTCATCCATTCGCTCATATAGACGTCATATCCATTCACATACATATTCGCATTTATTATTCCACATACACATCCACATTCGTACATCCACATATACATCTACATCCATACATCCATTTTCACATCCACATTCATACATCCACATCCACATCCACATCCACATCCACATCCACATTCATACATCCACTTTCATATCCACATCCACATTCACATCTACATCCATACATCCACATTCATACATCCACTTTCTCATCCATATCCACATTCATACATCCACATTCACACATCCACTTTCGCATCCACATCCACATTCATAAATCCACATTCACATCTACATCCATACATCCATTTTCACATCCACATTTATACATCCACATCCATACATCCACATTCATACATCCACTTTCACATCCACATTCACATCTACATCCATACATCCATTTTCACATTCACATCCATACATCCATTTTCACATTCACATTCATACATCCACATTCATACATCCACATCCACATCTACATCCATACATCCATTTTCACATCCACATCCACATTCATACATTCACATTCACATTTACATCCATACATCCATACATCCACATCCACATCCATACATCCACTTTCTCATCCACATCCACATCTACATTCATACATCCACATCCACATCCTCATCCATATCCACATTCCACATTCATACAGTCACATCCACATTCACGTCCATACATCGATCTCCATATCCATATCCACATCCATACATCCACATCCACATTCACATCCATACATCCTGTAAGGTCCCTCCCAAGCCATGTATGTATGTGTCTCTTTTAATATAGATTTCAATAAGAAAAGAGAGTGTAATTAGAAAGAGTGAGACAATAAGGCTAGAAACATTAGAAAAGTGTTAGAATAAAAATATTAGCTCCAAAAATCCTAAAAGAAATAAGAACATAAGAATAGTTCTATTAAGAGATAAGTATCCCCAAAAATAGAATTTCGATTTTAGGTGATAAGAGGTCATATTTAGAGTACTTTTACACATTTAGAGTCCATGCATATTAAAAATGTGGAAAAATAACACGTTTCTAAAGATGGCACGTTTGTGGCTATATACACACGTTTTTGCCTATTCTGCCCGCGTTAGCTTGTAGACCAGATGCCTTCCCGTTCTTTTGACTGGTTGTATGACTATATTCTGAGTTTTTATCAGAGAGTTATGGTCGAAACAGTTTTCTATTTCTGTCAGGATCTCTACACAGAGAAAACTGTGAGAAGACAGCAAGTAGCCTCAAGGTAATCCTAGAGTTTGAGATGTATATGTCCCTTCATTCTTATATAATATCTCAGAAAAGAAGCTTAGATTGCTATGGTCTTTCGAAGGAAGAGACCAAAACTCCATAGCTTTTCTTGTAGAGAAAGAATAGTAGACCGTAGTCCTGTAAGAGAAGGCTATTTTGTCATAGACCTTAAAAAGAGAGAAGAGTCACAGTATGAGTAAGAGAAGATAAAGCTTGGAGATTATTGGATGATTTCAATCAAAAGACAAGGTATTCGAAGACTCTATTCTCATATGTCAAGGTATTCGAAGACTCTATTCTCATATGTCTAAAGCTCTTGTTAATACGAGCAAAGACAACGATAAACGACAAATTTCTATAAGGTATATACATATTTTGTTTTTCAATTATATATCATTCTTAGGGGTTGAGGTATGGCCCGGGCTTCTCTATTGATTGTTACAGTGATCTATTTGATTGATTTACCATTTAAAGTTTATATTCTTTCAAACAACAGCATATGCCTTAATAAAGAATGTCTTATCACAATCTCAAGTTGAAATGCTAAAATCTGTGTAAGAAAAGGATTGTTTTCTTAAGAAAGTAACATGGATTCTAGTCCTATGGTTTAGTGAGTAAATGGATTGTTATCTTGGTTAAATTAAGATACAGGTACAACTCTCCCTGCCTTGATGCTACCCCGTTCTTGTGCTTGTATAGCCGGACGGCGGAGATGTTAGTAAGGCCCGGAGTTGGCCCATGGTATCCCTCATACCATTGGGAGAATGAGGTTCGCCGATTGAGGCGAGTGATTGTGATGCTGCCTAGTTCTGAGGGCCCAGGCTAGTGCGGTAAATTAGCCCACCCTAGTGCGCAGACATCCCTCTGAGGGATGGGAGGATCGAGCGATGGAGCCTGAGAGGGCGACAAGCCGGCTTGAGTCCTTGCCAGCGATCGACGATGAGGTGTATGGTCCCGTAGGGTTTTGCCCAGCATGTGGAGGCTGGAAGGCCGAATTCTAGATCATCGGCGGTATAAAGGAAAAGAATAAGAGAGCCAGTTTGGCCTGTATGAAATTGATTCATGATTAAACTTTGTTTTTATAAATCTTGTCTTTGGTATGATTGTATTGTAGAAAAAGGCTGTTTTAACAAACCTTGTGAAAAGGGCCTTAATTAAGGAACATGTTTATTTATGTCAAACAGTGTGGTAGGATTAATTAGAAAACAAATTGACGCGTGAGGAGGGTGGAAAGTGGGAGGATGGAATGCCCCGACGGCACCATAGGCTACGGACGGGTGGACCCGATTAGTCGGGTAGCTTTTCAACAGATTAAGTGAAAGCCCTACGCTAGATAAATAGGTTCTCGGGCAACTCTATTCTAGAAGACTAGACCAGCGGCTGTGCCTTGCATGGATGAGGAAAAAAGCGCTGCCTCTAGAAATCAAGTCTTGTAGTTGCCCAATTTATGTGATCAATTACCCTATGGGTGATTTGATTTTAGAAGACCACGCTCCCCTTGCGGGATAGAACTAGGTCTTACCTATGAATCGTATCATTGAATCTCTGTATGGTCAAGGTGTCGATGAGTAGGAAATTTTCTCTAAGATAAGACTTAGCGGGCTATCTTAAGTGTTTCCCCTATTTGTGGAAGGGGGGAACCTTACACATCCATCTCCATATCCACATCCACATCCATACATCCACATCCACATCTACATTCATACATCCACATCCTCATCCATATCCACATTTCACATTCATACATCCACATCCACATTCACATCCATACATCCATTTCCATATCCACAACCCCAATCTATACATCCACATCTACATTCATACATCCACATCCATATCCACATTCCACTTTCATACATTCACATCCATCTCCATATCCACATTCATACATTCACATCCACATTCACACATCCATACATCCATTTTCACATCCACATTCATACATTCACATCCACATTCACATCCATACATCCATTTCCACATACATATATCTCCATCTATTCCTCGTTCATTTTCATCTATCTGATTCGTTTCACATCCTCATATCTATTTATAGATATCTATTTATAGAATACAAGAGAATTCTTATTTTTTATATAAGATTTCTTTACGCATCTATTTATGCATAAATTCCAAGGAGAATAACACTTTCGAAATAAAAATCAATCTTTTATGCATCTTCCTATGCATAAATTCATTTTAAATAAGAATAACTCTTTTGAAATTAAAAAAAAATCTTTAAGCATCATTCTATGCATAAAATGAAAATTGATGAGAATAACTCTTTTGATTTCTTTATGCACCTTTCTATGCATAAGTCCAATTTAGTAGAAATTACACTTTTAGAATAAAAGAATTTCTCTTATGTATCTTCCCACGTATAACAACTAAATCCAATGAAAAATAACTCTTTTAAAATAAAAACTTTCTTTTATGCATCTACTTTATGCATAAAATCCATTTTATGATGAAAATCACACTTTTAATATAAAAATATCTTTTATGCATATGTTTATGTATACAAATCATTTATGATGAAAATCACTCTTTTAATATAAAAGAATTTCTTTTATGCATCTAATTTATGCATAAAATCATTTATGATAAAAATCACACTTTTAATATAAAAAAATATCTTTTATGCATATGTTTATGCATACAAATCATTTATGATAAAAATCACTCTTTTAATATAAAAGAAATTCTTTTATGCATCTAATTTATGCATAAAATCATTTATGATGAAAATCACACTTTTAATATACAAATTTATCTTTTATGCATATGTTTGTGCATACAAATCATTTATGATAAAAATCACTCTTTTAATATAAAAGAATTTCTTTTATGTACTAATTTATGCATAAAATCATTTATAATGAAAATCACACTTTTAATATAAAAAATTATCATTTATGCATATGTTTATGCATACAAATCATTTATGATGAAAATCACTCTTTTAATATAAAAGAATTTCTTCTATGCATCTAATTTATGCATAAAATCATTTATGATGAAAATCACTCTTTTGAATTAAAAAAATAAAATTCTTTATGCATCTTTCTATGCATAAAATAAAAATTGAAGAAAATAACACTTTTTGGATTAATTTAAATTCTTTATGCATCTATCCATGCATAAATCCAATTTAGTAGGAATTACACTTTTAGAATAAAAAAGTAAAACTTATTTTTACATAATTTTAGAAAATTTCGCCATACCTCCTTTGTATGGCTGACCAATTTTTAATTTTTAATTTTCTAAAATCAACTAGAATTTCACCAAGAGTATTTAATTGATACTAATGTAAGCAATTTCTACTTATTCAAGAGAAACATTATGAAAAACTTGATTTTATCCATTAATCATTCATCTAGGATAAAGAATGGTTGGATTTACTAAAGAAGAGAGGGGAATGCCTTTTTTCAATGAGGCATACCATCATTTTTAATTTGGAGAAGACAAAAATCATAAAAAACCATAAAACTAAGCATAGATGAAAATTTATGCATTTCCTTACTATCATTCATCAATTAACTTCAATAGCATTAAAAAGCTATTCCAATTAAGCTTCTCAAGCTTGAGAGGGGTTGAGAAGAGAGAAACATTGAGAAATTATGAAAAAAGATCAAGATTCACACTTTACCTTACAAATTGCTTGATTCTTTGATCACGGTAGAGGCCCCCAACCAATCAATTGGTTTGGTGTGTTGATGGAGCCACCAATGGAGATTGAAGAAGGAGGGAAGCTCCAATTTCTTCAATTTGGAGAGAATTTGGGAGAATCGTAAAAATTATCATTATTTCAACATAATTCTAGCATAGTATAATTCTCCTATTTTTTAACAAAGGGCTCAAGTTCTATTTATAGGAGAGGGAGGCTCTAACCAAGGCCAACTGATTTCTAAAAATTTTTAGATTCAGTTTGGTTGAATTTGGACCAGATTTGGACCTAGTTTGGTTCCTTTTTTATTCAGTTTTGATTCGGTTTGATCCAAGAGAGAGGAGAGATAAAAATATCACATTATTTTTTAGTTTAAAACTCATTCAAGCATGTGAAGTAGGCGCCTCCTTGAAGGGACTCCCTTTCCTTACGCATGTGTCAAAATGGAATCATTATACCCAAAATATCTCATTTTTTTAGTAATACTCATAGTTTTTTTACTAATAAACCTTGTACATAGTCAACTCTTCATCTTATGTAAGCATTTACTCATTTTTGGGTATTTTCTTTTACAAATTGGATTTTTCTCCTCCCCACACATGGATTGATCTTATTGGCCCATAGGAACCTTAATTTAAAATTTCAAAAAAAATCTTGACCCTTAGGATAATGCCTCTTAAACAAATTATACTTGATTTCTAATGCACCTTCTAGAAATCTTTTTGAACTTCTGTTTCAGGGGAACTTATATTAATAAGATGAGAAATTTTTCTATCCAAAAATATTCAAACTCTGAATAACCTCTCTCAAGAATATTTTCTCTCTCTAGGCCAAAACAGGCAGAAATAAGATCTTTTATATTTCTGAAGAGGGGATTGGTTACAGGGGAAGATACTGGACATCCTAAGAGGCTGGGGAGGAATCTTACATTCTACCCCACTTAAAAAACGCGAGATGTCCTCATCTTGCAAAACTAGAGGAGAATTATTTCTCTTAAATGATTTAACTGATTATGGGTTCCTTATGTTCTAGTGAACCCAAATAGAATCCTGGGATAAAGATCCCTTATATAAAACTCATCATTAAATAACAATTCACTCAGATCATAACATTCAATTCCTTATCACAATAATGATCCATTAGACCGAAATTTCTATTTGGACAGTCCTTCATGTAAATTTTTCATTTATGCAAATTTTTAATTTGACCTCCTTTAACTTGATCCACTGGGTCAAGTATTAATAGCAGCAATCTGCCAGCACAATCCACTAATCTCATAGTGATTTGCTGGAGTCATTAACGTCATTCTAGCTACGAACATTATCACAGGGACTCGTTCCATTCATCCTCACTCAGGTTTTACTTAGTTATTACAATTCAGCCAAAATTCAAAAATCTTCATTTTTCAATTAGAATCCAAATCAACTTATCATTTCTCAATCAGAATTTGAAATCATATCAACCACATTTGAATTCATCATCTGGATAGTATTAATGCTTATAATTTCAAGTCTTAGATTTACTCGTATATATACTGCTGGTAAAGAGCTGCAGTTATATCCTCGGTATATACGGGTAGTCATGGTTCTTGGAACTATAAGGTAAATACCATCATGTCTAAGCCTCAAGCAAGTCAAGGATTCCATATAATTGCGGTACTTCCGTTTAGTGACCCAATTACTAATTTATGAATTTTAGTTTGAATATCAAATTGTATGAGTTTTATCACACAATTACAACCTTTTTGTGCTTCTTGATAAATTGTTGACATATTTGGCTTCTCGGTTGATCCTCAATAGCCAATTAGCTCTGATACCAACAACTGTAAGATCCCTGTCCCTACCGTGCAACAATTTCAGGGGTGTTAGCAGTGGAAGTACCACTTCTTGCGCGGGGCAGGGTCCCACATTCAGGGCCTCGCCCCCACGGATATCCAGACAACAGACTAATCCATTGGTTCTCGGGAAAACTTCCTTTGCCCGCAAAGCACGGGCGATTCCACCAGGATAACTTTTCCCTAACGTAGTCAAAAGTTTTAACTAACTGAGCTCATCTGACCAAACCCATAAGTCCCATAGTCAGATCAGGGAAAAAAGACTGTACTTGGATCATAGAGACCAATGCTTTTTTCCTCATTGAGAGGCACAACCGTTGATTCTTTTCCATAGAACAGTTTTTGTCCGGGATTTACTTCATCTATCGAACTAAACAGAAATTGAGTCTCGATTTACAGATCCATCAGTCCAGCCTAACCACATCCAGTCCCATGGGTTAGCCAACCGCCCAACCACTCTAGTGATGGGATCCAATTAGGAATTTGGTTAGGTTTTGTCCCGGATACCAGAGAAAAGAGTTCCCAGGCCCCCTAGCCAGATGTTCATAAAACTAGTCACACCACTTACACACCCAATATGAAAATGCCTTTTTCTCAACATCAGCTATCTTTAAAACAATCCTTTAATAAAACCATTGTGTCACTGATCACAATCCTCCAAATCTCTGGTTGAATCCTTATTTCCAATCATTCCTTCATCGGAGTATCTATGGCATCATTGGCAAGCAGAACACTCACCACCTGGGCCTTTTCAATAGTTCCTAGCTCACAGTACCCAGCAATATAATCACTTATAAAAATCAAGATGGAATCTCCAATGAAGATCAGCAAGATCAACCAACAGATCCATATAAAAGAGCCATGGACTCATCCGTTGAGGACCAGCAACGTCAATCAACCAGATCCATGCCCGGTTTCAGAAAACAACTCTTACTCCTTGATTCAATATCTTCCACAACACACGTGTGGGTATCTTTGGCGACCCAGAGCCCGAGCACCCGATGGTCAGCATCCTCTAGGATCCTTCGCAGGTCAGCTAGCGCTTCACTCATAGGCCGCTTCCTTGGTCCCTCATCCACCGTACCGGAAGCTCACCATTTAAATTGAACCGAGGCTGGTTAAGATTTCGGCCGACCTTGCTACGTGAGACGTCCTCCATTGACTCTCTGTCAGCAGTTGCAACTTTATCACGTAGGTCTCCACGACCACATTTTCAAGACAGTCAAAATGCTTTCCTAGCATTCTTGACATAAAACATTCATTTACAAACAGTTCACAAATACAGTTTCTATAATGAACTCACATCTTTCCAAATTATTCCACATCAATCCATATTACTTAACCCAAATTCAATTCATTTGTGTATCCATTCTTGACCAGATATATCATTTTCCATTCCATCACATCAGATTCATTCACTTCACATAACATTCATTCCTATCTTTTTTAATTTACATTACGTCTCATCACATCCATTTCACATCCTCATATCTATTTATAGAATACAAGAGAATTCTTATTTTTTATATAAGATTTCTTTACGCATCTATTTATGCATAATTCCAGTTTAAGGAGAATAACACTTTCAAAATAAAAATCAATCTTTTATGCATCTTCCTATGCATAAATTTATTTTAAATGAGAATAACTCTTTTGAAATAAAAATAAATTTCTTTATGCATCATTCTATGCATAAAATGAAAATTGATGAGAATAACTCTTTTGATATAAAAATAAATTCTTTATGCACCTTTCTATGCATAAGTCCAATTTAGTAGGAATTACACTTTTAGAATAAAAGAATTTCTCCTATGTATCTTCCCATGCATAAAAACTAAATCCAATGAAAAATAACTCTTTTAAAATAAAAACTTTCTTTTATGCATCTAATTTATGCATAAAATCCATTTATGATGAAAATCACACTTTTAATATAAAAAATATCTTTTATGCATATGTTTATGCATACAAATCATTTATGATGAAAATCACTCTTTTAATATAAAAGAATTTCTTTTATGCATCTTATTTATGCATAAAATCATTTATGATGAAAATCACACTTTTATATAACAAATATCTTTTATGCATATGTTTATGCATACAAATCATTTATGATGAAAATCACTCTTTTAATATAAAAGAATTTCTTTTATGCATCTAATTTATGCATAAAATCATTTATGATGAAAATCACACTTTTAATATAAAAATATCTTTTATGCATATGTTTATGCTTACAAATCATTTATGATGAAAATCACTCTTTTAATATAAAAGAATTTCTTTTATGCATAAAATTATTTATGATGAAAATTACACTTTTAATATAAAAAAATATCTTTTATGCATACAAATCATTTATGATGAAAATCACTCTTTTAATATAAAAGAATTTCTTTTATGCATCTAATTTATGCATAAAATCATTTATGATGATAATCACACTTTTAATATAAAAAATTATCTTTTATGCATATGTTAATGCATACAAATCATTTATGATGAAAATCACTCTTTTAATATAAAAGAATTTCTTTTATGCATCTAATTTATGCATAAAATCATTTATGATGAAAATCACTCTTTTGAATTTAAAAAAATAAAATTCTTTATGCATCTTTCTATGCATAAAATAAAAATTGATGAAAATAACACTTTTCGGATTAATTTAAATTTTTTATGCATCTATCCATGCATAAATCCAATTTAGTAGGAATTACACTTTTAGAATAAAAAAGTAAAACTTATTTTTACCCAATTTTAAAAATTTTTGCCATAACCTCCTTTGTATGGCTGACTAATTTTTAATTTTCAATTTTCTAAAATCAACTAGAATTTCACCAAGAGTATTTAATTCATTCTAATGTAAGCAATTTCTACTTATTCAAGAGAAACATTATGAAAAACTTGATTTTATCCATTAATCATTTATCTAGGATAAAGAATGGTTGGATTTACTAAAGAAGAGAGGGGAATGCCTTTTTTCAATGAGGCATAACATCATTTTCAATTTAAAGAAGATAAAAATCATAAAAAAAACCATAAAATTAAGCATAGATGGAAATTTATGCATTTCCTTACTATCATTCATCAATTAACTTCAATAGCATTAAAAAGCTATTCCAATTAAGCTTCTCAAGCTTGAGAGGGGTTGAGAAGAGAGAAACATTGAGAAATTATGGAAAAAGATCAAGATTCACACTTTACTTTACAAATTGCTTGATTCTTTGATCACGGTAGAGGCCCCCAACCAATCAATTGGTTTGGTGTGTTGATGGAGCCACCAATGGAGATTGAAGAAGGAGGGAAGCTCCAATTTCTTCAATTAGGAGAGAATTTTAGAGAATAGTAAAAATTATCATTATTTCAACATAATTCTAGCATAGTATAATTCTCCTATTTTTTTACAAAGGGCTCAGGTTCTATTTATAGGAGAGGGAGGCTCTAACCAAGGCCAACTAATTTCTAGAATTTTCTAGATTCAGTTTGGTTGAATTTGGACCAGATTTGGACCTAGTTTGGTTCCTTTTTTATTCGGTTTTGATTCGGTTTGACCCAAGAGAGAGGAGAGATAAAAATATCATATTATTTTTTAGTTTAAAACTCATTCAAGCCTTGAAGGGACTCCCCTTCCTTACACATGTGTCAAAATAGAATCATTATACCTAAAATATCTCATTTTTTTAGTAATACTCATAGTTTTTTTACTAATAAACCTTGTACATAGTCAACTCTTCATCTTATGTGAGCATTTACTCATTTTTGGTATTTTCTTTTACAAATTAGATTTATCTCCTCCCCACACATGGATTGATCTTAGTGGCCCATAGGAACCTTAATTTAAAATTTTGAAAAGAAAAAACCTTGACCCTCAGGATAATGCCTCTTGAACAAATTATACTTGATTTCTAATGCACCTTCTGGAAATCTTTTTGACTTTCTGTTTCAGGGGAACTTATATTAATAAGATGAGAAATTTTTCTATCCAAAAATATTCAAAATCTGAATAATCTCTCTCTAGAACATTTTCTCTCCCTAGGCCAAAACAGGCAGAAACAAGATCTTTTATATTTCTGAAGAGAGGATTGGTTACAGGGGAAGATACTGGACATCCTGAGAGGCTGGGGAGGAATCTTACATCACACTGCTACCAAGAAAGCACCTTTTGAGATAGTCTATGAAAAGGCTTTGCCAACTCTTACAACTCTTCTTTCACATTCTATAGAGGCATTCTATAGAGGCTATAGACTCATTTGTTAGAGACTTTTACCAAATCCATAGTTTAGTGAAATAGAAAATTCAAAAAGCATAAGAAAAGTAAATGAAATATGCGAATCATAAATGCAAGCATGTCATCTTCAACGAAGGCGACTATGTACTTCTTCGCAATGACAAAAGGAGACTCAAGTCTGTAGAGACCAACCCTGTAGTTAAGCTAGCTCCTAGATTTTATGGACCTTTCAAGATAATTTCAAAGATTAATGACAATGGCTTTAAATTCTAATTGGCATATTCATAATTCTTTCCATGTTAATCTTTTGAGACCATTTAGGGGACCTCTACCTTCTCATCCTATGCTCTCATCCTATGATACAAGAACCTCCCAAATTAGTAGATGAAGAAAAACGTCTAGAACCGGAGTCCATTATTAACCATGAGACCACCACTACATGAACTAGCAACACTTATGTGAAGTATCTTGCGACCTTCAAGAACCATCCTATTGAAGATGCTAAATGGATGCCGGAAAGGTTTTTCCATTATTATGGCAAGAATCTCATCCACTCATACCATGCAACTTGAATAAAGAGGGAATGTTAGTCATGAACTCTACTGTCACGTGGGGATGCCCATGCAAGAATTGCTTTCACATAGGAATGTGGGTGATGCCATTATTTTAATTCCATATGTGAAGTATATAGATCGGGTCAATATTTTTGTATGGGATGCACCTTTTTATTTATATCATTTTCTAGAACTAATGTGATTAGTCCGTTGTGTGTGCCTTGGTATGATATAGCAAGGATTAATGTGATTAATCAACTGTGTGTTCTAACTAATACTATTTTGGTGTAGGTGATGATTGAGTGGTGGACTATGAGTTATGCGAGTGAAACATACATTGGACCACAATGAGATATCTTGGAAGACATGTGATCACCTTTTAGGTTTTTTTATTTAGCATCTATATTTTTTGGAAGGCCTTAGCCTTAAACCTTTGTATATACCAAATAGTATATTTATGCTTTTGGTAGGTCCAAGACTCTATAACTAGGCTTGCTATATTTTTGGAAGGAGCTTGCACGCTCAAAGACTCAAAAAACTATTAGGCTTTATTTTTTGAGTATCTTGTTGTAAATAGAAAGCATCAATATATTTAAATATGGGTGAGCGGGAGTACGATGGGCTACACTCACCTAGGGGAGATTAAATCCAACCTTGTGTTGACTGTGACTTCTTCTCTATTTTCAAGCTTTCATGGTTTATGCTATTTTGTTAAATTGTTTATGTATGGTTTTGGTCTTCACTTTGTGAAAAGTCTATGTTCTATTATTTTTTATGTTTGAGTTTGAGTAATTCTTCTCCAAGTTGTCATAAGATCCTGACATATAGGCTGCTTCTTACAATGATCCATGAGATTAATCCAAACCCAAGTGCAAAATAATATCTTAAAATTTTCTTTTTGCTATCTCAATCTCCTACCTCATTTAAATATCAATATCTAGCCAAGGTTTGATATCATGTCTTTGCATGTATTACACAAGAAAGTTAAACACCCCAAAATCTTTATGTACTCCTTCAGTGGAGAAGTGTCGTTTTCCAAGATAACTTTGTATCAACCTCCATAGGGGTTCAACTAACTTACACTTCGGGGGTTGAGCTTCTTCAAGCACTGTCATGTTTTCAAATTCAAGGACACATCTACAAAGGACATTGTCCTTTCCCATTTTGTACAGATGTCTTCCTACTAGAAAGTTTCCCATTGCACTCTCTCCTTGGTCATTTTAGGATCAAGGGAAAACCCATTAGTTAAAAATTGATAATGCCGAGGCTTCATTTTGGAATAATATCCACTTGATTTTGGAATAATAATATCAAGGCTTCATTTTAGAATAATATCCGCTTAAAATAAAGGAGCATCTAGAAGATCATTATCCACTTCCACTGGGAGGTTCACCATTTGCAATTCTTGATAAATGGTCCATATGTACATGGCTAGATCATTTTTTCACTATGATTATGAAATCTAACTCCATTAGAATTAAAAGCAAGCCAGCTAGTGATGTAACCTATAGTGTAAGGTTGTTTAAAGAAGAGTTTGATGGTCGACAAAGAACACAAATTTGTTAGCCTCAAATAGTTTGGAAGCTTTTTTATAGCATAAAACCATGCGAGGCATTTCCTTTGAGTAGTGGTATAGTGTTTCATACTAGAAAACCATGGCAAGGCCTTTCCTTTGAGTAGTGGTACAATTTTTCTCAACATCATAGCAAAAGTGACCAAAAGATTCATGTTATGTTCATGGAAAAAGAAGGACCATAAATATGGACATGTAAGAGGACATCCCCCCCAATTTGGAGATATTAGTATTAATGTGGATGCTAAGGATTTCTTTGATTTATCACTGGACTCTTAACACTATTGGAGACAGGGTTGCAAGAATGCGCGCACACACACAATGGAGAAGTTTAAGGGAGCACACAATGAGATGATAGATAGATAATGAATATGTGCTATACAAAGATGATAATATACCCCAAGATGAGTGTATACTAGAACAAGGAAAAAACCTCCTAAAGAAGGAAAAAGTCTCCGGGCTAGTCCTAGTGTGTTCACACACATCACTGCCAAATATGGCTACAAATCCCACCTAGAGTGATGATGTGAACAAGGGGTGAACTGGCACTAGAAGTATAGAGATGTGCTAGGCTCTTTGGACTATGATAGGGAGCCCAGACTAGTCCCCAAAGGGAGGTAAGTTTAAAGCTTTGTGAAAGCTTCAAACTTCTCTTGTGGTGGGGAGAGCCTTTGTAAATAAATCTACCAAGTTGTTCCATGTTGGCACATAAGCCAAGCTGATTTCCCGTGTAGAGAAACTCTCCTTGACATAATGATATTGCACTTTAATGTGCTTTGCACGAGCATGAAAAACTAGATTCCTCATAACTGCCATAGTGCTCTAGCTATCAGTGAAAGATGGTAGTGGACGAGGAATCGCCAATACCCAAATCAGTAATAAGGTGCTTGAGCCAAACATACTCAACCCTAGCTATAAATGTTGTCCTATACATCTAGAAGTGACCACAGTGGGTTGCTTCTTGCTGAGCCATGATATACATGAATCACCAAGGTAGAAGAAAAAACCACTGGTGGATACGTGTGTTGTAACATCTAGCCGAGTCTGAGTCTATAAATGCATGCAAATATGAACCACCCCCTTTGGGATAAAACAACCTAAAGTGCTTGGTGCCCTTAAGGTAACGGAACACTTGACAGCCTGCCAATGCTTTGTGCCTGGGCTATGCATAAATTTTCTCAATATTGAGATCACATACAAGCTTTGTGTTACACAAAAAGATAAGGCATCCAACAGCTTCTTGATACAAGCCAGCATCAAAAGGGTCACCTACATCTTCAAGACTTATTCATAAACCCGTCTCCATAGGTGTAGCCACAAGTTTATAGTCTTCAAGATTGAATCTCTTCAACAATGCATCTATGTATTTACTTTGTAGCATAAATGCCATCATCACGTGCCATCTTCATGAGAGAATTATTTTTATGTTCAGCTATATCATTTTTCTGAGGTGTATAGGGCACAATACATTGGTATTTTATCCCATAATCAACCATGTATGCATGAAATGTATAGGGCACAATACATTGGTATTTTATCCCATAATCAGCCATGTATGCATGAAACTCCTTAGACATACACTCCCCTCCTTGCTCAGTATGTAGGGTACTAATCTTACATGTAGAAACATTTTATAGCCATAGTAGCAAAGTGCTTAAAACATATAAAAACCTATGAATTTTATTTCAATGGATATACCCAGGTATGTCTGGAATCATCATCAATGAACATAATAAAATATAGGTATCCCCCAATAGATGGTATCCTCATAGGACCACATACATCATTGTGTATAAGCTACAATTTTTGGATAACACTAGTTGAACCATCTTTGGGAAATGATGCTTGCTGCATTTTTCCAAAAATATATCCCTCACAAACATGCTTAATAGGGGCTTCAAGATGTGTCAGCTCAGACGCCATGCCATGATTATGAAAATGCAGCAAATTGCCAAAGTTCAAGTGACCAAAGTATGCATGCCATAGCTTAGCATCACCCATTGCCTTTATGGTAGAGACTATATATACAACATGATTTTGTCTTTCATATGCATCTAACCTATAAAGGACCAAAAGCAACAATTGTATCGCCATTTGTGATCATGAACAATACATATGTCATCTACAAATCGAACCACTAAGCTAGTCTTAGTAATGGTAGAGATAGATTTCAAGTTTTTCTTGATCCTTGGTACATATAATAAATTTGAGAGCATGATCTTTCCATCATTTGTAGTAGTGAGAACAATTTTACCAACTTCTTTTACGTGATATAAGGAGTTGTTTGCAAATGTAACAGTGTTTTCTTATGGATCAGATTCAAGTGATGAGAACAAACTACGATCAAAAGTAATGTGCTTACTAGTATCACTAAATACTAGACATGTACATCTATAAAACATCCATGCATACATCCTTATGTGAAGGGTCAAAACTACATTTTGCACAATGAAAGCCCAATCATCATATGTATAGTTTGTAGATTCTTTGTTTTCTACATTAGATGCTGAAGCATCAACTACAACCATACCTGAGGCTTACTTTTTCTCCTCCTCCAACTGCTTCCTACACTTATTAATGTGTAATAGTTGCATTTTTCCTTTTTCATTGTCTTGTTGCCTTCCTTTTCTGTAGGCTTGCTCAATGAGTTTGATTTCAGCTTGTAACTACCCTAAGGAAAGGATTTACCTTTATCTCTTTGTTGACTCACAATAAAAGCTTGATCTCCTATATGCATGATAGATTTGTTTTGCCTCGATCACTCTTCTTACAAGAGCACAAAAACCAACTCCTCAAACTTTAAGGTATTTGGATTGCCTCTCATATCATGAGTCTTATGGTAGAAGAATAACTTTAATATGAGTCTGGCAATGCATTCATGATAGTAGGCACTAATGAACTGTCATGATATACTTCATCAACATTGGCCAACTACTCCTTAAAATTCTTGATTTTAATAAGGAAAATTTATGTAGAGTCTCCCTCTTTCATATGATGTTACTCTAATTACTTGTGTAGATAAGTAACACGTGATTCATTATGTACCTGGTACAATGATGCAAGTGCATCCCAAGTATGTTAAGCAATCTTGCATGATCAAATGTGAAGAATGATACTCCTCTTGATTGACAAAGCAAGCAATGCATGTGCTTATGCATCTCTTCCATCACACTTTGTTTGTTCCTATGTAGGAGGTATGCTATCATGTGGTAATGAACCATGTGAAATTGAGTCTATGTTTGTAGATGTGCCTTCTACATCATGTTTATCAAAGGAGCCAAGATGTTTCTCAATACCAAAACCACAAAATTCCATAGCCCTTTGGCTACTAATACATGTTGCATCATATAGGACCATAACGGGTAGTTGGTCCCGTCAAGCTTGTCCTCAGCAGATACATCACTGTCTGCCATTTTTTATAATACCCAAGCAAGTAATCACATAACCTGTAATAAGTTTTCCTTAGATACAACCAAGGTGGCTTTTAATAAGGCCACTGATGATAAAATGGAGACCTGCAAGGTGTATGAAAGAAATGTAGAGTAAAGTGAGTAGAAATTTGTGACTTGTTAGATGCAGAGATCGATGTCACTAAAGTGTAGCTTGTAGAGACAAGATCTAGTGTGGTGAGTGTTTGATGATGCTTTTTTGTGTATCTACACACCCATTTATAGTAGATCTGAAAATACTACTCTAGAATTCAATGAAGAATAGTGCAAATCTGGTTCTTGAAGATGTTTACAGAAAATCGAAAACCACGTGAACAGACCCCAAAACGCACTCAAAACACAAATTGGACCAAAAACCATAGTACAAAGTATTGCACACTTCTAGGTCCTCTTTCTTCTCCTAGAAGGGCTCTTTGATCCGATTCAAGAAGACAGACGACTCAAGGTGAAGGGTAGGCAGCAGCACAAGAGCAAGGAGCATATGCTTTGATACTAAATGTTGGAATCAGGGTTGCATGAATACAACACACACACACACATAGAGAGAGAAATATCACTGCCCCCTCTGCGCAACTAATTCCGGGGTGCTAGTAGCGGAAGTAGCACTTCTTGCACAAGTCAGAGCCTCTCACTCAGGGCCTCACCCCCCACAAATATCCGGACAAGAGACTAATCCCTCGGTTCTTCTAACACTGAGTCTGGAAAAACTTCCCTTGCCCACCAGCAGCAGCAGACATAGGCAATTCCTCCAGGATATTTTATTCTAACGTAGTCAAGGTCTTAACTAACCAAACAGATCTGACCAAACCCGTAGGTCACATGATCAGATCAAGGAAGAGACTTGCACTTGGATCATAGAGACCAACGCTTTTTTCCTCATCAAGAGGCACAGCCGTTGATTCTTTTACATAGAACAAGGGTTATCCGAGGTTTACTTCAACTATCGTAACTTAATAGAATTGAGTCTCATTTTAGAGATCCATTAGTCGGGTTAGCCAACCACCCTAGCCAACCATTGTAGTGATAGGATCCATTTAGAAATTTGGTTATGTTTTGCCCCGGGTACCAGGGAAAAGAGTTCCCAGGCCCCCTAGCCAGCGCTTCAAGCAAACTTCAAGATAGTCACACCACTTACACACCCAATATGAAATTGCCTATTTCACAGATTCAGTTGTCTTTAAAATAATCTTCTAATGAAACCATAGTATCACTGATCATAATCCTCCAAAATATCTAGCTTGAACTCTAATTTCCAATCATTCCTTCATCGGTGTACCTATGGCATTATTGGCAATGAGAACGCACACCACCTGTTCACTCAGGGGCCTTTTCAATAGTTTCCTAGCTCATAGTACTCGAAAATATAATCACATAAGAAAAATCCAGATGGACTCTCCATTGAAGATCAGCAAGATCAACCAACATATCCATATAAAAGAGTCATGGACTCATCCGTTGAGAACCAGCAAGGCCAATCAACCAGATCCATACCCGAGTTCAAAAAACAACTCTAACTCCTTGTTCCATTTTCTTCCCCGATGCACGCGTGGGTATCTTTGGGGCGACCTAGAGCCCAAGTACCACATGGCACCCTATAGGCTCCTTCGCAGGTCGCCTAGCGCTTCACTCATAGGCCGCCTCTCCTTGGTCCCTCATCTACCATATTGGAAGCTCACCATTTAAATCAAACCAAGGCTGGTCAAGACCTCGGCCGACCTTGCTACGCGAGACGTCCTCCATTGACTCTTTGTCAGCTGTTGCAACTTTATCACTTAGGTCTCCCACAACCTCATTCACAAGATGGTCAAAATGCTTCCCCAGCATTCTTGGCATAAAACAGTCATTTAAAAACAGGTTTCATAAATACAGTTTCTAACGAACTCTCATCTTTCCACATTGTTTCACATCATTTCTCGTTATTCCACATTCTTCTACATCAATTCACATTGCTTATTCCACATCCAGTCATATGTATTTCCATCCTCCTTCATCCATTCTCATCTAATCACATCATATCACATCTATCCTCACATCATATTACATCTATCCACATCTATCCTCACATCACATCACAACATATCCACATCACATCTCATCCATTCATATCACATCACATCCATCTACATTCATCCAGATCCATGAAAGGTGTTCCCTCTCTTTCTTTCTCTATGAAAAGTATTTCCTAAATTAAAATGTCCCTTATTGAGTATATTTTATGTCAAGATCCACATTAGAGCTTAATAGTGATTTAAATTGAACAAAAGCATTATATTTCATGAATTTAATTATTGGTGTTCATGGAGATACAAAACTGTATGTATTTGTTTTTCAAGGTAAGTCATCCTGCAAATGCACCTCCTTCCATCACACCATGGGAAACTATGGCATCTTTCATAATTTTTTCTCTCTTAATGACTTTAATTTTTTCTCATTTTTAATTTACCATATACATATCTTTGAAGCATACATTAACAACAATAGAGCATATAGCGTCAGTTGAAGATTTACATGGATCAATAAAATACTTTAACAAACTTGTAAGTCTTTATTTTTATATTCTTTGGTTAACTTATTGACATTATTATATTATTAAATCTTTCAGCTTAGGAGGTACCTATCTAGACCAATTCTCACATATAGTACTGGAGAGTAATTGCCAACGTAATTAAATTTACAGTATCATTTTTCCAATAAAATAAATTATGTGAAGGTAAGCAATCACATGATAATTTTATCTTTCTTCTTGGTATTTTATTTGAATAATGATGCCCTTAATATTATTTCTTTTTTGCTTTATTTAATTTTCTTAGGATCTTTATACACATGAGTACGTGTGGCTAACTCGAGCATCATCAATTCAAAAATGATAGCTATCGCTATAGCATTGGAGTAAGGAGAACAACATGCACCAAATGTAGATAGAACACCAAAGAGTAGAAAAGGAATGCCTTCTACTTCTTCTCTGTCTTAAAAAAAGGTAGGGGTTAATCTCTTTGAACAATCCCCAAAAGGGGATCCCCCAAAAAGAAAAGTTTCACCAAAAGAAATCTTCAAGTAAAAACTCCAAGAAATAGTTTTTCATTATAGAAAAATGCTTATTGGAAAACAATTCTGAATAACACATTGTCAAAACCATATATTAATGTATTAAGGTTGTTTGATGCAAGGGTTGGCCACTCAAATCATGGAGAGACAACATGGGTGTGGGTCACCATCCTAAGGTAATAGCCCCAAGAAGGCCATGAAAGCTTGGGCATGAGCACCAAGAAGACATGAATGTCTATAGAGTGAATTTCATCAAAAGGGTACAATGTCCATGAGCCCTATGCATAATATAGCCCAAGGCCTCCAAAAGTACACATGTAAATGTCCCTAAGCCGAAGTGCCTAGGCCCCATTCCCCATGTGCATGTGCACCCAAACCTACTTCATTACAAACCATCCCCTCCTACAATGATTTCATTCTCGAAATCAAAGGGTGGTCGTGCCCAAAGAAAAGGCATGTACAAGTGGCTATGTACAAAATCCAAAAATCATATCCATGACTGAATGTTGATGTAGCAAAAGACCCATACATGAATCATATAAACCCCTGGGTCAAATCGAAAGAATAAAGGGCTCCTGTATGATGAAGCTATCTATGAAACCACCTGGATCGAAAGGAAATCCAAGGCATGTAAAATCCAAGGCAATGGTCCCATGATAATCTAGTGCAAGTGGAGAGAATAAGGAATCACTGTCGATGATGAAGCTAGTCGAGTATTCTCCATGATCAAAGGGATATGTATGGTATACATCTCGAACCGTCGAAGCTGAAATGGTAGTAGCTCCTGGATCAAAAGAAAAGCTCGAACTCCAAAGACATAGTAGCTCCATGATCAAAAGGAAAACTCATAAACCCATCCTATGACGATAGTGTGAATCTGGCACGAAAGGTACCCATCAAAGAAGCTCAAAACTCCTAGCCAGAATGTCAAATGGTCCTAGCACAAAAGAATCATCGTGTAGGCCAAGACTCCAATATGTCATAGATGCATCTGAATGCTAAGCCACATATCCAAAAACTATGCTCCTCAAATGGCAAAGAATGCATCCAAAGGAAAATGTCCTGGTGGGGCTAAAAAGAACATAGGCTTATGTCGACATCCGTAGGAGACAAAAGAACATATCTCAAGGTCGGCCTCATGTAGAGTCAGATGTGAACTCATGCCACCATCACATGTAACACCACTCGAAAAGTCAAAGGCATGATCCACCATATCAATGTATGTATGAGTATGATCCGACCCATGCACAATATCTCCATGTGCAAGACACTCTATATGTGTGTGTCCCTCTAAAATAAAAGCTGGATCATCATAAAGATCATCATCACTAAGTACTAAACAAAGTGTCTACACAAGAGAGATAAGTGGTATCAGCCAACTCACTATCAATGAAATCTCCAAGGCCACTAAGGTCATCCCCAAAGGTATAGACAAACTCTATCACTGGTGTCCCTATATGACCTAAATCCCATGATAGATCAATCTCCAATAACACGATCTAAGAAAATGCCTAGATCAAATGTAAAGCTCTCTAGGTCAATGTCATAGGATATGCTAAAAATATGATCGATATGCATACTCCTACGATGTCTCACCTCTACGACCTCATCACGTCTCTCATGCACTATCCCTGACTGCTCAATCACAACAACTCGATCCACACAAATGCTGCTAGGAATGCTATGAAAACTAGGAGTAGTGGTTGTATCCAAAATCTCTCCACATGTAACAAATCTAGATGAGTAGCCCAACACATCTAATACTAGAACCTCGGGTCTATGCTCCTCATGGTCTATGTTGTGCTCAATGACATGTGAAGTGTCAATCCCATGTGTAACTAGGGATGTATGACTAGTCAAATGATCATGACTAGTCAAATGCCCATCAAGATCATGGAATGCATCACTATGGTCATCTAATGTATCCCTATGATCACTAGGAATAGAGATAGGTATCTCTATGATGCTCGTAATGCTCACTGCCATCTCTGCCCTCGAGATCATACCCACATGATCTTACTCACACACATCACCCTCACTATCACATACATCATCATCATGTGCATATGTATCAATGGCATCATGTGCCATGTATCACTATCATCATGTGTATGTGTGTGATACATCAATATCATCATGTGTGTGTGTACAATACAACATCATCCCCATCATAATACAATGAATGTGTCGATCTAAGTAAATGAGAATCAATGATATGATGGCTAGTCGATGTCCTGGGTGATTAGTAGAAGCTCTCAAGGCCCATGCGAACACCACTGTGATAGCAACGAAAGTGGCAACATGCTCAATCCATGTCCTCCAAGGATCCAAACTTGTCATGACATAACTCAACCATGAATGATCACTACAATCATCATCACCCATATAATCATCTATAATCATAGCATGAACATCATTATCACTATCCACATCATCACCCCCTGAATGCATGTCATAATGATACCCATCCTCAGGTATATAGTCATCTATGTTCACAAATGTAGGACACTCAATCAAGTCCGCATATACATCATCCCATGCAAGCAATGCCAAACCATCCCTATAAAGATAACCACATAGATCCTCAACAAAATCACCAGATGTACAACGTTTGGACCATCTGCTGGCATGGACATCCCCCTCATCAAATAAGTGTCTAAACTAGCTAGGCAACAACATCTCAAGCTCAAACATCCATAAGTGACATGAATATGATGTGTCATCATAGCATGATATCAGTGAACAAGGATCTAGAGGTCAAAGCCGTGATGTGCCAAATGTATGTATGAACTCGGCAAATGATATGCATCTCTTCACATGAAATGGTAAATCAAGATGACGATCATACAGCCACAGTGATAGGGTATGAGAGGACGCAACACGATCTGAGATGGAGTCATAGTGATGCGACGACGATGATGGTGGGCAGTGTTGAGAGATCGAGCTCATCTACTGAGGCGGTGGACACTAATGACCCGCCTGGGGGATAGGCCCCACACTTACACCACTGGCATGGTTGGTGAGATCATCGGTGATATGCGGCCAGTGGGATGACAGGCTGTGTGATAGCCATTCTAGAGACTGGCATAGTTATAGCGCCAGCTCATTTAGTTGGGTTCACACTATAGAGAACCCTAGTATGTATTTGGTTGAGTACCTTTTCATATGGAGTACTCTTATCTTTGTATATGGTGTGTTGAGTGTTGAGTGAAGGAGAAGAAGATTTTCAGCCTCTCGCCTTGTGTGTTCTCTTTTAGGGTTTTGTGAGTGTGTGTGCTTACAAGAGCTCAAGCTCTCTTCTCCCCTGCATCTTTTCATGGTATTAGAGCCTGGTTCATGCTAAGGGCTGAGCTACAAGCAAGAGAAGCACGGGAAGCGGTACGAGGGTAACAGCTTCATCTACTCTTCCCTATTTGTGTTGGCGACCACACCCTTGTCGGGAGCTCTATAGGAGGCAGTGGCAAACGATCTCTGATTGAGGAGCTTTCTTAGCGGGAGTAAAGCTATAGGGAAACTATACTGTCCTATCAGACAAAACTTTTCGGGCCAAAAACGTATTTTGGGCGCGTTAGGACCTCCATTTTTCAAAAAGCAGGCGATTTCGAGCACTGCTGCGGGTAAGTCATCGATTCTCTGCGGAACTCTATTTTAAGAACTGTAGGAAGACAGATTGGTTGTGCAGACATTGTGTGTGCTGCAAGGAGGTCAACAGTTGCCATTGGGTGTATGTATGCACATTGAGGCCCCATGTTGTGACATTTGAGAGTAGTACAGTATCGTTGTAAAAAATACAATAGTTTGTGCAGGACAAACTAGAGTGTTGTTTCTAGAAAATTTGTGTGTCTGGCAAATGTCAAATGATGGCATAAACCAGATTATTGCTGAGAAGCTTGATAAGAACAACTTCCATGGTTGGAGGTTCAAATTGACAAATTTCATGATGGGAAAGGGTTACTGGGACTACATAGAAGGTGAGCATGAAGAGGCACCGGAGATACCAGAGATCAATTCGACTGCTGCAGATGATGTGAAAGAGTTCAAGGATTGGAACCAAGGAGCTAGAAAAGTTATGTATTGGCTCTCCATCAGTATACAGGACACCATGATTGGGCACATACAGGATGCCAAGTCCCCCACGGAGGCGTGGGACACCTTGGTAAAACTCTATGAAACGAATACCAAGGCACGAAAGATACAGTTGAAGAATGAACTTCATACTGTGGAGAAAAAGAGTATATCTGTGAATGACTATGCATTGAAGATCAAGGGTATTGTGGAATCCCTTGCATCTTTTGGCGTTTCAGTAGATGATGATGATAAGGTGGAAGTCTGTCTACATGGTCTCGGGCCACAATACAAGGCGTTCAAGACGTCTATTCAGACTCCGAAAAACATTCCCAATTTCACAGATTTGGTGTCTATGTTGATTATAGAAGAGAAGAGCTTGGGTAAAGACCAACATCCTTCACAAAACAAAAATAGTTCAGAGCAACAGGCCTTTTACACAAGTTCAGGAAGAGGACGAGGTAGAGGAGGCCGTGGATGCGGCCAAGGAGGTGGCCGCAAACAGGTAATCAAAATTATGGCCAGCAGCACCAGCAACAACAACAGTCCCAGAATTCACAACAACAACAACACGCAGGTGGAAGAGGCCAATTCAAAGGTAGGGGGAGTCAAAGAGGTCTTGGAAATTGGCAAAGGCAATATAATGATACACGTGGATGCTTTTATTGTGGTAAGCCTGGACATGTGTAGGCAGATTGTTATATAAGAGACAGGCTGACATGCAAAATGGCCCAAATTGCAGCAAAACAACTATGCATCCTCCTCGAGCAGAAACAATGAGGATAATGAAAGGTTGTTTGTTATGCAGTATGTCGTTAATGCCATGTCTGAAAATGTTGAAGCAGCACATAAAGATAATGTATGGTATGTTGATTTCAGGTGCTTCGAATCACATGACAAGTCATGGGAAGTGGTTCAAGGAGATGAAAACCCTTAAAAGACCAAGTTTTGTGAAAACAGGGGATGACACTGCTCATCCAATTGCCCATGTTGGAGATGTGCCATTGTCTATGCAGGATGGCAAAGTGAAGTACCTTACAGATTTACTTCATGTTCCGAACATAACAAGGAATCTGGTTTCAGTTGGCCAAATGATTGAGTAGGGTTTGCAGGTTCGGTTTAACCATGATGGTTGTTATGTTGAAGACTTTAAAGACAAGTGCAGGTTGGTTGCAAAAGGCAACAAAGTGGGCAGAATGTTTACATTGAATGTAAACATGCTTGAAGTGAGTGCTGCGATGTTTGCAAATAGTTCCAAAATTGTTGCAGACACAGACATTTGGCATAAAAGAATTGGACATGTGAATGTGCAGAGAATGAAGTCTATGTAGACTAAAGGAATTGTGACAGGGCTACCAAAGTTTAAAGTTGAAGGTATGCAAAAAATATGTGAAGCATGCCAATTTGGAAAGCAAACAAAGCATGTATTTCCACGTGACAGAAATGTGAGCAGAAATGCACTAGATGTTGTGCATTCAGATGTATGGGGTCCTTTGAGTGAAGACCATGTCTATGGGAGGCTACAGGTATTATGTGACATTTATTGATGATGACCACACAAGGAAAGTGTGGGTATACTTCATGAAGGAGAAGGGTGAGGTGTTCACTCATTTTCAGAATTTCAGAGTTATGGTTGAAAAGCAAACAGGGAAATATGTAAAGTGCCTAATGTCAGATGGAGGGGGAGAGTACTTCTCTAATGAGTTCTCTGAATTTTTTAAGAAGAATGGTATTCGGAGACGGTTTACATGATGCAGATACACTCCGCAGCAAAATGGAGTTGCTGAGCGAAAAAATAGGTACATTGCTGAGATTGCGCGAGCATTGATGGGAGAGAAGAATATGCCGCATAGCTATTGGGCTGAGGCTGTTTCTACAGCAGTTTACATCATGAACAAGACTCCAACTGCAATGTAACTCCAGAGGAGAGGTTTACTGGGGCAGAAAACCTGATTTGTCTCATCTAAAAGTCTTTGGATGCATTGCATATCTGCATGTGCCAGATGAGCTGAGAACGAAGCTAGATCCAAAAGCTGAAAAATGTGTGTTTATTGGGTATTCCCTTGAGCAAAAGGGATACAGGTGTTATAACCCTGCTACACATGAGTTGAGGGTAAGCAGGGATGTTTTTTGATGAGATGAGCAGCTAGTATGCTGCTATGAAAAAGAAGCTATTGGGGGGGCTGATATGAGTGGAAGTGTGGTTGCACAGAATGTAAGTCAGCAATCCACAGTCTTTGAGTGGACCAAGAGAGTCCTCATCTAGTGGTTCAGTTGATAAACCATGGAGTGGCAGGCTGCATCATAATACTAGTCCTACAAATGTGATTATTACATCACATAAAGGCAAAGAGAAAGTGGTTGAGCCCCTTAGTATGCCTAACATTTCTGCAGGGCATTCTCATGTTGATGGAAAGTCCAATGGCTCAGAGATGAGCCTTGATGAGGATCTTGGGATACCAACTACTATGAGAACACCTGGTGTAAAGAAGGCTATGGAAGCCATGAATGTAAAGCTGCGAAGATCTGGGAGAGTGAAGAATCCTGTGGAGAGGTTTACCTATGATGGTTATGTGGCACATCACTATGCATACATGGCAAAAGTTGTACAAGTTGTAAAGCCCACATGCATTGATGAGGCTACTTGAAATGTGTGTTAGGAGAAAGCTATGGATGAGGAGATGGATGCACTATATGAAAATGAGACTTGGGATTTAGTGCAATTGCCTGATGGTGGCAAGAAAGCCATTGGATGCAAGTGGGTGTACAAAGTAAAACATAAGTGATGGAAGCATAAGCAGGTACAAGGCTAGATTGGTAACCAGTTGCCAAGATGGCAACAGTGAGAGTTGTGATAGCAGTGGCTGCGTCAAAGCAATGGTCTTTACATCAGATGGATGTAAAGAATGCATTCTTGCATGGGGATTTGCAGGAAGAGGTGTATATGTTGTAGCCACTTGGTTATGAGGATGTGAGTCACCCCGAGCATGTTTGCAAGTTGAAGAAAGCCTTGTATGGCTTAAAACAAGCACCAAGAGCATGGTCTGACAAGATTTCTGAATATCTTGTCACTATTTGCAGATTTCTCGCGCTGTATATGTGAGACACAGTGATAGAGGGGTTGTGCTTGTTGTCATCTATGTAGATGACCTAATCATTACGGGGGACCATGATGCAGAGATCTTTGATGTAAAGATCTTGCTTAGACAAAAGTTTGAGATGAAGGATCCGGGGGAGCTCAGATATTTGAGGTGATTAGGTCACCACATGATATTGGATTACTGCAGAGATAGTATGGCTTGGACATGTTGTCCAAGTATGGTATGACAGGCTGTAAGCCTATCTCAGTGCCATTGGATCAGAATGGCAAGTTGAGTGCAGATTCATGAGAGATTTTGGAGGATCCTACTATGTATAGGCGCATAGTAGGAAGAAGCTTGATCTACATGACGATCACCAAGCCACATTTGAGCTATGCTGTTGGGTTGGTGAGTCAATTTATGCAGGCTCCACAAAAGCCGCATTTGGATGCATTGAGACGCATACTGAGGTATGTGAGATCTACTTTGCATTGTGGACTATTTTATGAAACTGGGACATAGATATGTGTACATGGGTACACAGATGCTGATTGGGCTGGTAGTATCTCAGATAGAAGATCTACTAGTGGCTTCATGTTTTCTTTGGGGAGTGCTATTGTGACTTGGAGTAGTAAGAAGCAGCCTACGGTTGCTCTAGTTACTCTATCGAGTACAGAGGTGCTGCTATGGCAGCATGTGAGGTAGCTTGCTTGAGAAAGCTACTTGCAGATTTGGGTCGATCAGTGGATAGACAAGTTGTCATTTTCTGTGACAACATTAGTAGTATACAGTTGGCCAGGAACCCAGTTTTTCATGCTCGCACGAAACATATAGAGGTCCACTACCATTTTGTCAGAGAGAAGGTTTTGGCAGGAGACGTTGACCTTGTTTATGTCAGCACACAGGATCAGGTGGTTGACATCTTCACCAAAGCATTGGGTACAGAGAAGCTCCACAGATTCAGGGCTTCACTTGGTGTACATGAGATGGAGTTGAGCTCGAGGGGGAGTGTTGAGATATCGAGCTCATCTAGTGAGGCAATGGACAGGCGGTGGACACTGATGATCCGGCCGCGGGATAGGCCCCACACTTACACCACTAGCATGGTTGGTGAGATCATGGGTAATATGCGGCCAGTGGGATGACAGGCTGTGTGACAGCCATTCTAGAGACTGGCATAGTTATAGCGCCAGCTCATTTAGTTGGGTTCACAGTACAGAGAACCCTAGTATGTATTTGGTTAAGTACCTTTTCATATGGAGTACTCTTATCTTTGTATATGGTGTGTTGAGTGTTGAGTGAAGAAGAAGAAGATTTTCAGCCTCTCACCTTGTGTGTTCTCTTTTAGGGTTTTGTGAGTGTGTGTGTGTGCTTGTTGCAAGAGCTTAAGCTCTCTTCTCCCCTGCATCTTTTAAGGCAGCAGCACGACGATCGTAGGTGGGGTAGAGGTAGAATGGATCCCCATGTCATAATGTGCTTAAGAATGTCACACCACGTGTGGAAAAGTACCAATATGCTCAAATGGCAAGGGCCAAGATGCGCGTGTGAACACCCAAAATACACTAAACAAGGGTCAAGATGCACGTGTGAATGCCCAAAATACACTAAATGACTGAAAGTGTGCACGTGAACACCCAAAATGCATCAAATTGGTCACACAACACACAAACCACCTCCACGAAGCTCAATGCATGTGAACAAGCCCCGAATAATGTGTGAACATGCCCAAACCATCATGCGTGAATAAACTCACCATCAAAGCCAAGCATGTGAATAATCTCCAATGTCCCACACACATAGCATATGAAAAGCTCAGAAACGTGTGAGAGTTCCCCTCAAACACATGTAGCAAGCAAAAATGTGCGGAAGAATGTATGGTCCAAGAAGGTGTAGGTGGATAATGAATCAATGGAGAATGAATCCCACCCAATATGAAAATGGTCCAAGTGTAAATGATAACACAATGTGAAGGCAAAAAAAAATGGTCCACAGTGTCCAGACCTAGTGTTCAGACCTCCTGCAGTAGCACAGAGTCTTGCACTGCCCTCACATGCCAAGGTAAAGATGTCTTTCCAACTCAAGATTGCATTCTAGTTCTCGTCATTGCTTCTCTCAAGCTTTCTAGCAGAAGGCGCTACTCTGCTTTCCAAGCTGAATCACACTCTTACTATCTCTGTTTTTGGGGATGGTGAGAATAATTCTGCCAATGGGATTAAAGCTAGCACTAGTCAGCCTCATGTTACATGGGGTTTGAATTCCTCTGCTATAAATCCCAGAGATAATAGCAGCTGAGTTGCAGTGGTTGGTTGGATGCTTCTGAGCTTCTTGCATGCTACGTAGCAAAGTCTGGTAGATGCCACAGGTCATTGACAAAGCATGCCATTGCTGACCAAGTTGAAGTAAAACTTGGATAGTACGGATATGTGATGAATGCTGCAATCACTAAAGCATGAAGTGCTTGTTCGATGATGCTTTGATAAGAGGCTCATGTACACTATGATATGACCGAGAAGATAAAATTTCTTGTTGTGATATAACTCGTTGCATTTGTGTTAAGCTGCACAGCATGGATTGTGAGCTTGTTATGCTGAGCTAATTGAACAAGGTCATCGACAAATTCTTCACTGTGCTCTGTTTCTTTGACAGCCTTTCCTTTCAAAGAACTGGTTCGTTACAGAATTTGCAAGAGATCTTCACATGCAAGGAACCTTATATGCAAGTTAGGAAAACCATGTGTGGTGTATGGGGCACACTCGCTCACACTAGTGGACTGGGTTCAATTTGAATTTTCGCACTCGAAATTGTAAAGCTTATACACTTTTGTATCAACTATTCATCAACATGCTCTCTGCATAATGTTGATGCTCAAATTTGGAATAGAATAACATGCTATACATCTTTTTGATGGCAATGTGCTAAAATGTTGTAAACCTGGGTATGTGCTTATAAACAATGTTTTCTCAACACTTTTCTTGCTTCCTTTACTTATACTACATCAAGATTTATACTAATTTGTGTAAATTTATACTATTGCAACAGATTTGAAATCTTTGTCTATCTTCTTTATAAGGAAGTGTCAAGATTAGAAAGATTTGATCAAGAATCACTTACTATTTTGTTTCTGCATCAAGATTTGATTTTAGCACAATAAACTTTACATAATTTGTAAATTGCTTTGTTCTGCACTATAGATATGCACCAATCCTTAAAAATCTGTATCAATTGCACATAATCTTAAAATTTGCACTAATATTTTGCATACTTTCTTGAAACTGCCAAATTTCTGCACCTCCTCGAAAATGCACCAAATTTCTGCACAGCAATCTGAAAAACTCTACACACAGAAATCTGTAATACTCTGCACAACAAATTGTACTCTGCATAAACTATGAAATCTATAATATTAATCTGTACAGTTTGCATAAGTCTTTGAAAACTGCAATGAAATTTTTACAAAATTGCTTTATAACCAAACTTCTTGTAAATCTGCTCTAAGAACTCAAAGATTTGGAAAAATAAGACAGAGTAAGAGGCTTAATGGATTAATAATTGGAGATATAAGCTCTCTAATTAGGATATATTGCAAGAAATTCACTAAAAACTAGTTGCTGAAATCTCTACAAACCCTAATTTTGAAAATCAAGAAAATCAAGATCAAGAAGATCAAGAAGATCAAGAAGTTCAAGAAATCAAACTGTAAA
The DNA here is from genome assembly GCF_041138505.1 of Cibotium barometz. Taxonomy (NCBI): domain Eukaryota; kingdom Viridiplantae; phylum Streptophyta; class Polypodiopsida; order Cyatheales; family Cibotiaceae; genus Cibotium; species Cibotium barometz. Next base: position 21,868,589 of record NC_141068.1, on the reverse strand, counting down.
GTGGATTAGGGTTTTGAAAATAGTGTTTAATACAAATTCGAAAATGATTAATAAAAATTTCATTACTAATCTTGTCAAACAAGAAATTAGCAAATTTGAAAACTGTGTAAAAATCAATTTCAAAAATGATTAACACTAATCAAGCTTAAGAAAATGCATTTCAAAAAAATAGATTAGTAGTAATCCGAAAATAATTTTCATTAATCATTCCTAAGCAAGGATCTAAGCCAATAGCTCTGATACCAATGCAAGAGACTAGGGTTGGCCACTCAAAGCATGGAGTGACAACATAGGTGTGGGTCACCATCCTAGGATAATAGCCATGAAATCTTGGGCATGAGCACTAAGAAGACATGAATGTCTATAGAGTGAATATCATTAAAAGGGTACAATGTCCATGAGCCCTATGCCTAATATAGCGCAAGGCTCCCAAAAGTATACATGTAAATGTCCTTAAGCCCAAGTGCTTAGGCCCCATTCCCCATGTGCATGTGCACCCAAACCTACTTCATTACATTTGAGACAAATGCTTTTAGAGACTATGTTTTTAGAGATCACTTCATGCACGTATTCACTCATCCAACATTAATTCCAAGTTGTGATATTTTCTGCATAGCGTTTTTGTTTTCTTCATCCTTTGGATGAACTATCTGTGTTGGATTATTCATGTCTCCCAAGTAGTATTAAAAGTTTTCTCTATTAGTTCCTTAAAATTGTATAAAAATTATCAAGTTTTAGTACTTTTCCAAACTATTAGCACGGTATTATGTTAATTAATTAGAGCATTTACCATGATAGTTTGCATGTCTGAATCATTAGAATTCATCCTCTCGTATCATTGCTCCAATCTTTCTATTCACTCCCTTTTTTAGGCCATGCAACCTTTTTACTTTCCCGATACTTTTCTTTTCCCCATGCAAATTTCTCTTTTGTCCATGCAAATGTTATTATTATTTTATTTTTGCTATCACCAAAGCGACTTTTTGCTTCCCCAATGCGAACATTTCTTTGCCTATACACCTTTTTGCTTTTCAATATAAACTATTCTTTTCTTTTCGTTATTTCACATGTGGGGGGGGAGGAAGAGGGCATGGTTTGATGACTTTAGATTACAAAGTTAAGATTTCATGACCTATATTTTTTTTAAATTACAAATCCTTGGTGCATTCGAAAGGCACGATAGTTTAGATGTCATGGTTTTATTACAAAGTTTTATTGCTTTTAAAAGTGTACTATAGATCACATGTTTTGATGGACCTTTTTGATTGCAAAGTAAATAAAAATAGAAATTTAAGAAAGACCAAAACAATTAGCATTAGTAAATTATCAATTACATCAATCCACAATCTCTAAGATGTTAGAGGTGATACACTATGTGTATTTGAAGGAGTTCTCAAATCTTCTCGTCAACTTTTTACCATCTAACCTAAAAATAAAAAATTAGTAGGAAGGTCACTCAACATCAATGAAATCTCTCGTCTCTACGAAATTCTAATGGCAAGTGGCCTTCCATGGTTACTGTACTACTACATGTGGTATTAAAGTTTGGATGGACATTGGACCAGCTAGCTTGGTCCTGGTCCTCATGACCATTGTGCTTGTTTTTTTTAAGGCATGGGTTCAAGGCATAATATGAAAGTACTTATCTCGTGTGGTTTATAACTCCCTTATTAGAGCCTAGTGGTGTGAAAGTCCTTAGCTAGGGTTGTAAGCATAGTTTTCAGGACTGTCAAAAACAAATAGCCAACTATTGTAGCAGTATGGTGTCACAATAATTCTCATGAAATTGATTGTGAAATATTGACATTATTGCCCTTTTATTAGCCATGACAAGATTTGGCATAAAGACTAGAACCAAGACGAAATTTTAGTGTGAAACGAATTTCCAAGTCCATGGTTCGGTGTGTCTACTACACGGTATAGTGTGAACAGTGAGTTAGTTTCCAAGACATAAGTGAATGAGTATGTACACAAGGAAAATTTCCTCACAACAATTTCAAACCTTAGATCATGGCTTGGGGAACTCTAGACACTCACGTTGCTTTTTTCATAGAGCTCATGTCTAGCCTCATGTTTTAGGTTATGCTAAGCTACTTACGCCTAATAGAAGAGTGGATTGAAAGGAAATAATGCTTGATGGTTTTAATTTATTTACTTTTTATGGCTTTTTCATTTCTAGTGAAAATACAATAATGCAAGAGGCCAAAAATGCAAGTGTTAAAGCCTTTCAAGGCATGGTTTGGAGAAATTCACTAGTCTTTGGCATAACACTCATAAACTAAAATTTAGAGCAACAACCTTTATGTCCCCTAGTGTCTAGGTGATGTAGTACAACAAATCCATGGTTTTGGGGATGGAAAACCATGAAGGTGGGAAAAAAATTAAACTCTAAAATTTAGAAGGTGAGGTAGTTTTAACTACTTAACATGTCTTCCCCTTGCCCTATTTTGTAAGGTGATGCACCATCTTCTTTCTATTGAAAGTGTATCTTTTGTAAGATGGCACTGAAGTATATAAAGCAGCCTTACATGAGCTTAGTGATTGAGGAAGTTCAAAGACTTTATGTTACATATACTTATTAGAAGCTAGAATAGTGTGCCAATGATATTTTTATGTCTTGGCCAATCAATTATGAAAACTAGCTTCATATACATTCAATAGAATATGTCATTCTCCTTGACAATACATGGTGTGTGGGCTCTCTTCTCCTCCATTATCTCTTGCATGCTTTGTGTTGATTCATGCTTAGCTTGATGGATGATTGCATGATAGTCTAGGCTTCCTTGCACAAACTTCCTTCTTCTTCCTCTTGCTTAAATGAACAAGTGCTGGGATCTCTTCTTGCTTTCATCAAGTCGAGATCAACTCTCCCTCAACACCCAATTAGCAATGGAGATTTCCAATGTGACAACAAAGACATGATCTGGGTAAGGAGTTAGCACATCCACAACGGAAGTTGCATTTGTTGCGGCTCTTTCACAAAGTTTCCATGACATTGTATCGGTACGTTAGTGTGAAAATCTCTGGTTTTTCACGACCATGAAAACTCACAGCTATGAAAAATCAGGAATTGATCGAGAATTCGATGTTGGGGAATAGCCTTAGGGCTTATTCCTAACTTTGTTTTGATTCCTACTTATTGAGCACATCCAATACTGTCTAGTGTTGATTAGAGGATCACACCTCAAAATATTTGGTAGTAGCGTTTTGAATGTGTTGTGTTTGTTTCATCCTTTTTTCCTTGGGAAATGTTCATTTTTATGTATTGGTTTTGGAGAGTGAAAACCCATATTTTACTTGCTTATTTGCTTGATTTCTATGTTTTGTTTGCATCAATATTCTTGCAGTAGGTTGGGATAAGCAAGATTGGTGTGAGTAGGAGGAAAAAACAACCCAAAAACTCTCCACTTGAAAGTATGCAAGTAAATTTTACATGCTTTGAGAATTTTGAAGATTTTTACCACTGATAAGTCAAGGCTAATTCTAGACTAACCATATATTTAGGTTGACCATGCACTCTGTTAAAAAGCTCATTAATTGTAGGCAAGAAAGACATGCAAAAGATGAAAGCGGCATACTTTCAAAAATTCCTTTGAATCAACACTTTCAAACCGTGAATATGGTGCCTAGTATACGGTCAAGAGATATCTAACATCACAAAAAGGACCTCAATAGCAATGGTATTGAATACAAGAATGTCATTGTTGATGTGTCAAACTAAAGAGCTGGCAGGGCAACGTCTATGTTGATGCAAATCAAGCCTCTAGATAGGTATAACTCATGGACCTTAACAAACTCCACAAGTTTTACCAGCAGGATGACTAGGCCTTCCACATCCACAAGGATATGACAAACTACCTAAAGGCCCTCTCGTGTAGGCCCACTTATGCAAGGTCATAAACACATACCTCTTAACAAAGGTTTCTTGGCCATGCAACAGGTGGTGCGTTTGCCAGAAACAAGCTGAGGTTAAAAAAAGCCATACAAAAGTTGGTGCCTCTTAACAAAGGTTTCTTAGCTATACACAGGTGGTGGTGCCTCATAACAAAGGTTCTTAATGAGTCATTATTGTGCCATCAGAAACGTACATTGATGAAAAGGATCCATTTTCCTTCATGGTTCCTGACACAATGATTCTTTTGTACATGTGCAAAAGAGACTTCACTGAAAAAGCAGAGCAAAATAATCAATGTAGAATCCTTACATGTATACATCTTCAAAATGGACACCATCAACACTGATGAATACTATATCTCGTTTTGTTGTGATACCATTTCATGCAACTACGACTAATCTCATATTCACAACAACTATGAATAATCTCATATTCACAAAATATCAGAAGACATGAGAATTAAGACGAAGTGGATACTCCTCATTTCAACCCAAAAAGGCCCATGCTTGCACCTATGAAACTGAAAATTTGCAACAGCAGATAAAAATGCCATGGCCCAAGCTCTACCCTTATAGTCGCTCAAACATGTTGTAATTTGATCAAAGTACTATACAGGCAAAAGATTCATCAAACATACAAAAGATTATTAAGTAGACCTGTAACAACCATTTCAAGCATGTATAATCTCGTGAGTCATATTAAAGCTGAGACAAGAAATCATTCTACATTATATCTTCTCTACACACTAGGGACAAGAGTCACAAGAACATAACATGTGCATATAATTTCTCGAGAATCAACAGCATGTGCACAAAGGCTACTAGGGATCATTTCTGTTCGTTTCCTAAAGACCTGTATGGACCTGTATGGCATCAATGATAATGAGAGAGCTAGAAATGTTGTACCAGGCTCGAAGAAGGCACACATACAGAGAGAGAGAGAGAGAGAGAGAGAGAGAGAGCTTGCTTTAATGTTTGGCTACTGGGATCATTTTAAGCCCATATTTCATCAATTTATAGCAACATTAGAGTCTCTTTCAAAACCATCATAAAGAGCATTAGTCTTTTAGAAAATACCTACTGCTCATCTTGCAAAAACAAGGCATGTTCATGGGGCTTCCATTCAACTCTATAACTCTCCATTCAAGTGACAGCACAACTCTTGCGATATTACAAAAAATGTACATAGATATTATTCCCAAACTAGATAGTGCACACTGATATTTGTAAAGCACAACTTATATGCTATGCTGGCAACCTATGTGCCTTCAACACCTCCTCATAGACCATGTCAATAAAGTTATCATTCTGCAAGCGGTATCACAAATTAGTCAAAACTCTCTCTCTCTCTCTCTCTCTCTCTCTCTCTCTCTCTCTCTCTCGTGTTAAGCATGTGCCAATGCATCCTGACAGTACATGCACAAACACGAAGGGATAAATACTCAGAAAGGAGTCACCTGCACGAGACGAATAAGTGCATCACGAAGTCCGTCTCTGCTGATACTTGACCTGTTTGGCAAGGTTGGACTTGGTGCTAAAGAAGGTGAAGGGGCAGGTGGAGGGAATGGCTGCAGCAGAGGAGCTCCAACAGAGGGCTGCAATGCAGGTGGAGGATGAAGAGTGGTTGGCTGAGATGAAGGCAAAGGAGGTGGCACAAAAAAGTAAGGCTTGAATGGAAGTTCTGAAGTAGTAGTGCTCCTAGTCTCACCAGCAGGTTGGTTTGTGGATAGTGGCAGAGCTGGTGGTGGAGGAGGTGGAGGTGGCATTGCAAGCACCGGTGAGAATGTGGGAACAGTGCTGATAGGAGGATGCACAGGAGATGGGTGGATAGGAACAGTCGATTTCATACCCATGGAAGCTACAGATTCATGGACATTAAGGTGCACAGCATTCTGCATCCAAGGAACTCAATCCAATCAATTACATGAGCAAAACTAAAATGGAGATACATAAGAACTAATATCCCTTTTAGGATCCTTGAAGTCTCCAGCTTGGGCAACGTGTTTTTGTGAATCGTACACTGAAGAAGCGCCCTAAGGGATCCTCTGAAACGCCTGCAGCTGATGGGGCTGATGATGGTTCCAGAGGACCTTCTACAGTTGCTGATGTTGGAACTGCTTCCAGCTCTTGGAACTCATCACTGCAAGTCAACGAGAACATGTGTTAGGCACATAGCACCTTATATGTAGCCATCTTCCTTGTTCCACAAAAGAATGTCCTTTCTAAACTTGCTTTATAATAAAAACTCACTTCACCAACTGCCCGCCTGCCTTTGCCTGCATTCCGTTGCATAATTCATTATTTCGTGTCCAAAGAATATGAAGACTACCTTGCCTTACCTATCATGACGGCAAGGTAATACGACATGTCACTGAGATACTTGAGAGCTATTTCGAGAAGGCACAATCTTAAGTATAATACATAGCCCTCCCTGCTTTAAATTCTATATGTAAGAGGATTGGCCTTCTCAAAGGCATGCAATTTTTATATCCCTGCTATCCCATAAGAAGTAAGAGGACTGGCCTTCTCTAAGGCATGCAATTTGTATATACCATTTGTTTGGGTAGACCTAAATGTCCCTCTCAGAGATGGCTTGCATTTGCTTTACTGATAATATAGAACAAAAGTTGCAAATGCAAAGGCTGAAAATCCTTACCTCCCTGCTATAAAGGCCCAAAAGGCCTAACTTCCTCCTCCTCCAGCTTACCGGAACTACTGCAAGATAAAGACATCATCATGATGAGTTTTGGGCTGAATCTAGCACACTGTAGGCTGTTGGTAGGTGTGTTACGGAAAGAGGCAGATCGGGTTGCTGACGGAGAATCTTGCACCACCATGCCCAACCCTCCCACCCCCACGCCCACTTCTTGCTCTCTATTTCCCTTGTTGACTATGGTGGGGGAGCTCTGCAAGATAACACGCACAGACACACACACACACAGTCGAGCTCTAAGAGAAAAAACATGACAGATACTCAGGCTGGAAAATGTACTATATTATGAATGAAAGTACAAAGTACTCTTAAGTACTCTAAGGCTCAAGGCCCAACACACAAGGGTGTGTTCCCATAGGGAAAAAACCTCCATCCAGCCAAAGTAAAAAGTGCCCATGGGTAGAGGTGTTCACACCAGGACTTCCCACAGGCCAAATGGCTAACAAACCCCCCTGAAGTGAATGGTGTGAACCTGTACAGGGTGTAAAAAACTACCTTGGTAGAGGTAATAAGTTTAAAGCATTGCGAAAATCTTCAAACTTCTCTCTCGAAAGAGACTTGGTAAACCCATCTCCCAAATGGGCTTGTGTAGGCACGTAAGTCAAGGCTATCTCTCCTACATAGAGCCTCTCCCTGACATAATGATAATGCACCTCAATGTGCTTTCTCCGCGCATGAAAAACCGGATTCCACGCCATTGCCAATGCACTCTGGCTATCAGTGAAAATGGTTGTAGAAGGCGGCTATCTAATACCAATATCTACCAATAGACGACAGAACCACACACTCCACAATACCTGTGACTGTTGCCATGTTGTAGCTATTTGGCCCTCCTAGCACTGTTTCACATGATGGAACCCATGCCCGGACACCAGACATGTGGAAGAAGACATGGGGAAAGGGACCATAAGGTTTGCTCAAGAAAAAGCACCAATCTTGGTCAAAAAGCAAGAAAAAGCAAAAAGTCAAACTAGGTTGACCGCGAGCCAGAGACCACACTAGCAAGAGGAGACTGAGCTGGACCAAAAAGCTCAAAGCCACTTTTTCAAAAAGAAACTTCAGGGCTAAAAAGCAAGGCCTTGAAGTTAGAAAAGCAAAGTTAAAGAAATTTGACAAAATTCGAGTAATATTTATTATTAAAAAGCAAAAGGAAGAGCAAAGAGTAAAAAGACCAAAAGCAAAGTAAATGAAGAAAACAAAGCAAAAGCATTGCTTTTGGCAAAAAGCAAGGCTTCCCCAAGGTATAAAAGAAGCATGAACCTCTTTACCTTCTCCTCATTCATTGATTATCCTCACCTTCATCAACATCATCATCAAGGTTGTGGGAGAGTGCGAGAAGATCATCATCGTTGGGGCCTGAAACTTCATCGCCACCTATCTGCGGGCGGCTGCCACCGATTGAAGCTGATGCCCTTGTGCCACCTGTCTCAGCCACCTGCACAACCAGCTCCACCTGTATCAGCCACCTGCACAACCAGCTCCACCTGCAGTCATCAGCGCTGCCACCGCTCAGCTCCAACAGTGTCGTCAACGCCCAGCCTCAACCAGCACAGTGCCGCTTGCCCCAGCTTCTGCCGCCTGCGCCATCCTTGCTCCCTGCACTTCTGTCGACAGCCAGCCAACCAGCATCGCCTGCCAGCCCAGCCGGCGTGGCCACCACCTACAGCACTTGCGCCACCTACTCAGCACCGTCACCCAGCCACCTGTTTGGCCAAGCCCCGCCATCTGTACTGAACTCATGTGCACCATCTGTTGCCAGCTACCTGGCCGCCACTTTAACGACCAGTTGTAGCTTGATCTTCACCAACTGAACCTAGCCAAACAAGCTGATTTTCGCTATATCTTACTACTGCTGACTGGTCCATACTTTGTTGCTTCGTGAACTGGTCCTGGATTATACTCCCCAGTAAAACCTCTGGTGAGTTGTTTCTTTTCCAGTTTTGGGTGACAAGACTATAATTGACCACCATAAGTTTCATCATCTACACGAATCACCTATGCATCTTGTTTATAAGCTTGGAGTACGTTGGGCTTGGGATTTGGACTTGGACTTGGACTTGGATCCGGACTTGGACTTGGACTTGGATCACTAGCCCGGTGAGAGATTCTTGTGGGTCATCCTCGTGGTATGCTCGGCATTAGAAATCTCATGCCTCGACATCAACTTCGACTTCGGATTCTACATCAGCATATTTGTTTGCTTTTGTATTCATTATTGTATTGATCCTAGCCAACGTGCCCGTGGATTGTTCCTGAATAAATTCCTGAAAGGGAGCGGGGCATGTTCCCTGGTCAGTGTGGTGTACTATGCAAAGTTCTCTAACCCTTCTCCCTCTCTCTCTATATTTATATCTCTTGGATACATGGTTGAATCTGTCACGGCATGCCCTGCTAGGCTTATAGTGGTATCAGAGCAAGATTTCTCTTCAAGAAACTTCTTGGGGTGATAGAGCCATGTCAAGAGAAGAGGGAAACCAAGAGCCTAATGAAGCGAACAACTATCAGGCTGATCCAGGACTTCAAGATGGGAACCAAGGCCATCAATCCATAATGACTCATGAGACCGCGGCCATGTCATTAGATTTTCGGCGGTTCTTACAATTTCTCAAAGACAAAGAATTCCTTGCTTGGAGAGCCAAGAAGGAACAAGACCATAGAAGGGCTCAAATGTTTAAAGATTTCATCAAGGATCGAGCCAGCGAAGCTGAAGGAGTTGCAGCTGCTAAAGCTTATCTTCGTTCCAAAGGAGTCACCATTGCAGAAGGATCTAGAGCTACCCGTTCCATTTCTCAAGGAGAAAACAGGGAGACTATCCTTAGGTCCGCTCTCTCGGATGCAGCATCTTCGGGTCAAGTAATCAAGAGGGAAGGCAAAGGAGCCTTCATTAACCATCAAGATGGACTTTAAGCTGGGAGAGAAGAGCATCAAGTTTGATGCTTTTCATAGAAAGCGGGATACACAAAAAGCATTATCTTTTGTTAAGCAGTTTGATGCTGCTTTAGTGTTGCCATATATATAGGCAGTGATGTGTGTGAACACACTTAGGACCGCCGGGGCACTTTTTCCCTCCTTAGGAGGTTTTTTCCCCCGGCTTGTATATACGCCCATAATTCTAGGGCTGACTTATCTTTGTACATTGACACAATCTAATACATTGTGTGTTGTGTGCATTCTTGCTTTTTCTTCTCCAAGCTTTGTGTGCTTTCCTGCAACCCTAATTCCAACAATTGGTATCAAAGCAGGCATCGGCTCCCAGGGCTACGCCGCTAGCACCCTCCGACTCACGTTCTCCGATTGAGGTGAGCTTTCACGAGCGCTTGCAGGTCCCTATACTCTGCAGATAGGCCCATAGGGCTTTGCGTTCTCAGAAATTGCATCTGAGGTCGTTTCGGGCTCCGTTTTTGCATTACAAGTTCTGTACACGTGTTTTCGTCATTTTGTGCAAAAATTTCGACAGTGCAGTTTTCTGCAAAACAGACATACGTATTCTATTGTGGACCGTGCTACATAGCACGAGTTGTTTTCTGTTCAGTCTTTGCTTCATTACAAGTAGCTTTTGCATCAGTTTCAGTCAGTTGTTGGGGTAAAGGCGTTATGCCCACCCTTATAGTGTGTACAAGCCCATAAGTTATAGTACATAGTACACTTAGTACTTTTAATGTACTAAGTGCACTATGTGTACTAGTGCAATATACATGTGTGATAGGGGAGTCACACACTCATGCTATCGATGAGTTGACTTATCCCCACAACTCTCTCTCTCTCTCTCTCCCTTGTTCTCTCTGTGTATGTCTCCCACATGAATTAACCTAACCCTAATTTTCTTCATTCTCCCACACAACTGGTATCAGAGCCAAGAAGAAGGCCAGGGGTGATCAAACCTGCTGACCTGTAAGCCATGCCCACAACAAACACCAGCAGGTGACAGGTTGAGGAAACCAACCGCTGGAAGAGAAAGCGAGAAGGCGCCAGCCAATAGAACCGGGAGTTGTCAGCGTATGCGCAGACGATCTCTCTCTCCTTTGGGGCCTTGGGCGTCAACGACGTCATCGCTTCTACTACACATTGACCAGCGGCGGCAGTTCTCTTAGCACTAGCGTCGCCCTGCCGGGAGGCAAACGTGGGTGACGACGAGCGGATTTGCCAGCGTAAACGTGGGCGACGTGCGGGAGAGTCTTTGTTTCCATCGTCGCCGACTCAATAGCGTAACTCGCCTTACGCCGACTCGATAGCGTAACTCGCCTTACGTGGGCTACAGGGTACACGCGAAGTGAAGTAAAGCAGGGTAGTTACGAGGGTAACACTGTTACAAGCTACGCTGCGTTTGTCGTCGCTCTGCAGGCGCTGCAGTGCAGGCTATTATACCGCCATCTCTGTCACGGCTTCTGCTCACGCTTCCATACGTCATCGGCAAAAGCTCACACAACGCCTCCATCTCTGCCTCAACCTGTGCTTGAGAGATAAGCTCTCGCCTGTAGGCATGCGCATCTTCCTGCAACCCTTTGTTGCTGACCTGGGTCGAGTCAGACTTCTACAGCACGCTTGAAGAGCCCTCCATCTGCACAGTTTTCCAGCAGCAGCAGCATCAATACAACAGCAGCAAATTCAACGCCCCTTTTCTGCAGGAATTTCAGAGATATTTGCTTCAATTTTTTATTTGGGATTTGCAATTGAGCAAGTACAGTAATCAATTGAGCAGGTACAGGTGCCCAATTGCTCATTTTTTGAGCAAAATTGGCAAAATTGGGTGACATTGGTCACAATCAGGATCAATTTGCAAGAAATTGGATGTCGAAATTTGGGGCTTTTGATGTAATTGTGCAATTAAGCACTCATACATGCTGTATGATGTGAAAAATCGCACATTTGGGCAAAATTGCAGCAAATTGCAGTGCAAATCAAGAGGCTTTTATGCCGATTGGATTGATTTGCATGCAGGCAATCGCATTTGATGCTGTGGATAATGTGTTGATGCCTGACAAGCACTAAATGTGCCTGTAAATCAAGGGGGTTTTATGTACTGGATGTATATGTGGCTAGGGGGAAGCATCATGAACACTCTGGATGCCTTCATGTGCGTCAATGTACCATGTATGATCAGAAATTGATCTTAAATCAAGGGGTTTTTCAAGTTCGTATGCTTGTTGAGCTTGGCAAAGCAGCAGGCAAGACATTTATGCCTTGAATCCTCAAAAATCAGCTTGCAGTCAAGGGGCTTTTGCCCAATTTCTGTTCGGGACTATTGTATGCAGTGTTCGGGACTGTAAAAGTCTGATTTTCACTCATTTGGACAGCCAGGATAGCATTTATTGCTACTGTACCTGCTGGTACAGATTTGGCACAGCTTTGTGCAAGTTTTGGCATGGCTGTACACTGTTTTGAGTGACCAAAAGGCTCAATTTCAGCTGCTGTACTTGCCGGTACAGGTTTGGTACATCTTTGGTGAGCACTTGGTACTGCTGTACAGTACTTTGGAAGGGCAACAGAGCACATTTAAGGTGCTGTCCAAAATCTGCAGCAACCAGATTTTGGTGATTTCATCACATAAAGTGGAAGAAAAGTTGCATTTGTGCTTCCGCAGTGGGAGATAAAGCTTGGGAGAACAACTGTGAGCACTTTGTGTGCTTTTTGGTGCAGTGTTTGCACATTTTTGCAGGGAGTCAGGCATTGACAGGTTGCATATTGCTATGGCAACCACAGGTGAGAGCTCTTCATTGCTTCACATCAAGAAGCTTGAAGGCTCGCATAATTATGATATTTGGAAAACCCAGTGCTACAATGTGTTGCTCCAGAAAAAGCAGCACAAGCCTATCAAAGAAAGGGGTGTAATGCCCGCTTCTCTTACTGCTGAAGAGTGGGAAGATATGGATGAGCTGGCAAGATCTACTATCATGTTGTCTGTGTCAGACTCATTACTTTTCAGCATTCGTGAAGAGAAGACAGCTTGGGGAATGTGGCAGAGATTGCAGGACTTGTATGCCCAGCAAAGTGCCTCAAGCAAAGTGTATTGGTTGAAGAAACTCATAGGTCTTCAGATGAAGGAAGGGGCATCTATGACAGCCCATCTCAATGAGTTTAATGGTATTGTCAGCCAAGTTATAAATCAAAAGTTGGCAATGGACGATGAGTTCAAAGCCACTTTTCTGTTATGCACTTTGCCAGAGAGTTGGGACACATTCAGGACAGCCACTAGCAATTCGCATGCTATGCTGTCATATGCAGATGTTGAGGGTGCTCTTCTTCAAGAAGAGATGAACAGGAAAAACAACTCTGTTGGAAAGTCCAATGCAATGAATGCACGTGGGAGATCCCAGCAAAGGGAGAAAAGCCAAGAAAGGGGAAGGAGCAAGTCTCGCTCCAAAAAGGATTTGGAATGCCATTATTGTGGCAAGAAGGGACACATTAAAAAGCAATGCTACAAATGGAAAAATGATCAAAAAGAAAAGGGAAAAGGCAAAGACAAAGACAATGATGAAGCCAAAGATGTAAAGCCAAAGGGCAAAAGTGGAGTCAAGATTGAAGAAATCAATGTGTCACATGCAGGTGGCAGTGAGGATGAGGTCCTATTTACGTCTTCACTTGATGCCCATTCACTTCTTACAGGTGGTCATGGTATGCACTCATGGATCATTGATTCAGGTGCCTCCTTTCATGTCACAGGTTGCAGAGACTTGTTTGTCAGGTATACTGCTGGCAATGAAGGAGTGGTTTATTTGGGTGATAACCATGCATGCAAGATTCTTGGCAGAGGTGATGTGAGGCTTGTGTTTTCAGATGGCTCACAGCTTATGCTCCATGATGTCAGGCATGTGCCTGAGATCAAGAAGAATCTGCTTTCTACTGGACAGCTTGATGATGCTGATTATGTTACCACATTTGGTCGTAGAAAGTGGAAGATTTGTAAGGGCTCACTGGTTGTTGCCAGAGGCTCTAAGGTGGACACTCTTTATTTCATGCATGCAGGTGTTTGTCACCATGCTAATGTAAATGCAACCGAGCTGCCGGAAATCTCTATGTGGCATAGCCGGCTGGGACACATGAGTGTCAAAGGAATGGAGCAATTGTCTCGTTTGGGTTACTTGCCTTCTCTAAAGTTTTCAAGTTTTCAGTTTTGTGAGCATTGTATATATGGTAGGCAACTACAGTGCCCCCACAAGAAAGCTCTTGGACAGAAAGATGCTCAGTTAGAGCTTGTGCATACAGATGTATGTGAGATGCCTCAGCTTTCTTTGGGAGGGACAAAATATTTTGTGTCTTTTATTGATGATGCCACACGCAAGGTGTGGGTTTATCCTCTTCGTTTGAAGAGTGATACATTCTCAGTGTTTGAGAAGTTTGTTACTCTTGTTGAGAATCAAACTGGCAAAACACTGAAAGCTTTGCGTTCCGACAATGGTGGAGAGTACATGTCCAAACAGTTTCAGGACTTTTGTGATGCTAAAGGCATCAAGAGGGAGCTCTCTACTCCTTATGATCCTCCACAAAACGGGACAGCAGAGAGGATGAACAGGACCATACAGGAGAAGGTCCGTTCTATGTTGTCACATGCTTCATTACCTCATGGTTTTTGGACTGAAGCTGTTATGACAGCCGTTCACCTTATAAACAGGTCACCTAACACGAGGCTTGGTGGGAAAGTGCCAAAAGAAGTATGGACAGGGAAGCCTCCGTCATACAAGCACTTGAGAGTGTTTGGATGCGTTGCGTACGTGCACATACGCAGGGAAATGCGCACCAAACTTGATCCTAAGTCTCACAAATGCATATTCCTAGGATATGGTGACAGAGGTGAAATGGGGTATAGACTTTGGGATCCCATGAATAGAGAGATCATACGCAGCAATGATGTCATTTTTTATGAAACATGCATGTATAAGGAGCCTGCAATGCAACAGGAGCCTGGCAGAGTCATCTTTGATGATGATGGACATCATGGACAACAACCAAGGGCTGTAAATCAGCCATTACAGCAGGAAAACTAGCCCTTAAATGGTGCTGAAAATGGTCCAAATGGACAGCCAGAGATGGCAGAAGATATCCCTATGGATATATCACAGTTAGAAGAAATACCGGGCATGATATTTCAGCCTTATGGCATGGAACAGGAGACACCAATGGGTGATATGCAGGCTGGACAGCAACCTGCAAATGATAGTCATTGGGTACGGAGGTCCACTAGACCCTCCAGAGCCCCTGACAGGTTTGTTCCAGGGGTTGACTACTTGATGCTCACTGACTGTGGGGAGCCCTCATGTTATAAGGAGGCCTTACAGAGGGCAGACAAAGCTCTATGGGAGCGTGCCATGAAGTCAGAGATGGATTCTCTGCACAAAAAATGGAACATGGAAGTTGGTGCATTTGCCTGCAGGCAAGAAGGTTTTGCCATGCAAGTGGGTTTACAGGCTCAAAGTTGCACCAGATGCAAAGCCAAGATACAAAGCCAAGTTAGTGGCTAAGGGCTTTAAGCAGGAATATGGTGTGGACTTTGATGAGATCTTCTCTCCAGTGGTCAAAATGACCACACTTAGAGCTGTGTTGGCTTTGGTTGCGCATGATGATCTGGACTTGATTCAGATGGATGTGAAGACTGCTTTTCTTCACGGTGATCTCCATGAGGAGATATATATGCAGCAGCCGGAGGGTTATGCAGTAAGTGGAAAGGAGAAGCTTGTATGCAAGCTGAAAAAGAGTCTTTATGGGCTCAAACAGGCACCAAGGGAATGGTATCATAAATTTGATACATTCATGAAATCCCAGAAATTCAGGAGAAGTGACATAGATCACTGCTTGTACACCAAGAAAGCTTTGGATGGCAGTCTATTGATCCTCATCTTGTACGTTGATGATATATTGATTGCCGGGAAATCTCGTAAGGAGATGGATACCTTGAAGCAGAGGCTGCATCAAACCTTTGATATGAAGGATTTGGGTGATGCAAATCACATCTTGGGTATGCGGATACTTCGGGACAGAAATCAGCATGTGTTGTATTTGTCTCAGAAGGAATACATTGGCAAAGTCTTGCACAGGTTCAATATGGACGGGGGGAAGAAGACTAGTACTCCTTTGCCTCCATATGTGAAACTCAGTGCTATGGACAGCCCACAGTCGGATAGAGACAGGGCTGATATGGCCAAGGTTCCGTATGCTTCAGCTTGTGGCAGTCTCATGTATGCCATGGTTGCTACTAGGCCGGACATTGCATTTGCAGTGGGAGTGGTTTCTAGATACATGGCCAACCCTGGCAAGAAGCATTGGGAAGCAGTGAAAGGTGTCATGAGATACCTGAAGGGCACACAGGATATGTGCATTTGTTTTGGCAAACAGGATGCATTAGTGCATGGTTACACGGATTCGGATTATGCCGGTCATCCAGATAACCGGAAGTCTACTACCGGTTATGTGTTTACATTCACAGGAGGTGCTGTGTCATGGATATCCAGGATGCAGAAGTGCACTGCCTTATCTACTACAGAGGCCGAGTATGTTGCAACCACAGAGGCTTGCAAGGAGGCATTATGGCTATCTCGGTTAGTGGTTGATTTGGGTTATACAGGGGATATTCCATTGTTGCATCGTGATAGTCAGAGTGCCATCCAGTTGGCAAAGAACCCTGTCTTTCATGCAAAGACGAAGCATGTGGATGTGAAGTATCACTTCATCAGAGAGGTGATAGAGAACAAGCAAATTCAGCTTGTTAAGATTCATACGGATGACAACCCGGCTGATCAGTTGGCAAAGAGTTTGCCTCCAGAGCGGTTTGCTCATTGCAGACACTTGATGGGCAGTGGATGAGGCCAGTTTCAGCCTTGATATGGCCTTGTATATTATCATGTACATGCTGATTTTTCTTTTCCTTCATTTAAGGGCACTTTGCCTTTAAGTGGGAGGTTGTTGGGGTAAAGGCGTTATGCCCACCCTTATAGTGTGTACAAGCCCATAAGTTATAGTACATAGTACACTTAGTACTTTTAATGTACTAAGTGCACTATGTGTACTAGTGCAATATACATGTGTGATAGGGGAGTCACACACTCATGCTATTCATGAGTTGACTTATCCCCACAACTCTCTCTCTCTCTCTCCCTTGTTCTCTCTGTGTATGTCTCCCACATGAATTAACCTAACCCTAATTTTCTTCATTCTCCCACACATCAGTGGCCATGGCTGATAACAGCAATGATGTATTTCGCATGTTGTCTACTGATGACAAATTGGATGGAGAGAGCAACTACCCACTTTAGGCATACATTAGGCATACATGATACAGCATGCTTTGGTTGCAAAAGGAGTGTGGAACATTGTGCAAGGTATGGATGTACGTCCAGGTTCTGTGGATGTAGGATCTGTTGAGGATGTTGCAGTCTAGCAGCTCTACTGTTGCTGCTGTTTTACCCACTGCTGAACAAGCTCGTTGGAATGGTAAAGATGCGCAGGCTCATGCCCTTGATTGCACTTTCTGTCAAACGTAACATCACTCCACATATTCGTTCAACTAAAACAGCAAAACAGGCTTGGGATATTCTAGCTAGTTTGTATGCATGTCGTAACGAGACAAAAATCTCTTACCTGCGTAAAGAGATAGAATCGAAGATTATGCAGGAAGATGATGACATGAATGTTTTTCTTGCTGAGATTAAAGATCTCAAGGAACAGTTGATTTCTGCAGAAGAGATTATTCATGATCATTCTCTTGTGCAGACTGTTCTTGATGCTGTTTGAAGTACCTTCATGGGCTTGGAATCTTTTAAAGTTAGAGGGTGCAGGCTTTGGCGGGACCTTTACTACAAAGGCTTTGGCAAAATCCTTTGCCATTTTTACTGCTTCAGCCATGGACACTGGTTTGGCATTTTTGACCAGTGTGTCCAAAGGTTCGTTCATTGCCCGAATGAACCTGGCCATGAGCTGTTCTTCATCTAGAGGTGGTGAGTATTTGAGTAGAAGAGCAAAGGCCTGGTGATATTCTTCAATGGTTTTGTTCTCCTGCTTTAGTTCTAAAAATTCGTTCATTTTGGTTTCCAAAAATCCAGGGAGACAAAATCTCTTTCTCAAATAGGTTTTTAGGTCATTCCAAGATTGAGTATTTCTATTCAGACGGTTGGTGTCACAGTGGTTCCTCCATGCTATCCTGGCTGTTTCCACTATTTTCAACCGGCCAAGAGCCATTTTGCTCAGCTCATTATAACCTGTGACGTCAAAATACTCTTCCATGGCTTCCACCCATTTCTCCACAGTCTCACCCAGGTTCTCCCCTTCTCCTTTGAAGGGTCCTGGCTGAGTCCTATGAAGAGCCTTGCGAACATCAGGGTCAAGTTCGTTATCTTCAGGGATAGGGTCTGGCTGCTGACGGCTACGGTTTCCTCGTCTCATGATTCTGTCCAAAAATTTATATATTAGAGAGAGAATAGTTATAAGATCAGAAGGGAGATTCTTATTTTTGCATACCTCAAAAACTGGGGAGAAATCTTACATTCTACCCCACTTAAAAAGGCGCGAGATGTCCTCATCTCGTAAGTAGAGGACAACTCTTTCTCTTAAGATCCAATTTATTCTGGGGTTCCTTATATTCAGGTTAACCCAACAGAATACGGAGATAATTATCCCTTAAATAGAACTCATCATTAAATAACAATTCCTTCAAATCATATCATTCATATCTTTAACACGATAATGGTCCATTAGACCGAAAAATTCCCTTCTGAACATTCCTCTATTACGGGAATTTCAGTTAAGCTAGTCCTCAATTTGTCATCCCTTAACTTGATCTACCGAACTTGATCTACCGATTCAAGTGTTAACAGTAGCAATCTGACAGCACAACCCACTAATCTCATAGTGATTTGCTGAAATCATTATCATCATTCCAGTTATCATCATTATCAAGGAAAAGAATTCCAAGGCCCCCTAGCCGGATGTTCATGCAAAAATAAAAATAGTCACACCACTCACACACCCAATATGAAATTGCCTTTTCACAGATTCAACCAGTTTAAAACAATCCTTTAATAAAACCATAGTATCACTGATCACCATCTTCCAATTTATCCAGTTGATTCTTAATTTTCCCATCATTCCTTCATCAGAGTATCTATGGCATCATTGGTAACTAGGACGCTCACCACCTGTCCACTCAGGGGCCGTTTCCTAATCCCTAGCCCATAATACTCGGCAATATAATCACTTATCAAGATGGACTCTTGTTGAAGATCAGCAAGATCAACCAACAGATCCATATAAAGAGCCATGGACTCATCCGTTGTTGAGGACCAGCAAGGTCAGTCAACCAGATCCATGTCTGTTTCAGAAAACAACTCCTACTCTTGTTCCAATATCTTCCTCGACACACGCGTGGGTATCCTGGGCGACCCAGAGCCCAAGCACCGTATGGTCAGCACCCTCTAGGATCCTTCGCAGGTGACCTAGCGCTTCACTCATAGGCCGCTTCCTTGGCCCCTCATCCACCGTACCGGAAGCTCACCATTTTAATCGCACCGAGACTAGTTAAGACCTCGGCCGACCTTGCTACGCGAGACGTCCTTCATTGACTCTCCGTCAGCAGTTGCAACTTTATCACTTAGGTCTCCACGACCTTAATCACAAGATGGTCACAATGCTTTCCCAGCAATCTTGACATAAAACAGTCATTTACAAACAGCATTTACAAACAGTCACAAAATACAGTTTCTATATTAACTCTCATTTTTCCACATTATCCCTCATCAATCCACATTGCTTATTCCACATTCCAGTTATATGTGTACTCATCCCATCATATCATTTTCCATCTCATCACTTCAGATTCCTTCACATCACATATCATATATTCACATCCATACATATATCCACATCCACATCCATACATTCACCTCCTCATTCGTACATCTACATCTACATGCACATTCATGCATCTTCATCCATACATCCACATTTATATGCACATTCACATCCAATTTCACCTTATGACAACCCATATACATCTTATCTCATCACATACACTTCTTATCTCATTCCATACACATCTTATCACCTCTTAACTCATCTTATCACATCCTAACTCATCTCATATACATCTTATCTCATCTTATCACATCTCATACACCTCTTATCACATCCCATACACCTCTTATCACATATTAACTCATCTTATCACATCTCATACACCTCTTATCACATCTTAACTCATCTTATCACATCTCATACACCTCTTATCACATCTCATACACCTCTTATCACATCTCATACACCTCTTATCACATCTTAACTCATCTTATCACATCCTAACTCATCCTTTATGCATACCTCTATGCAAGAATTTCAATTGTGATAAAAGTAACACTTTTACAATAAAATAATCATTTTTTTTCTGTAATACTTTTATAATAAAATAATAATTTATTTATTTTTTTCATTTCTATGCACGAATTTCAATATGATGAAAATAACTTTTTATAATAAAATAATCATTTTTTTTTCTTTACAGTTTTATAATAAAATAATAAAATATTCATCTTTTACGCATACCTCTATACATGAAATTCAATTAGGTTAAAAGTAACACTTTTATAATAAAATATTTATCTTTTATGCATACCTCTATGCATGAAATTCAATTATATTAAAAGTAACACTTTTATAATAAAATATTTATCTTTTATGCATACTTCTATGCATGAAATTCAATTATGTTAAAAGTAACACTTTTATAATAAAATATTTATCTTCTATGCATACCTCTATGCATGAAATTCAATTATATTAGAAGTAACACTTTTAATATAAAAATTTATCCATTATGCATACTTCTATGCATAAAATAAAAATGATAAAAATAATTTTTGATATAAAAATTTATTCTTTATGCATAATATAAAAATTTAATTTTCTCATGATTCTAATGAATTTCTTTCAATTAATCTAGGATGATAATTCCTAGAATATGGTAGGAAATCCTCTTTTCATGCTTTGAATGAAATTATTTTATGTGTAAATTTTTATAAAATTTTGCCATAGCTCCGTTACTATAACTAATAAATCTCAATTATTTTAAAAGATAGGTTATCTTTAAGGGAATGATTAGAATGATCCCTAATTGGATCATTAACTCTTAATGGATTAATAAAAAATAATTATAAACTAAAAGCATAGAAAAACTATTAATTTATTCTCAAGCATAGATTAATCTTGGATTAAGAAAAAGCTTTATGAAAAGCTTCATTTGGATTGAGAATGGGTCATGAATATGACCATTCCATAAGTGAGAGGAAAAAATCATTAGAATTAAACATAAATGAAAATTTATGAAATTCTTTACTATCATTAACCAATTAACTTCAATAACATTCAAAAACCATACCAATTAAGCTTCTCAAGCTTGAGAGGGATTGAGAAGAGAGAAACATTGAGAAATTATAGAAAAATCAAAATTCACCATACTTACCTTACAATTTGCTTGATTCTTTGTTCACGGTAGAGGCCCCCCCCAACCAATCAATTGGTTTAGTATGTTGATGGAGCCACCAATGAGTATTAAAGAAGAGGGAAGTGTCAAAAACTAGTGAATTATTAAAGAATTCACAGTTCTTGGCTAAGGTGGAGTAGAGTAACTATGCATAAGACACTATATTTTTTTCAACAAGGAGAGGCTTCTATTTATAGGAAAATTTGAGCTCCTAACCAAACAAACTGATTCTAGAATTTTCCAAGTCAGTTTGGTCACTTTTTGACCATTTTTAGGTCAGTTAAGCTAACTTTTTGGAACTAGACTTGAGTGAGGAGAGAGAAGAGATGAAATATCTCAACTTTTATGATTTTAAAACTCATTTAAGCATGTGTTTTAGGCGCCTCATTGAAGGCTCTGCTTTTACTTACTGATGTGTCAAAAAAGGAATCCTTACACTCAAAATATCTCATATTTTATATTGCTCATAGTTTTTATATTAATAAACCTTGTACATTTTCAACTCTTCATCTTATGTGAGCATTTAAGGGACTCCCCCTCCTTACATATGTGTCATAATAAAATCATTATACCCAAAATATCTCATATTTTTAATATTGCTCATAGTTTTTTACTAATAAACCTTGTACATTTTCAACTCTTCACCTTATGTGAGCATTTACTCATTTTTGGGTATTTTCTTTTTATAAATTGGATTTATCTCCTCCCTACACATGGATTGATGCTATTGGCCCATAGGAATCTTAATTGGACCATAGTCTAAAGATTTCTGAAAATCTAGACCCTTAAACTAAGGTTCTTTATACCTATTTCCAATTAAGTCCAATTGTACATTGGAAAATTCTTTTTGAATTTCTGTTTTAGGGAAATTCATCTTAATTATATGAGATATTTTTCTATCCAAAAATATTCAAAATCTGAATATTCTCTTTCTAGAATATTTTCTCTCTCTAGGTTAAAATAGTTAGAAACAAGGTCTTTATATTTCTGAAGAGGGATTGATTACAGGGAAAGATACTAGACATCAAAAAGGGGGTTGGGAGAGGAATCTTATATTCTACCCCACTTAAAAAAACGCGAGATGTCCTCATCTCGCAGGTGGAGTATGCTCTCTTTCATCATCTTTTTCTTCTTCAATCACATTCAACGTTACGCCTTGGAAGTGGACGGTCGATTTTTCCCTGGTATTCTGCTGGATTATGGATGACTTGAGAACTGTCGGTTAAGCCCTTGGTTTTTCAATTGCAGTAAGGATCTGCCCTTCTTTCCTCTTCTACTTCTTCTGAAATTGTGACTGCTCTGGCTAACCCATGGGAACATGACATCTCGCATTTTTTAAGTGGGGTAGAATGTAAGATTCCTCCCCCACCCCCTTTTTGATGTCTAGTATCTTCCCCTGTAATCAATCCCTCTTCAGAAATATAAAGACCTTGTTTCTAACTGTTTTAGTCTAGAGAGAGAAAATTATTCTAGAGAGAGAATATTCAAATTATGAATATTTTTGGATAGAAAAATAACTCATCTTATTAAAATAAGTTCCCCTGAAACAGAAATTCAAAAATAATTTTCCAATGTGCAATTGGAATTAATTTGAAAATGGATATAAAGGACAGTCTAAGAGTCTAGATTTTCAGAAATTTTTGGATTATGGTCCAATTAAGGTTCCTATGGACCAATAGCATCAATCCATGTGTAGGGAGGAGATAAATCCAATTTATAAAAGAAGATACCCAAAAATGAGTAAATGCTCACATAAGATGAAGAGTTGAAAATATACAAGGTTTATTAGTAAAAAACTATGAGCAATAAAAATTTGACACATATGTAAGGAAGGGGAGTTCTTTAAAGAAGGTGCATATTTCACATAAGATGAAGAGTTGAAAATGTACAAAGTTTATTAGTAAAAAACTATGAGCAATAAAATTTTGACACATATGTAAGGAAGGGGAGTTCTTTAAAGAAGGTGCATATTTCACATAAGATGAAGAGTTGAAAATGTACAAGGTTTATTAGTAAAAAACTATGAGCAATAAAATTTTGACACATATGTAAGGAAGGGGAGTTCTTTAAAGAAGGTGCATATTTCACATAAGATGAAGAGTTGAAAATGTACAAGGTTTATTAGTAAAAAAACTATGAGCAATAAAATTTTCACACATATGTAAGGAAGGGGAGTTCTTTAAAGGAGGTACATATTTCACATGCTTGAATGAGTTTTAAACTCAAAAATAATGTGATATTTTTATCTCTCATATCTCTTGAACCAAACCAAATCAAAATGGAACCAAATCGAATCAAAAAGTAACCAAACTAGGTCCAAATCTAGTCCAAATTCAACCAAACTAACTTGAAAAATTCTAAAATCAGTTTGTTTGGTTAGGAGCTCAATTTTTCCTATAAATAGAAGCCTTTCCTTGTTGAAAAAGATATAGTGTCTTATGCATTGTTACTCTACTCTACCTAAGCCAAGAACTGTGAATTCTTTAATAATTCACTAGTTTTTTATACTTCTCTCTTTCTTCAATCCCCATTGGTGGCTCCATCAACATACTAAACCAATTGATTGGTTGGGGACCTCTACCGTGATCAAAGAATCAAGCAAATTATAAGATAAGTATAGTGAATTTTGATCTTTTCTATAATTTCTCAATGATTCTCTCTTCTCAACCCCTCTCAAGCTTGAGAAGCTTAATTGATATGGTTTTTGAAATGCTATTGAAGTTAATTAATTAATGATAGTAAAGAATTATATAAAATTCTATTTATATTTAATTCTAATGGTCTTTCTCTCTCTCACTTAAGAAATGGTCATACTCATGACCCTTTTCAATCTAAATGAAGCTTTTCATAAGGCTTTTCCTTAATCCAAGATTAAGCTATGCTTGAGGCCAAATTAATGGCTTTTTTCTATGCTTTTAGTTTATGTATATCGATGATTCAATCCATTATGGATTGATGATCTAATTAGAGACCATTCTAATTATTTCCTTAATGATAAGCCTTATCCCTTAGAAAAAATTGAGATTTATCAGTCATAGTAGCGGAGCTATGGTAAAATTTTTATAGAAATTACGCATAAAATAATTTCATTCAAAGCATAAAAAGAGGACTTCCTACCATATTCTAGGAACTATCATCCTAGATTAATTAAAAGAATTTTATTATGCATGGAGATGTGGATGTTTGCATGTAGATGTAGATGTAGGGATGTGAGTGTGAATGTGGAGGTGGATGTATGCATGGAGATGTGGATGTATGCAGGTAGAAGTAGATGTATAAATGAGGATGTAAATGGAGATGTGGATGGATGCATGTAGATGTAGATGTGAATGGAGATGTAGATGTATGCATGTAGATGTAGATGTGGATGTGGAGGTGGATGTATGCATGTAGATGTAAATGTGGATGTAGATGTGGAGGTGGATGTATGCATGTAGATGTAGATGTATAGATGTGGAGGTGGATGTATGCATGGAGATGTGGATGTATGCATGTAGAAGTAGATGTATAGATGAGGATGTAAATGGAGATGTGGATGGATGCATGTAGATGTAGATGTATAGATGTAGATGTGAATGGAGATGTGGATGTATGCATGTAGATGTAGATGTATAGATGTAGATGTGGATGTGAAGGTGGATGGATGCATGTAGATGTAGATGTATAGATGTAGATGTGAATGGAGATGTGGATGTATGCATGTAGATGTAGATGTATAGATGTAGATGTGGATGTGGAGGTGGATGTATGCATGTAGATGTAGATGTGGATGTAGATGTGGAGGTGGATGTATGCATGTAGATGTAGATGTATAGATGTGGATGTGAATGTGGAGGTGGATGTATGCATGTAGATGTAGATGTATGGAGGTGAATGTGGATGTGGATGTGGATGTATGCAGAGATGTGGATGTATGCATGTAGATGTGAATGTACGCATATAGATGTGGATGTATGGATGTGAATGTGCATGTAGATGCGGATGTATGGATGTGGATGCATGAATGTGCATGTAGATGTGGATGTGAAAATAGATGTATGAATGTAGATGTGGATGTATGGATGTGAATATATGATATGTGATGTGAAGGAATCTGAAGTGATGAGATGGAAAATGATGTGATGGGATGAGTATACATATAAATGGAATATGGAATAAGTAATGTAGATTGATGAGGGATAATGTAGAAAAATGAAAGTTAAAATAGAAATTGTACTGTAAACTGTTTGTAAATGACTGTTTTATGTCAAGAATGCTGGGGGAGCATTTTGACCGTCTTGTGATTAAGGTCGTGGAGACCTAACTGATAAAGTTGCAACTGCTGACGGAGAGTCAATGAAGGACGTCTCGCGTAGCAAGGTCGACCGAGGTCTTGACCAGCCTCGGTGCGATTAAAATGGTGAGCTTCCGGTACGGTGGATGAGGGGCCAAGGAAGCGGCCTATGAGTGAAGCGCTAGGTCACCTGCGAAGGATCCTAGAGAATGCTGACCATACGGTGCTCGGGCTCTGGGTCGCCTAGGATACCCACGCGTGCGTCGAGGAAGATATTGGAACAAGAGTAGGAGTTGTTTTCTGAAATCGGGCATGGATCTGGTTAATTGACCTTGCTTGTCTTCAATGGATGAGTCCATGGCTCTTTATATGGATCTGTTGGTTGATCTTGCTGATCTTCAATGAGAGTCCATCTTGATAAGAGATTATATTGCCGAGTATTATGGGCTAGGGATTAGGAAACGGCCCCTGTGTGGACAGGTGGTGAGCGTCCTAGTTGCCATAGATACTCTGATGAAGGAATGATGGGAAAATTAAGAATCAACCGGATAAATTGGAAGATTGTGATCAGTGATACTATGGTTTGATTAAAGGATTATTTTAAACTGGTTGAATCTGTGAAAAGGCAATTTCGTATTGGGTGTATGAGTGGTGTGACTAGTTTTATTTTTGCATGAACATCCGGCTAGGGAGCCTTGGAACTCTTTTCCTTGGTACCCGGGACAAAACCTAACCAGATTCTTAATTGGATCCCATCACTACAGTGGTTGGGCGGTTGGCTAACCCATGGGACTGGATGGGGTTAGGCTGGACTGATGGATCCGTAAATCGAGACTCAAACTTTTGTTTTTACGATAGATAAAATAAATCCCTGACAGTAACTGTTCTATGGATAGGAATCAACGGCTGTGCCTCTTGAATGGAGAAAAAAGCGTTGATCCCAATGATCCAAGTACAAGTTTCTCCCTTGATCTGACCAAGTATCTTATAGATGTAATTGGATCAGCTCGATCAGAAATGATCTTGACTACGTTAGAGTAAAAAGTTATCCTGGTGGAATCGCCCGTGCTTTCTGGTAAAGGAAGTTTTTCCGGGTTCGGTTTTGGAACAACTGACGGATTAGTCTCTTATCCGGATATCCGTGGGTGAGGCCCCGAATGTGGGACCCCTGTCCCGCGCGAGAAGTGCTACTTCCGCTGCTAGTATCCCGAATCTGTTGCTCGGTGGGAACAGGGATCTTACATTACCTGAGTCATATCAGACTTTTGCTTCCACATGGAGACTTGTTACTGAGGACAGGCCTGATGTTGTCAAGTATGATACTTTAGTCAACAAGCTCTTGCAAGAAGTGCAGTCCAGGCAAAACAGGGCTAGGCAGCGTGAAGTTGATCAGGTATTTGTTGCTGCCCAGCAGAGAAGAAGTGGTAAGGCAGCCCCTTCCACTGTTTCTTCTCCTATTAGTAGGTCTATAACTTCTTCTCCTTCCACAGGTAGCAACAATAGGTCTAAGAAGGCTCTTGATAAAGGCAAAGAAGAAAGAGTCAAATGCAGCCACAATAGCGGATGCTTCTACAAATGCAGATTCTGCAAATGTTGTGCAGGATACAGAATGGGCGCTTAGCGTGTATTGCCAGTATGACCCATCTGTACATGATGCATGTTTGGCAGTTTCTGTTGACTCTGATGTATGGTATTTTGACAGTGGTGCTACAAAGCACATTACCTCGCATCGTGATATGTTCACTTGTCTTGAGGCTGTCCCTAATGGGAATACTATCACATGTGCCAATAATGCTTCTTGCCCAGTGAAGGGCGTTGGTAAAATTATGCTTACTGCTGCAAATGCTTTGTATGTGCCAGGCATAAAGAAGAATCTATTGTCTGTCTCTGCGCTTGCTAGACTTGGACTTGTAGTCAAATTTGTGGATGACAAATGTACTGTTCATGATTTGACTTCTGGTGATACGATTATTGCATCTGGCACCTTGTTTCGTGGGCTGTATAGGCTCAATTCTTATGACAAGTGTGTGGAAGACTCAGCAAATGCAGTTTCTGATGAAAAGGCAGTTTCAGATGCAAAACTATGGCATGCTCGTTTTGGTCATCTGAACTTTGCTAGTTTACTGCGTTTGCAAAAATTTGATATGGTTGCTTCATTGCCCCCTCTTGAGACACCATTAAAACATGTTTGTGAAGGCTGTATTTTGGGCAAAATGCAGCGTTTTGCGTTTCCAAAGGATGGTTCTGTGCGGGCCACGCGCAAATTGCAACTTATACATAGTGATGTATGTGGGCCTATGCAAACTCCATCATTTAGTAAACACTTGTACTTCGTGACTTTCATTGATGATTACTCAAGGCATGCATGGGTATATCCAGTGAAAGCAAAGTCCGAAGTGTTTTTGAACTTCAAATAGTTTTTGCTTATGGTTGAAAATGTATCCAATTGTACTGTGGATACCCTCCGTTCTGATCGAGGGGGGGAGTACATGTCTAAAGAGTTTGATGCATTTCTAGCTAGTCGTGGGATAAAACACAAATGTACAGTGCCGTATACCCCTCAGCAAAATGGTGTTGCTGAGAGGAAAAACAGGTCACTTATGGAGATGGCACGATGTATGGTCAAGAGCCAAGCTTTGCCACATGCGTTTTGGCTTGAGGCTGTCATGTGTGCTGCATATGTACTCAACAGGTGTCCCACTAAGGCCTTACAGTCTGTTACTCCATACGAAGCTTGGCATGGCAGGAAGCCTTCTATTGGTCACTTGCGTGTCTTTGGTTGCTTGGCCTTGCAGTCTGTTACTCCATACGAAGCTTGGTATGGCAAGAAGCCTTCCATTGGTCACTTACGTGTCTTTGGTTGCTTGGCCTATGCTTTAGTGCCTGTGCAACAAGATAGAAAATTGGATGATAAGGTTGTCAAAATGCATT
The DNA here is from genome assembly GCF_041138505.1 of Cibotium barometz. Classification (NCBI taxonomy): domain Eukaryota; kingdom Viridiplantae; phylum Streptophyta; class Polypodiopsida; order Cyatheales; family Cibotiaceae; genus Cibotium; species Cibotium barometz. The sequence continues at coordinate 21,840,320 of NC_141068.1, read as the reverse complement.
TTTGTTGGTTACAGTGCTGAGAGCAAGGATTACAGATTGTATCATCCGCAGTCAAAGCGTATCTTGATTAGTCGAGATATTGTTTTTGTGGAAGATGCTATGCAACCTTTGTTATCATGTACCAAAGAGACAGGTGTGAGCTCACGGGATGTATTTGATACGTTGTTGCCTCTGTTTACAGGTGGGAATTCAAATGTAAGTCCTAATGAGGCAAATATTCAGTCTATGCAGATTTTAAACGACATCATAGATCAGCCTATTTCTGATGCAGATTTACAGGATGTAATTTATGAGGATAGGGCTGAAAATGAGCAAGCTAGAGGTATGCCTAAATGGTTGGTGCAAACCTTGCGTGATAGTAAAATTGATGCACCTATTTCTAGTCGTACTCGTTCAGGTTTTCAGCATGCCTCTTATGCATCAGATTGTTATGCTTTGGCTGTGTCTAGTATGTGTGAAGAGGAAGAACCTCTTTCATTTGATGAGGCACAAAAATCAGAAAATTGGTTGGCTGCAATGCAAAGTGAATATGATGCTATAATGAAGAATGGTACATGGTCTTTGTGTGATTTGCCTATTGGTAAAAAGGTCATTGGATGTAAGTGAGTTTTGAAGTTGAAACGAAAGCCAGATGGCAGTGTTGATCGCTATAAGGCTAGACTTGTTGCAAAGGGTTATGCTCAAGAAAAGGGCATTGATTTTGATGAGACCTTTGCTCCCACTTGTCGTATGACTACCATTCGTAGCATTTGTGCATTGGTAGCTCATAATGGTTGGAATGTACATCAGTTGGACATAAAGACTGCATTCTTGAATGGAGATTTGCATGAGGAGGTGTATGTATCGCAGCCTCGTGGTTTTGTTCAAAGAGGGCAGGAAAACAAAGTGTGCAGGTTGAAAAAGGCTTTGTATGGTTTAAAGCAAGCTCCACGAGCTTGGTATGAAAAGATACATGCATATTTGACTGCACATGGTTTTCAGAATAGTCCAACAGAAAGCACTTTGTATGTTAAACGTGGGGATGATGTACATCTAATCATTGCTCTCTATGTCGATGACATGCTGCTCACAGGACCAAATGAGAGTCATATTGCTGATTTTAAGGCTGGTTTGAATGCCTCTTTTGAGATGTCAAATTTGGGGCATTTGCATCATTATTTGGGAATACAATTTAAGCAGTGTGATGGAGGTATTGCTTTGTGTCAGACAAAGTATATTGAGTATTGCTTTGTGTCAGACAAAGTATATTGAGACATTGTTGCGGAGATTTGGCCTTGAAGACTGCAAGCCTATTGCTACTCCAATGGAGACAGGTTTAAAGTTGAGTCTTCATGATGCTGGAGATCACTTTGATGTCACACTCTATCAGACAGCTGTTGGTTGCCTCATTTATGTATGCATTACGAGGTCGGACATTCAGTTGGTAGTCTCACAGGTGAGCAGGTTTATGCATAGCCCAGGGTCTCAGCATTGGAAGGCAGTTAAACGCATCTTTCGCTACTTGAGTGGCACCATATATCTTGGGTTATTTTATCCCAAGGGGGAATCGTTGCCGCCAGATTTACATGCTTTTTCGGACTCACATTGGGCTGGTTGCTATGACACAAGAGTGTCCACAAGTGGTTTTTGTTTCATGCTCGGTAGCTCATGCATATCTTGGTTGAGCAAGAAGCAACCTACTGTGGCCACTTCTAGTTGTGAAGCTGAGTACAGGGCAGCTTTCACAGCTACGGTTGAGTGTGTGTGGCTCAGACGGCTTATGGCTGACTTGGGTGTTGGACAGGAGTCTGAGTCTGCCACCTCTATCTACACTGACAGTCAGAGCGCATTGGTAGTTGCGAGAAACCCAGTTTTTCATGCTCGCACAAAGCACATTGAGGTGCATTATCACTATGTCAGGGAGAGACTCTCAACAGGAGAGATCAGCTTGGCATATGTGCCAACACAGGGCAACCTCGCCAATCTTTTCACAAAGGCGCTTTCTCGTGAGAAGTTTGAAGCTTTCCGCAAAGCTTTGGGCTTGCTCCCCTTTATGGACTAATCTACTTCGGGCATGGCACTTCCCTATACATGAGTGCCAGCTCTCGTTCACACCATCACTCCCAGGGGGGATTTGTTGCCATATATATAGGCAGTGATGTGTGTGAACACACTTGGGACCGCCGGGACACTTTTTCCCTCCTTAGGAGGTTTTTTCCCCCGGCTTGTATATACGCCCATAATTCTAGGGCTAACTTATCTTTGTACATTGACACAATCTAATACACTGTGTGTTGTGTGCATTCTTGCTTCTTCTTCTCCAAGCTTTGTGTGCTTTCCTGCAACCCTAATTCCAACATTTAGGAGGAGACGACTACTCCGAAAAGTCAAAGCTTCGAATGGTTCGCATGCATTTGAAGGATGCCACCTTGAATTGGTGGCTTAAAGTGGTACGAGAAGGGACCGAGCCGAAGACATGGACTAACTTCAAGACTATGTTCAACAAGAAGTTTCTACCCCCAAACTTTGAAGCAGATGTGCAAAAGGAATGGGATGAGGTAAAGCAGAAAGTCGATGAGAATGTGGCATCTTATCTTAACAACTTTTCAACCGTATCATTAAAATTTACTTCTTATACTCCCATTCCACCACTAATGAAAATGCGTAAGTTTGTGAATGGATTGCAACCTGCAACTCCACCATCACTTGGAAGGGGGGTTTGTTGGGTATTTGAGAGTTAGTCTGAAGTCTGGTCAAGCGTCCTTACAAGGTGTGAACACCCTCCTATTAAGGGTCAAAAGATAAGTTCAATATCACAGTGAATATCATTTGAGTTATGCAAGCTTGCTCTCTCTTGGCTTGAGTATCTCATCTCTCTCTCTCTCTCTCTCTCTCTCTCTCTCTCTTACTTTCTCTCTCTCTCTTCATCTTGTACAACCATTGCTATGGCTTAAACCTTCTTCTCTCTCCAAGTTTCATCCCTCTCCACATACCCACCATAATGATCTTCAAGCCTCCATAGCTACAATGGTGTCTAGATGCCAACAAGGATAAGAACTGTACATAGTTCTATGAGGGTTAGATACCTTATAAATGGATATACAACCCATCATTATGCTTACATGGTGAAAGCAATGTAGGAGTTGGAGTCCACTTGTTTTGAGCATGCACTTGGAAATAAAAAATGGGAAGATGCCATGGATAAGGAGATGGTAGCATTGGGTGCAAATGCAACATGGGAGTTAGTGCCTTTGCCTAAGAAAAAGAAGGAAATTGGACGTAAGTGGGTGTTCACTTTGGAAGAAATGTCCATGCCCATGAATCTTTTATTCAAAAAGAAGAATATTGAGTATATCTTTTTTTTAATAGAAATTTGAGAAAGAATGTGAAAATATTCATATGAATATATCGAGAAAACATGGATAATTTTTATTCAAAAAAAAGAAATTTTTGAAACCCCTTTAACTGAAGTATACGTCTAGATTCGTGAAAAACAGAATCTTGGAGTACATTCTGAACGAGAAAGGGATTTCCCCGAAAAAGACCAGAAACATACTTAGTTGAATGAATGTGAATACTAATGATTAATTTATTCCTAGATTCTGTGGAAAAGGAATCTAGAATCCCTGAGAGGATCAAGGATCCAAAAAGTGAACGGCAATTTAGATTTAATGGAATTGAGAAAAAAGTTACCTTTAACTCGGGGAGGACTCTCTCAAGAGTAGTTTCGAGCCAAGCAACTAGCCAGTCAATGTTTCAAGTGTGACTCCACCGAGCACATCACAAACGATTATCCGAGGACCTTGGAGAAGCAATCTGAGGAAGAAGCTTCTTCAGAAAGAGAGGATGAGTACGAAGGAAATGAAAGTGTGAGCATCACAACTTTTTTCATTTCTTGGGTTGAGCAAACACCCAGGATGCTTCATTGCATCATGCCACTTGAACAGAGGAAGTTTCCAGCATGGTCTCACAGGAAAAGTCTTTACATTTGGCGTCTCCACTAGGTGGAAAATCTTTGGCCTCAGCGACGGTTGCTTCAGTTTCGAAGCTAGTCCAAGACTCCTCGCTTGCCATTTGCATTGGGTGGAGTTTCTTCAATGTCTGGCCTTTGGTGTCACAGAGGCACCGCAGGAGGACGTGTCACCAAATTTGCCTTCACCTTGGGAGGATATGCCAATGGTGTCTTCATAGTGCTCAAATTTCTTGGAAACTATACCGACAATAGTCCAGAGTTTTTTCTTTGATGTATCAGCAAATGTATTACTTGGGAGTATGTTCCACAAGGAGATGGTGATCTAGAATACAAGTGCCAAGCTGTACCAATGGATGCAGATTTGGTGTAACTCTTCTAAGGAGTACTGCTCTTGGTTCTACTTTCTTCCTTCAAAGCGCACTGAAGTTGGTACAAGTAGGTATTGTGATCTAGCTGAGTCGGTGCATTACTGACGGGATCATGGATAGAAGAGTTTTGTTGGGCCATTCTTAGAAGTGGTCTTCACGTGGACTACCACAGGATACTCGGCGGTCTACAATGTTTTTTCTTGGATGGTTGGACAAACGATAAGTGTTGGATCAAACGAGAGTTGGTCATCCGCAGGTTTCTTTGCATATCTTTGTGCTGACGCAACGAGGACGGAATGTGAGCCCCCGCACTAGACACAAAGCGATCTCGCAATGCTTAGGATTTTGGATACCATGGATGAGCTTTGCTTGGATCTTTGCCTTGGACACCATGCAGCTGAGGACAGCTCTGTTAGCACATTCATCCCCAGTTTCTACCCATTTCTGGTGTCCTTTTGGTCCCTTTTGCATGGCCCTTGATTGTGGGCTGGCCACCCTATTTTACATATTTTTCTGGGATTTTTCCCAGCCCGTATAGTATTTTCCCAGTCGGCCAACTACTGTTGTCTAGTCGGCCAGCTCTCCCCACCTATAAATAGGTGGGCTTGCCTCTCACTTTTTCATCTTGTCTTGTACATCTTTTGCTCCCTCACTTATGAGACTACTTGTGTCTCTTGCTTGGGAATGTTTTGTTTCAGTATATTCAGCATAGTTGCTCCATATCTCTCTCTCTCTTGCACTCTCTATTCAACACACTCTAGTGCCACTTTGCTTCCGCTCTGTGCACTCTTTCAAGCTCCAATGCAAGTAGGGGAGAATTTGACACGCCTCACCCGTATATAAACGTGGAGTCCTGGACAGCACCTAGAGTGCGCAACCCATGGGCAAGCGCAAGTGCCACATGGCAGGTCATGACATGGCAGGCTGGGCAACATGCCCCGACATTGATAAAACATGCCAACCAGCAATGATGGGACCTAGAAAAGCGCACATAGGAAAATCATCATATTCATCTCCATTCCTCAACAATCAGAACCTACAGAGAGTCACTCTGCAATACAGGTGGGTCAAGGAGATCTTAGGCAATGTGCGGATTGTCATTTGACGATTTGACGTCTTCATTCTCAACCACATCTTGTACTTGAATTTCAGTTGTATTACTTCACTTTTGCACATAATACAGAGCAATAGTTTAGGACACGTGTGTGTTGTATGTGTGATTCCGCCGCACTCTTTTTTATCTCTATAAACCCTAGCCAATAGGCATTGACACTCAAGCCAAGGTCAAAAAGAGTTAGAGGAGTCATGCGAGTTCACTATTTTGGGCTGAAGCTTTGTAAAATAAAAGGGGTATTTCCCTCACCTAATATATAGAACACTTTTTCCTTGTTTATTGTGTGTCTCACGCTTATCAAGATGTAGCTCTGTGTAATTAGGAGTAGGCTTAGTTAATCTTGAATAAATTGATCTCCAATTTCCAACACCAAATACCCTTCACATAGGGGACAGAGAGGCTGGTCGGCCCCTGCCCAACTGTACCCAGCCTGCTGTCTTCACACGTGTAGCCACCCACAAAGCTCCTGGCATGTTTTCCCCGCTTGTACACACCTGAACACCCACTTCTGGTCGGTCTGGCTGTCCAAAACGCAGTCAAAAATCCAGCGAAACTTTTCCTCCACAGCTCGCTAACCTCATCTCAACTCAAGGCCACTGTCCCTCTATAAACAGAGCTTGCAAATGCTAGCACTCCACTGTTTACGATACCCCCCCCCCCCCCCCCCAAAAAAAAAAAAGGGTATGTCACATGCACCTGCTTTAGGGGAATGGTGCATGTGACCTTTTGTGAACATGTGTTACTCAAATTGCGAAATGCAATTTTCAAAACCTCATGCAAGACTAAAGTTGATCATGCACATTCTCCGATGTCACTCTAAGGAGAATATCTCTCACCTTCGCAGTGTTGTCAAGGAGTTTTCAATAGTTTTCAGAAGTATTTTACACTATGTTGAAGTATTTCACTTCTTTTTTACGAAATATAAAATGATTCAAATAAATAATTTATCAGCAAGTAATTTGGCAGCAATTTAACAACTTTAAGACTTTTACTATGAGGATCTTTAGCTTACCCCTGAGGAGAGAACACCTTTCGCTTTGGGGGATTCTTAGAATAAGCATTCAAGATCCTACAAAAACCAAGGTCAAAACCATCAGCTTGAAGTTCGACGCTTATCACCAGTGACCACAGTACGCAACATTGAAAGATGAAAAGCACTTTGAATTCTGCCATAATGCAAACTAAAGTGTATGGGACGCATACCAAGATTATAAATGGCATGGGCAACCATTTTGTACTGCTAATTTGTCAATTATTTGGGTGACCATTTTGCAGTGCAATAATTATGCAAAGTCTCTCCCTCTCTCCCACCCCCCTCCTCCATACACTCTCATACTTTAGGCCTTAAACCACATTATATAAAAGAGATTGAGCAGGTTGTTAGTACCGTGAAAACAAATTAGCAACCTCTTCACATTCCCGAGAATTGTAGAACCAGATGCCATTGACCTCCTGCACAGCATTGCGGTAGAGCAAGTACGGTACTTGCACCTCGTACTCAAAATCATCAAGCAAATTCTCAACCAAATTCTCTGCATGTAAATTAACATATAAGCAGCTACTCTATGACAATGCAGGCAACAGGTTCTACTCCATATTTAGCCATGGCAGAAATGTTGAGACACTATGAGGAATGCTAATCATGTTAAGGAGAAACCACCAATAAAGTGCCTTAATTAGGCAAGATTTTAATAATGCTAATATTAAAAGTTTAATCTGGCCCTTTGTAACCTCTCCCCCCAAAGAAAATAGAAAAGAATGCCCTTCCATGCACACCTGTGCTCCTTCGGTTCATGACAATAAACTGAAAACGAGGTTTCGTCCTCCTGCAATGACATTCCACAATTCAAATAGAAGCCACAGTATGATGTAAAATTTAACTGCGAAAACCATAGCTCACCTTTTCACTACAAATAGTGACCCTTCCACATCCTTTCGGCTCTATAAAAGCAGAAATAGCAATGTGAGAGAGAAATCAAGAACCAAAACCAGATTCACATGTCAATGGGAAGCGTGGATCTCTAGCTGTAAAATACGGAAACTGCATGTCTTAAGCACTGTGCAAAACGCAAAGATGAACAGAGAGAAGAGAGAGAGATGTTGCTGATACAGTGTTCTCTCTATATATGTATCAAGATGTACATAGATCCTAGCCAACATGGCCTCCAAAAGGAAAACACCTAAGCCTAAGACCTATCCCACCTATCAGGGATCAAATGAATATAAAAGGAAGTGAACTTGCCTATTTATAGGCTCCTAAATGCCCCTATGCTGCAGTCGGCCAGATGGACTGTAGTCAGCTAGGTCCTTCGACAAATAAATGCCAAAATACCAGTAAAATGCCAAACTGCTAGGTTATGTCCTCTAGCTTCTAACTACCTAGGGTTAAATACTACCATTAATCCTGGCTGTTTACTGCCCCAAAAGGTGGTTGTCACGGGTATCCCGCACTTGGATGCCACGTGGACATATCTGTACAGCAGGTGCAAGACTTGGAGTCATAGTCACATGGAACGTGGAACGTGAACGGGAACAAGGCCCAACTTCGGATCGGAAAACGGGGACGTTTGTACTCGGAATGGGAACAAGAACGACACGTCATCATGAGATAGAGTTTAGATAGAAATGAGACATTAATTATGTTGCGAACAAGTTACAAGATAGACAAATAGAGTAAAGAATGCAATAAATTTACAGCATACAAACTCGGAAAAACTTCAAAGAGAACAATTTTCAAAAGTAGCAGCTAGCCATGTTCATAGATTTCTCATGAAGAAAACAAGGGTACAACCATAGTTGTCACGGTACGAAAATACAATACCATACGATACGATACCGTTCGGGAACTTTTGGTACGATATGGAATTTTGGGATACCGTACGATAAAATACGGTTTTTTTTTACACTTACAAACTATGGAGCTTCAAGCTTGAATGTGAGGAAAGGTTGGGGAGGGGAAGAGTCTACAGTGCTTGAGGAACAAGAATATGGAGATGTGTCTCCCGGTTGGATCTCCCAATTGTCTCCAAAAAAGAGCCTGTATGGGTAATGCGATACCAAAGGTCTCCCGGCGTAGCCTTTTTGACTAAGGGACCGTCCTTGCACAAATACAGGCAGTGCATCTAGGGTGATAGGTTTAGGGACTCCTCTGTAGATCAAAATGGCCCTGTCCAAATCTTCTCCCTCGTACATAACTTGAGGATCCGACTGTCTAGCCTACCTATACAAGGGATCTCCAAGTGATGTAGCAAGCTTCTCTCATCCTACCAATCTACCTTGCCAGATTTTTTAGGTCTCTCAGCAACCCCATACGGAATATTGAGTGGACACGAAAGTTGCAAAGTACTTTGCATTTGGGATCTTCATTGAGCAGGATTTATATTTTTGTACGAAACCGTACAATATCGTACAAACCATATGGTACGAATTGATTCGTACCGGTGCGAGAAACAACCCTGGGACATGGGTACAACAAAGGACTTGGATAACTAAGGAAATGAATACAAAGAGCTATTAAGGAACTCTAAAAAGGAGAATGTCAAATAGAGCTTAGAATATCGGTTTTAGAGATCCGTGCAGGTCGGTGTAAGCCAGCTGGTGCAAGCGGCTGCTGCTGCAGGACATCTGCTACAGGCGGTGGAGGCCAACTGGTACAGGCGGCTGCTGGACAGTTGGCACAGGCGGCTATTGCAGGTCAGCTGGCGCAGGGCAACTGGTACAGTCGGCTACAGGGCAGTTGGCGCAGGTCAGCTAGTGCAGATCTGTACAAGGCAGCTAGCGCAGGAGGTCGGCTAGTGCAGGTCTATACAGGACAGCTGGTGCGGGACAACTAGTACAAACGGTTGTCAGGACAGCAAGCGCAGCCTGAATCCTTCTCTCTCTCTCTCTCTCTCTCTGTCTCTCTCTCTCTCTCTCTCTCTCTCTCTCTCTCTCTCTTCCCCTCATGTGAGCTCTGGAGGGCAAAGGCGGGTGGCTGCAATTTCAGGACAGCATACTCTATACTCTCAGGGCTGGTGTTTTTGAGGAGGATTGGACTGAGGGATAGCAGTGTACCTACTGAATATCTTTCTCTCTGTTTCCACTGGCTTATGACTGCTTCAGAGTTGTTTCTTCTGGGCCTTTGTGAGAGGAGGGGTGTGGCAGTTTGAAGGGTGGAAACAGAGTTAGATGGTGGATTTGTTCTTTGGCTGAGTTTGAGGCTATGATCATCGAACAGCCAAATGCATGCTCAAGGCTTCCCTATTGCATTGTCTTGGTTGATTAGAGGAGACAGCAGTGTGTTGCTTTTGTAGGACACAGATCTGTATGTGTATCCTCTATGCTAAGAGGTCTTGAGGGTTGCCAGATTGGACATGCAGGTTTCTTTTCCTTGATTGGCTTTGTTGTACTCAGTTAAGCTTTTCCATTGAAATTGAATAAAGAAATACCGAAAGGGGCACCAAGCTTTGGGGCCAACAGGTATCGTTCTCCTTTTTGTTTTGAAGCACTCTAGCTCTGGTTTATTTGTTTAATTGTCTGGACTACAATTGGATAGGTGACTGCTAGTCCCCTTGTAGAGCTTGCCTACAACAACACACGGTACATGCATCCATGGGAAAGGCCCCCTTTGAGATCGTCTATGGCAAGGTGATCTTGCCACCCATCCTTCACACCAAGGATGAGATATTTGATGCCAATGAGTATATTCAAGATCTTGATGTTGCCTTTGCACACAAGTGCGGGCGCCGGAACAGCCATTGCCACGTCTCAAGATAAGCATAAAAGGGCTGTTGACAAGCATAAAAGGCCAATGGACATTAAAGAGAAGATTGGGTATTGTTGAAGCCTGAAAGTTGAGAAAGCAAGACTTCGCAAGAGGCCAGGGAAAGAGAGAGCATGCCCTAAGCTTTCTACCAAGCATAATGCGCCTTCAAGGTGATCAAGTAGATCGATGAAGTTGCTTTCAGGTTAGCATTACCTGATCATTTGTCATGTGCAAGACATGTGCAGGCTATTCTCAGAGCTATTTCTTGAAGGGGCAACAAGATAAAGAACCCGAATATGACCAGATTTAGGAGTTGTTGCTGTTAGTTTGGGCAGAAGGACCATATGGAAGAGTCAAGGGCTCTCGGCCAAATGTATGAAGAAATAATCACATGTCAGCTGCAGCAAATCTGATGGACTTTGTCCAGGACCTGGCCGACCGACAGTCAGCCAGTCCATAGGAAAGTTCATGCCCTATAAAAGGGCACAAGGGCTCATCGTTTTGATCATTCAACTATGTATGAGTTGGGTCATAGATCTAGGACTAGACTAGGGTGTCTACCTTTTCATGAAGGCAGCCTTGTGAGGGAAAAAGGACAAAAAGACCAGATTGAACACTTGTGCAAGAAAGACCTTCACCATGTGCTTGAATTTAATGGTCATCTTGACCAAGAAATGAAGAACTTGTTGTCAAATAAATCACATAAATGCTGCAACCGAGAGGAATATTCCCTGTGTCCCTCCACACGATATTCCACAGTAAATGCTCCAAAATCTGGTTCTGTTCTGATCTTCTCTTCTTTATCTTGTTGCCTCCTTAGGGTTAGCCTCTGGTTGCCCCATGGAGGATGCCATCTTGACCAATTTAATGGTCATCTTGTACACCTCTCTCTTGTCCCATGGATCCGAATGCCAAGTTATCTAAGGAGGATGATACACCCTTGGTGGATTCCACAGAGTACCGGCAGATTGTAGGCTCATTGCTTTACCTTGCCAACACCCGTCCAGACATCTCCTATGCTATGAGTGTCCTCAGCCAGTTCTCATCAACCGCTCGAAGGTCTCATTGGTAGGCAGCTTTGAGAGTTCTTCGTTATCTTCGAGGTACTTCAGATTATGGCATCACCTACTCGTCGTGATGATTTGGTTGGCTTCACAGATTCTAATTGGGTAGGCTGTATTGATACTCGGAGGTCTACATCTAGACATTGCTTCATGCTTGGTTCTGGATTGGTTTCTTGGAAGTCTCAAAAGCAGAGGACTATTTCTCCTTCCATCGAGGCTGAGTATAAATCCTACCTTCTCTCCTCTTCTGAGGCACTTTGGATTCATCAGATTCTAGAGCATTTGTGCTGTGCCGACACTTCCCCGGTAACTATTTTCTCGGATTCTCAGAGTGCTATTCCTCTAGCACAGAATCCTGTGATACGAGGACGATCCAAGCATAATGAAGTGCATTATCATTTTTGTACGCGACTAGATCGAGTTGGGCCTTCTTCGACTGGCCTACTGTTCTACCAAGGACAATGTGGCTGATATCTTCACCAAACCACTTCCAGGAGCTACTATGGAGGTGTTACTTCAGCGTGCTGGTATTGGACAAACCCTCTGAAGAGGAGGTGTTGGATTATGTCATCTCCAGAGGGTCTACATCACCTTTTTTCATACTTGTATTGGCCATTTATGAGGCCCTGCATTGGCATATCTTAGCAGAGATTATTCAACATTTTTCTACCATTTTTTGGTATTTTTAGGCATTTTTTGTAGCATTTTATGCTACTGCCATGCTGTCGACCTGCTCCAGCATCTTGGGGGAATATATAAGGGCTGGCTCCCTTTCCCCCAATTCATCTCATTTTTCAACATTCAGTTGAGGTCATTAGCAGCTGCTACTGCTTCTCACCATTGTGCAGCACCTACGGGCTTTCCTCGTGCTCAGATTTCAGTAATAAACATCAGTTTCCAGCATTTACAGGTCTTGTACCTGGGCCTACATCTGTGTTTTATATTTGCTTCACTTTCTTTCAGCCTATGGCTATAAGATTTGTACTACCTTTTTGTACATTATGAATATACGGAAACTCAGCTATCGCTCTCTGTCTCTCCTCTCTCTTCTGTGTGCGTTTTGCATCAACATGTTCCAAGATGGTGTTTAGGGCTGAAAGAAGACTCCCAGAGCTTCTACATGCAACATCATTGGAGGATTCACAATGCATTTCATGTGAGTTTATTACGGAAGTACATGGGGCTAGACCCGCAGAAGCACATCACAAAAGAGCCATCAAAGATTGATGAGCTTGAAGAGATCCTTCAGCCAGAGCAAATAGTATTTCACAAGAAGAGAAAGCTACTTGGTGGCAAGGGCTTTCCATGCGATACCCTGTGAAATTCAAAAACTATCTTCCTATTTGATGCAAAGTGGGTTGACGAAGAATACGTCATTGGCTCTCCGCAACTTCTTCATGCATACCTCGATGCTTTTCAGTTGAGGACAACTATTTAGAAGCCAAGGGGATGTCACCATTTGGCCACCCAAATGGTCCTCTCCTGTCTCGTGCCCTTTTACATGGGCTAGACAACATTCCTACCACCCATATTGAGGCCAATGTGTGGATCCGACTGTTAGAAATCCCAATTTTCGTGCCCATTTTGTGGCCAATGTGTGGATTGGAGCATCAGGGATCCCAATTCCGTGCTTCCACATGTTTGCATGTTTGAAATTGTTTTTGTGTGAACTATTTTTGTGCAATTGCTCGCTATGGATGTCCAATTCACGGGCTTGGGACGCCTCTGAGAACCGTGAGAATGCCCTGTATTCCGACATGTTTTGTGGCGTGTGAACAAGTGGTAAGTGCACCCCAAACCTTTGTTTTAATTTATTAAAATGCTTTATAACGTTTATAACCTTTGCAAGTTCACACACATTAAAATTTGGGTGAACAATTTATTAAAGTGCCTAGGCCCAACTTGGTGAGCACCGTATATGGGCAACCTTATGGTATGGTGTGCAAGATGGACACCCAGTAAGTGAGTGTAACATGCAGCGAAAGTCTTCGTATTGGAGAATCCTGTCACACAAATGCTCACACCGTCTTCTGTATCCTGAGTTTTGCAAGTTTAGCAATCCACTTCAATACTTCAAACTTTAGAGAGATGAGAGAGAGAGAGAGAGAGAGAGATGAGAACTATACACCATATGGGGTCCCGAATTACCCACTGAAGGGCCCCCTATCCTGTTACCGAGATAGTATTTGCTTTATTATCTTTAAAGAGACTGACGTGTGACTGACGATAAGCCAAACGCAAGACCTCTAAAGACCAAGTGTTGGGCTGAACTATGCACTGCTGTAGAAGCACCAAAGATGTCCAATCTCGAGCCTATGCACTCTTCCCAAAGGTATGAGGGAGGGATGCAAAGCTAGGACTGAGAGAGGGGCTGTTTGGGACTGTTCTAGCCTGTATATGAAAGCTGTAAATGAATGAGAATGCTGCGTTTTACCTTCACCAAGAGGCTGGAGCAAAACGATGATATGATGAATGCTGAAAACTATGTGGATGCAGAAAATGCAAGGCTGAATGCTGGCTGAACGCTGAACTGATGCGTTTGACTGATGTAGATGGCTAAATGCTTATGCGTTTGAGGCACCTAGGGCTGTAGGAGACAAATGCTAAAGAGAGAGGGCTGAAACTGCAACCGCTTATGCTCCTGAGGCTGAAGATGACAAGCGCTTGATTGCTCCTTTGCTGAATATGATGAATGAATGAATGATTATGCAAAGCCTCTATTTATATGGACAAGATGTGCCAGTCGGCTAGCTACAGTGCTGGCCCACTGCACATGTTCAAATAAAATGTCTAAATGATGTATAAAATGCTAAAAATGCTGGGAAAAATACCAAAAAAATCTTATATAAATCTTGGATGCTATCTGAGGTTCCTGCAATGGTCTAGATGCTATGCATGAATGTTGTGCAATATGCAAGATGCTTTCTGATGCAAACCCTAAGGTTTCTACTGACTGTATATGCATGAATGCGTCTCTTTAAGTGGGTTAAGGGACTTAGACTGACTAACTGACTATGGCTGAGAATGACCTACGTAGCTCGTGCCTGACTTATCCTGGACTGAGGATATACAATGGGGTCATGGCGTACGACAAATATCATCCTACTAGGTTCTAATAATGTACAGATGTTGCACTGCTGATGATGAGCCAGTTTGTCACCATGCACTACAGTGCAGAGTGCATGTGACAGTGAGCTAGGCACCCAGTGACCTCCCAAGGAGCAAAGGGTGGGTGTGCGCACTTAAGTGAGCATGCACGACTTCTTCCTCCCTCTCCGCAAGCTAAATCGCCATCTTCACTCTACACAAGCTCTCCATCATTTTTGCTTGAATAGATGGCTACACTCATCCATTTGCAAAACAGGGCACATATCTGTGATCCTGATCAGAAGGGCGACCTGCTACACCTCCCTACACACGCGAATATATTGTTTGGTACATGCTTTCATATTTCTTGTTTATGGAAAATCTGGCTTAAGAGCCCATGGACCATTGTACAAAATATATATATATATATACCCAGATGAATCCAGGAACATGCCCAAATTCACCTTATAAGAAAGTGCAATTTATAACCTCATGGTAGTCATCCACAAGACAATAAACCATCAACTCCATCATGCATAGTATGGACTAAATACTACGACATCTCCACTAGTGTCATCAGTAGTGGGTGTAGAACTTGGTATCAATATATGCTCCCACACACACACCCCATGCACACACACACATAAGAACATACATTCATACAAAGGTCTGTGTACTTAGTTTCTATCAGAGCTCCGGTGTTACTCCTATGTATTGAGGGGGGAGTCAGCCCGGTTCCAGCCCCAACGTGGTG
This sequence comes from Cibotium barometz, assembly GCF_041138505.1. NCBI lineage: Eukaryota > Viridiplantae > Streptophyta > Polypodiopsida > Cyatheales > Cibotiaceae > Cibotium > Cibotium barometz. Next base: position 21,825,237 of record NC_141068.1, on the reverse strand, counting down.
TCACTCTGCAATTGTTCATTTTCAGCATTGTCTTTGTCTTGTGTTGTTTCCATTTCATAAGTGTTTTAAGTGTTAATTATTTACAAGACGGCACCAAGTAGTACTCACATCCGACCCGGTGAATTACAACCCGCCCTGAGGTAGCATAATCTTCCGCATGAAGACGGTACAATTGTGGCCGCAAAGCAGCCCGGATAGCAATCGCAGGCCAATGGGGATTTGACCAGATGACCTCCCCCTTCCAGGTCACAAACCCACACCGCTAGGCTACTCACCCATTGGTCTTTCTGTACCAATCTTACATGTGTACGCATACCGATAGGATAGGTACAATGGCCATGGCAACCGATAGGATACAATGGCCATGGCAACCGATATAAATGCATGCATCCGTACTGACTTGGAGATGTGTGCATCCATATTGATTGCTGGGTGGCATACCAATAGAGGAATGCATATGTTCATCACCCGTACCAACTTGGAGATGGGTACATCTGTCACTTGCCGTGCTGGCGGGGCTGCTGCTTCTGGTTTGGTTACAGGTCAAGGGGTCTAAGACACTGGTGTACTTACTGTATGATGTACTGAGATGCCTTGCTTTGAAACCTGGTATTCTATTAATACAATAACTACTTCTCCAAGAAAAAAAGACCCCCTCATTGCCAGTCAACAACTCCGACAAAACCTTAACATCTCCAACAAAGGCGAACCAAGTTTTTGACCCCAAAGTTATTGTAAGCCCCAAGTATCATGACACGTGCACGATCACAAAAAGATGCATAAATCTGCACTCATAATTCCTACAGTTTTGATGCACCATGCATGATGTGCATCAGACAATCAAGGAATCAACCCAGATAATCCAAAATCCATAAACTAGAAGAAACTCACATTCTATGCCCCTCGTGCATACACAAGTGTTGCTCTTTGGCTACACCAAAATTGAGCATCTACCTCACCCCTCCCAGCCCTTTTGAGCTTTGGGGGAGGTGCATGAAATGTAACTGCAACCCCTTGCTCCACTAAATTTTCATGATTAGAGATATTCGGATGTTGATGCTACATTTTGAAAACTAGATATTAAGGGGCCTGGTGGGGCATGACCAGGACTGTAGAAATGAAACAAAATCAATTAAAAATCACTCACCCATTGGCATTTGTCCACATCAAACTCATACAGGGTAACATGCCCCGCAGTGATAAGGATGTCTTCAACATGGTGATCAATACGTTGCAGGACTGTTAGGTTGAGCTCCCATGTGCTTTCCTGATTGATCAATCTACCAGTCTGCGCCATGTCTGCTTTCCTGCTTCTGTTCTGACTTCCAGCTACACAGAAGAAACCCTCGATAATGGAAATTCTAAATATTGACCCTGCTTACTTTCTGCTTGTCTATTTACCTGGTCTCTCCCCTTCCCTTGGCTCTCCGAACGAAACTGAGCCCAAACCCTAATTAATCCCAAACTCCAGATAATCAGGGACCCTATGATGAGAAGCCATTGCCCTGACGATCAAGATAGAATCCCGCAACAGCCAGAGATCAAACAGCAGTCAACAGAAACGCTACTGCCCTGCTTCACAAATGCAGAAAATGTCCGAATGAGACCCTTAAAAAACAGAGAACCTCACTGTTTTTTCTCTGGCAATGAAGTTAAGTCCCGATCCGACCATAAATCAAGCTACTGTACGCAGAAACCCTAATTCCTGAGTGATGACTTCACCAGAATGCAGCGAAGCGCAGAACGATACTGGGTTTACAACCCTGAAGGACGAGAAATCCAGGCCGTTGAGAGTCTGGCAAAAGAGGGAAAGGGCAAGAATCTTTATAATACACTGGTGTGACTAGACTGTTGAAAGGCAAGAATCTTTATAATACACTGGACTGTTGATCACATAAAGTAAGACATTCCTCGTCTTTTTTTTTACCAATAATATATATTTATATTTATATTAACTATTTAAAATCAGTCATACATCACCCCCAAAAACACAATTATCTGCTCCTTTTTGATCTCATTTAAGATTTTACAAAGAAATTCCTATCTATCATCTTCGCACAAGAAGCGAGATTGATCCCAAGATATCTGATACCCCAATAATAAGCAAGCCTCCATCATGGCCTCAGTGGTGCAGCCCTGGGGAGACTATTTCTTTAACATTCCCCCATGCTTTGACCACACCTTGACAGTAGGTCTAGTGCCAACTAGGTTCTCAATAAAGGCCACAAAAGTGTGATCCATCTGTTTTTCCTTGCGGTACCATCTCTGAGTTTTAGGACCAAATCTTGGAGGCCTTTTCTTCTCAATCCAACAACTCACCTGCATCCAACAAATCAATATTAGGGATAGAACCCTAGTATGCATGAAGCTCAGCCAAAATCAGGGAAATAATCAAGGCATATTCCTCGTCTTATTCAAGTGGTTAGCTTATCATAAGTGTTCAAGAATGTCATGATAAGCAATGGTTCATGTGCTTGCACATGAGTGCATGCGTGTGTGCATGCGTGTGTGAGTGAGAGGAGGAGGGGAGGGGGGTTAGGCGGGGATTATATCAACTCATGGTGTAAACCACTACATGGGAGCTCATGGTGGTGTGTGTGTGAGAGACGTCTTCTTTAATAACCCTTACTCCAAACCATGATTATTATCACAAAGAGGGTAACGGACTTCATTCAAAACCCAAGGACCTTGGTATTGTTTAGGGATTGGGAAATTGAAATGGCCAAGATAAACTCTATAACAAGAAGGTGTGATCTAGCACGTCTTACATGCTGCACAAAAAAAGGGGTGATATTTGTCTTTAATATTTCAACTCCACGTTGAGCAACCCCATTCGAGAAGATGCTCAACTCCACGTTGAGCAACCCCATTTGAGAAGATGCTACTTACAATAACTATTATAATGGTGTTGCATCTTGTTGTTAGATTCAAAATTTTAATATTGCAATCCCTGAATGAAAGAGTAGATATATTTTTTAACCTTGTTAAAAAAATATTCAATCTACCCATAAACCAATCCACTATCGCTTTGTCAAATACCTCCACTCCCAAAGGACAACCAAGATCCCTAAAGACTCGACCTTTAATAATCACCCGACACCCTCATCAAGTAACATTGAATGAATCATCTTTACATAGACTTTATTTGTGAATATTACATCTAGACCCAAAGGCATTTGCAAAACATTACACAAGAAATAGAGGTTTCCTAACATTGTCATTTAAGGCTTCTTGAAACAACAAAAGAATCATCATCAAAGCATTAAAGAAGAAGTTGATCATCATTATTAATTTGGAGCCAAATAATCTGACCTTCTAGGTAGTTCCAAGGAGAAACAAGTAAAGTATGTGAAGCAACAACAAAGAGCACGGGGGCCAAGAGACACCTTTGTTTGGATGGCAGAGTTGGTCCTAGAACTCCATGAAAAATTTAACACTTAGGCTATCACAACAAGAGATTTGTCCTTACCCATAGTCTTCAAGGCCTCAAATCATTCATTAGCCTCATGATGTCTCTTTCAACCCACTGAGCCTATTCATCACTAACAAGTGTTGAACCTAATTTGGAAAGCATCTAGAATCATCTTCATTGAGACTAAGTGAGCATCCACTTATTAGCAAGTTTCATGAGATCAGAGATTATAGTGCCATCGTTGTCATTACCGAATCATGTTCAAGGCTTCAAATCATTCATAAGCCATGATGTCTCTTTCAACCCTCTTAGCCTATTCATCACTAACCAAAATTTGAACCCTTAAAAAACAAGAGAGCATCCAATCCTTGGCTTCAAATCATTCATAAGCCATGATGTCTCTTTCAACCCTCTTAGCCTATTCATCACTAACCAAAATTTGAACCCTTAAAAAACATGTTCAAGGTTCAAGGCTTCAAATCATTCATAAGCCATGATGTCTCTTTCAACCCTCTTAGCCTATTCATCACTAACCAAAATTTGAACCCTTAAAAAACAAGAGAGCATCCAATCCTTGGCTTCAAATCCACTTAGCCTATTCATCACAAACCAAAATTTGAACCCTAAAAAACAAGAGAGCATCCAATCCTTGGCTTCAAATCTTTTTCTAGAATCATCTTAAGTGTGAACCCAAAAAGAGCACCCACTTATTAGAAAGTTACCATGAGACTGCCGGAGAGATGACAATGCCATCACCATGTTTACCTTCAAAAATGCAATTGTGTTGGCTTTTATTTTTCCAAGATTAAAATAAAACTTTGAAGGTGGCAACCTTTTAAAGAGCCCACCCCACACTTGAGTCCATGTGTTCCTAACTGGCCTAAATATCCTCGGAAGCAGCATTTTTTAAAGGGCAATTGCATGGATTGCCTTGTAAGAAGAAGCCTTCCTAATCTTCTTCAAAGAGCATACGCTTATCCCTTCTTTCAGCAACTCTAACCTTTCCAAACTCCCTTATTGTGGTTTGCATGAAATAAATTTTCCCCAAGCAAATGTACCATTACCAATGTTATTATTTGTTGAAAATTATGGTGATAAACGATGTGTATGTTTAAGGGGAAGCACATGAGCCTTCTATTTTAGCACATGTGAACATGTGGAGGTCTACAGGCCCTTAGGAATTTGTATGGTGTGTGTGAGTTAACCACTTTGTAGGTTAACACGGTTTCCCCCACTCGACCTACCATAAAGCACTTTGCCATCTTACCTGTGTGACCAGGGAATAGAAGTCCATCTTTGTAAGATGGCCCTAGACTTTATAAAGTGGCCTTACCCTCGGCTTAATGCCAAATAGGGAAGTTACCAACTAGTCATTTGTATAAGTCAATTTTGATATTAAGCAATACACATTCATTCCCTTGCAATAGAATACTACCACACCTTACAAACCTAGCACAAATGGATTGGTCAAGAAGACTAATCAAACTCTTTGTAGATAATAAAACAATTTCCATTATGCATCTTTCTATGCATAGAAATCAATTTTAATAATTAATATCAGTGATATTCATGCATATTCATAGGTGAATATGCACATGGAGTAAATTAGAATATTTCTTTTAGAATGCACAAACGGTGGGAATTACTCTTTTGGAATAACATAAAAATACTTTCTTTTCCACAAAATTCTAGAAAATTTTGCCATAACCTCCTTTGTATGGCTGACCATTTCTTATTTTTATCATTCTATTTTCAACTTAAATTAACCCCAATTAGATGTATAGGACTCTAATCTACACAATTTTCAATTTCCAAGAGAATAAACAAAAAGAAAAGTTTAATTAATCTTTTTATTAATCATTCTAGGATAAAGAAAGGCTGGAATATAAAGAAGAGAAGGGGGTGGCCTATGTAAGCTAAGATGAGGTAAATGCTCATGGGATGATAAGGATGAGAAGGTTTGTGCTACACTACGATGTTGCATTGTGCTCTTCTACTAGGTTTACTCCTTTCAAGTGTTGAGGGGATTTTTTACTCCTTTCAAGTGTTGAGGCGATGTTTGCATTGAGTACAATATTATTACTTGTGCTACACTACGATGTTGCATTGTGCTCTTCTACTAGGTTTACTTCTTTCAAGTGTTGAGGGGATTTTTTACTCCTTTCAAGTGTTGAGGCGATGTTTGCATTGTGCTCTTCTACTAGGTTTACTTCTTTCAAGTGTTGAGGCGATGTTTGCATGGAGTACAATATTATTACTTGGAGGAACTCAACCATAAAGCACTTAGATAAGGAGGAGTCTTTTGATCATAATCTCATGGATTTTCATTATCATGATAAAGGTCGACATGTAGCAATGAGAAGTTTAGCTCTATGCTCTTGGAGGAGGATATGCATCAAAAGACTAGAGATGATGGGGATCCTACATTCTCTCCACATGTACAAATGAAGGTAGAAGAAGGTGAAATTTCCTACCACAGTAAAAGACCTCATCACATTTTAGATGAATGCAAGAAGAGACAAGTAGATGAGAAAAATGATAGGTTAGTGAGAGAAAATTTTTCTTGAATAATATAATCATTTTGCAAAATTCTCTTTAGTTTAAGAAACTTGTGCATATGCTTGGTTTGGACTCCATTTGATCTATATTTTTAAAGTTATAGACTTTTAAAAAAACCATAAATGGGTCCACATGCAATAAAAATCGGTTTGGACTTTATTTGATCTATATTTTTAAAGTTATGGACTTTATAAAATTGTAAATAGGTCTACATGTGATAAAATTTTAGAAACTAGGCATCGAAGAATGAATCTGGGGCATGCAACCTCTCAAATTTTATCTTCTTGACTTTTGAGAACCTTGGAAAAGACAAAGTCAAGATCGGAGCTCCTGAGATTGGACATCACGATTGTGAAAGTGTGTGAGAAATACAATGAATAGTCACTTTAATAAAGCTAGATTATGTGAATATCACATGTGGGAATAATTAAGGAAATCCTTGTGAACTTGAGCTGAACACTCTAACAAGATTTTGGGGTGGGGGTGTCACCGGGTAGAATTATGGGCCCCAAGGAAAGCATGTGCATGTGCACCCTTAAATTAATGGGGATTGGGAAGCCCTTACACCATAGAAAGAGTGCAAGAACTAACCAAGGTCATGGGACTTTTCCCAACTGCACTCAAGAGCATAAAATAGCTCAAACCGAAAAGCTAATCTTCTATAATCTAGGTCACAATTGCATGGGCAATGTGTGTCACTCACCTCGTGAACACTTGTGCTCGGATTCTTGTAGGAGATGATGTTGCCATGCAACCACACTCCAAATCTCCACTTTAACACTGCCACCGCACTCCAATGGAAGCTCGACCCTCCTCACTCAATCTCCCTCTCTCACATGCACTCACACATATACAATGAGCATATAGTAGCTCTAATTGAATTAAGCAAGCAAGCAAGACACACAAAGAGAGCAAGAGATTAGAGAATAAGAGCACTCAATTAGTTGCATAATAAGAGAATGAATGGTGAGAATACAAAATTACCCTTATCTTGGCCCCCCAACCTTCACACCTTGGGCGGCCATACATAAAATATAGGTCCATGGCTATCCAGGGCTGCCTGGTCTCCATAATTAATTCCGTGGCGCGCCTTTCATAGACAAACGGCAATCGCACATATTAAATATATAATGTTAGCATTTTTAATGTCAATGGCCAAATGAAGTGACGATTGCCAATGGATGGCGTTGACACTGGGGAGAGGTATCCAACGAGGGTTAACATGCCCCCCTTCTTGATGCAGGTTCCGTCCCCATAATATGTCTATGAAGATTCGTCGAGGCTATTGCTGGATGCATTTTGGCGTTTGAGTTAAGCAATCATCGATCGATGGTATATACATGTAGCATCTTTTTAATCTTTTGATGGTAACATTTAATAGAGTAATTATGTTATAAAGCTTTTATTCAATTTTGTAGAAAAAGATGTGTTTTGAATGTTGATTTCATAGTTACTCGTGTACTAAAAATTTCATAATAAAACCATCAATATATTTTATATGATATCACCAAGTAATAATTAATGATTCTATAAGAATCTTATTATTAGATTAGAGATTTATTTGTGTAATTATAATATAATTTTTTTAATTAATATGATAAGTTTTTATGAATGAGGATTTAATACAAAATGGTCACATAAATAAATCCATCAAATTAATTTATAATTAAATATTTTTATTAGAGCCCAATTGGTTTGTTGTGTAACATATAATGGTTTGTAACCATAAGGTTCTGTGGTATTAGTTTCTTCACTATAAATTTATTATGTGTGATTCTTCCTTTGTGATTTAAAAAATTCATTATAACATAATGTATGCACTATGTTTATAAAGTTTGTACGTACATCAATACATATATACATCAAAATATATGTTATCATGTAAGTTTTTTTAATATGTGACATTATGTGTGAGAATGTTTTGTTCAATTGATTTTGTTGTTGTTATTATTATGTGTGTATATTCATGTTCAATATGATGTTTTTTTTATATGTATGTATGTAGTATATGTATATATTTAAAAAAATCAACGTAATAGAGCATATATTATAATTAAAAAATAAACTTTTGTTTAAATCTTATGAAATCTTAAGAATTATAAACTCAAAATATTACGATCACATTAATGACATAAATTCAAGAAAATAATGACAAAGTCCTAATTATAAAGTTTATAAAACTTTAAAAATCACCATATTTTTGTAATTTTTGGAGTTAAGATTTTTTCTAAACATTATAAATCATTAGAATATATATGTTTTTCAAAATAAAATCATGATACACACTCTCTAAACATGATGAGCTCACGCGCAAAGTGATAATGAATCTCAATGTGCTTCGTACAAGCATGAAACATAGGATTGCCATGCAACTCTGATTGTCACATTGCAGCGTTGATTGCAGCGTTGTAGCACCACTCTCATATCTTGTTGAATCCTCCTCAACCGTAATGCTTCACATGATGCTAAGCATATAGCTTCGTACTAAGCTTCCATCAACGAGAGTGCAATAGTAGGTGGGTTGTTTCTTACTAATCCAAGAAATACATCCCAACAATACCATATTAAGAGCACCTAGTGTCTGAATAACAAGGCCAATTTGAGTCACGAAAGTCATTAAGGGTCTTGGCATAATATTGTACTTCTGACTAGCTTAGATGTATCGCAACACACTCGCATAATTGCTTTTTAATGGTTCTCTCAGGCCTCGTTTTGGAGAACCTGCTCAAAACACCTACAACAAAAGTAATGTCTGTTCTACTATTACACAAGAAGATAAGAATACCAACCAATTTCTTGTATAAGGTCTCATCAATACCAACCAATTTTCTATATAAGTTCTTCGATGAACGGCTTTAGATCAACCTCCATTGGGGTACCAACTGCTTTGCATTTCGTCACCTAGATATTCAACCTAAGAGATGAAAATGTTATCTAACTTTTGCTACATCTCAATCCCCAAAAATTAATGCATGAGCCCAAGATCTATCATCTCAAACTCTGCACTAAGCATTTGTTGTGTTTGTGATATCTCTTCTGGTGATCCCCTGTCAACATTAGATCAAGAGAACAATGACCATATACTTCCTCTTCTCACAAAAGACATACAAATTTACATCTAAAGGACTACGTAAGAGCCCAATACTCATAAAGTAAGCATGAATCCTATGGTACCATGCTCATGAGACCTGTTTTTTAGCCCATAGACTGTCTTCTGTAACCTACAAACTTTGCTTTCAAGATTAGGAAACCACAAACCCATGTGGTTGTTCTACACACACGTCCTCCTCGAGTTTCCCATCAAGGAAAGAAGATTTTACATCCATTTTAAGAATAGGCCATCCCTTTTACGTTGTCAATGTAAGAACGGTGCAGATTATGGTTAACTTGGGTTGTAGGAGTAAAAGTTTCTTGAAAGTCAAAACCTTCAACTTGTGCAAAACCTTTGACAAGGTGCGACCAGTCATGCCTTATACTTTTCCAAATTACCATCAGATTTATATTTTGCTTTGTAAACCCACTTGGTGCCAATTACCTTACGTCCAAGAGGAAGATTTACAGTGGTCCAAGTGTGGGTTTTTAGGATGGAGTCATATTCTTCTTGCATGGCTGCCATCCACTTCGGATCCCCTTGTGCTTCAACTAAGGTGGTAGGCTCCTAAAACTAGAGTACCTCTGTCATAAGAGAAAATTCACAAGATTCTCACAAGCCCTATTTTTCTCCTCTAAACTTTTGAATCTAAAAACATCTTAAGGCACATCGTCGATGGCTAGATGTTCTACTCCTTCCAAAAGTTGCATGTATCACTTATGGAATGGCTTACCTTTTGGTGGTACATTATGCTCTTGTTCTTCATCTTCAAAATCCATGTTCATAGGAAATGGGGTGGGCTATCCTCCATCAAAATGTGAGGAATATTGTGCCACATATGGAGGTTGTGTTGCTTTCTTATTACATGATGAAGAAGAAGGAAGCTCCTCCTCCATATGAAGTGGTTGTTCCTGGAAAATCACATCATGGCTAACTATGATCTTCTTTACCTTAGGGTTGTAGAGTTGATATCCCTTTGACTCCATGTTGTAACCAAAGAAGATGTGTTTTTGGCTTTTGTCATCCAATTTGGTCATTTGAGCATCTGGAACATGTACATAACATTTACACCCAAAAACTTTCAAGTGTGTAGCTAAAGGTTTCTTACCCAAGTAGGCTTGTATCAAAGTCATCCCTTTGGTGACCTTTGTTACACTCTTGTTAAGAATGTACAGAGTCATGTTAACTACCTCAACCCAAAAGGATTTAGGTAGATTCTTGCCATTAATCATACTCTTTTCCATCTCAACAAAAGCATGATTCTTGCACTCTTCAATACCATTTTTCTGCGGAGTGTGAGTGGTGAGTTATTTCTTTATGTGTCTTTCCTTACATTTGTAGAAACAGCGATGTTTTTGGGACCTAAAATAGATGGGTTCCCTTTGTAGAAGTTATAAGGTTCTAGCATCTTGACAAGGATCCACCGCCGAGGCTCAGGGTTTGGGTAGAACATTGTTGCATGGGGCTCTTACCTACTTGTGGATAGGCTTTGAGCTAAATGGTGGCTTCTAGGTTTTTGTAAGGGCATCATAATACTTTCCCTAGCTGGCAAGGTACTCTTAGGTACCCATTCCTTCTTACTGACCTCCCTAAAGAATTACTGAGGTTGAGAGCTTTGGGGGGATGATCTTTATCTCTATTAGCAACGTTTTGGTTCTCCCATTGTTGTTAACCCATTTCTAGGGTTAATAAGAGCTAATGCCATTATCTTACATCAAGGATTCAAGGTAGACACACAAAAAGGTCATGCATTCAAGATATGAAGCAATGGGGTCCAAATCTTACATCAAGGATTCAAGGTAGACACACAAAAAGGTCATGCATTCAAGATATGAAGCAATGGGGTCCAAATCTAATGCATTATAACTCCACTTCTTCTTGGCATTCACATCATGCATACTCGAAAGCACACTTATAACTCTAAACTAGGGTGGTTCAAGGCCCTTGGCCACCACATAAACTTGGGGTCTATGGCCAGTCACACGAGGACCACTCGTGCTTCCCATACAATCAAACACATGGACCACTCTTGTGCTCACACAGTCAAACTCAAAGATTGCTCTTGCACACCATGTCATCCATAGTTCTTATTGCATTCCATTATCATTACTTAAGCAACATAATTTTAAACTTAAATCTTAACAATGCATTATGTTTGCATCCATCCATGCATGTCACTTCCACCTCTAAGCTGTGGGATTCCCAACTATCTTTTCGCTCTCTAACTCAACCCACAAAACCATCAAATCTATCATCGAATATGGAATACTTTCTTTGATACTTGCTTAATTTGGTCTACACATACTTTCTTTGATACTTGCTTAATCTGGTCTACACATACTCTTATACTGGTCTTTTTATGGCTTGTCTCTTTATTGAATAATGTTCTTGTTTAGGGCATTCATACCCTAGAGTGAGAGCGACATGATCCATAGAATTTTCCTTGTTAACCAATCTAAGCATTAGTACAGAGAGTTCCATGAGTTGGGATCTTACTTGGCCTTTCCAATCTAGAATACGAGGATACTAATAGCTCTTATATTTAATTAGGAGTGTCTAGATGAACAATATTCTAATTTTATAAATAGGAAATTAGGAGTGTCTAGATGATCAAATTAGAATATTGATTGTCTAGATAGTCCTAATTTTTTATTAAGAGTGTATGACGATTGATATTCTATTTTTTTATTAAGAGTGTTTATAATAAATATTCTAGTATTTTATTAGGAGAGTCTAGACAATCAAATATTGTTCTAGTATTTGATTAAGAGTGTCTAGACTATCAATATTCTAATTTTTTATTAGGAGTGTCTACATTATCAATATTCTAATTTTACAAATAGGAATATTGATTCCATCTTTTCTTTCAAATCTAGAGGGTATGACTTATGCCTCTTGTTACAAGAAGAGGGAACTAATCTACTCTTAAATTTCATACGATAACATTATTTTTCTAGGTTTAATTCTTGGACAAGAAGCTGAAGGTATTATAAAAGAGATTCACCTTAAAAATGTACTCATTAAAAAATGAGCTCACTGGTAAATTCTATAAAGACAAAATCCCATGCTTTCTATCTTCGAAATGAGCCTTGCTTCTTTCTCACTTTCTAAAGTAAGCTAAGATATCAGGGTATCTATCTACATCAAGATCCTCGAGTTAATAGTCAATTTTTAATACCTAAGCATGAGAGTTACAAGAATAATCAAGATCCTCAGGTTAGTAGTCAATTTTTAATCTCACTACCTAAGCATGAGAGTTACAAGAATAATCGAGATGCTTGGGTCAGTAGTCAATTTTTAATCACTATCTAAGCATGAGAGTTACAACTTCTAGGGAATGGTCCATTTAATAGCTTACCTTACTATGTGAGTTTGACTTTTAAATCAACTCTTGTGTATGGTCCATTAATATCTTACCTTACTATGAGCATTTGACTTTTAAATCAACTTCTAGGGAATGGTCCATTAATAGCTTACCTTACTATGTGCATTTGACTATTAAATCAACTTCTAGGGAGGAATGGTCCATTAATAGCTTACCTTACTATGTGCATTTGACTTTTAAATTAACTTCTAGGGAATGGTCCATTTAATAACTTACCTTACTATGTGCATTTGACTTTTAAATCAACTCTTCTGTATGGTCCATTAATATCTTACCTTACTATGAGCATTTGAATTTTAAATCAACTTCTAGGGAATGGTCCATTAATAGCTTACCTTACTATGTGCATTTGACTTTTAAATCAACTTCTAGGGAATGGTCCATTAATAGCTTACCTTACTATGTGCATTTGAATTTTAAATCAACTCTTGTGTCCAACACTTATTATTTATTTAGCGAGACTTCCCTCTGCCTCATCGCTCGTTTCATACAAGGTCCCACCCCATAAAGACCAAGGCATCGGTTCTAGGCCTCAATGTTACCTCCAAGGATGTTCCCAAAAACCTACCAAGAATCTCACATAGTGATAGTTATCTTCTTGTTTTTTTTTCCTTATTTTTTGGTGTCTTTTTGTTTTGTTTTGTTTTTTTTCAGTCTCCAACTCTTTAATTTTCCCTTCTTTCATTTTTGACATTGCTAGCTCACCCTTTCACTCATAATGTATTTATAAAGTCCCCCGTATTTATGATACTAAAACCTTTAATTCCTAGAGGTTGAAATTCATGTAAAATTAGGTTGCTAATCAACCTGAAACCCTCAAATTCCATCTTTGCAAGTTGTAAGCCTTTGAATATTGCCTTATAGAGAGGTTAATACAATGCAAGAAAGGAAAGAGCAACACAATTTTTCAAAACTGTGGGAAAAGGGGAGGGAATGGGGGAATCATCCCACATAGGTGGGTAGGAGAAAGGGTCCTCATTCTCATCATCTCCTCATGGTGGGAGAGAGGGAGAAGGAGATTACCTCTTAGTGGCTTCATACATGAGGTAGGTGTGGGGTTTTGGGGCTCCTTGTAGACTGTGCTAGGTGCTCTCCTCTCCATGAAATTACTCCTTCAGCTTCGCTCTAGTCACACTCTCTCCCAAAATTTTAAAGGCTAACTCACACAAATAAAGGAAATTCTACATCAATGAGATTCATGGGAAATTGAAGATAAAGGAGGCTTATTTGTAGGCTAGGAGGGGGTAGCTCCTAAATGGGCAAATATGCCACTTAGAGGGAATTCCCAAAACTATTTTTCCCATGCCCACACGTTTAGGATTTCTAGCTTGAATTCATTCTCTTCCTTTATATTAAAATTGAAAATTTATAGTTCTAACCCTTTAAACCTTAACCAATCCCACTTTTACACTTTATAAGGCTACCTATTCATTAACCCTCATTGGACACCTCTCCAGCGTCGACGCCATCCATTGGTAATCGTCACTTCATTTGGTCGTTGACATTAAAAATGCTAGCATTGTATATTTTACGTGTGCGATCACCACTTATCTATAAAAGGCGAGCCACGGAATTGATTATGGAGATTTAATGCTAAGATTAAGTGTTTGCACAACCCTAGGCGGCCTTAGATAGCCATGGACCTATATTTTAAGTATGGCCGCCCAAGGTGTGAAGGCTAAGGGCCAAGATAAGGGTCATTTGTATTCTCACCATTCATTCTCTTATGCAACTAATAGAGTGCTCTTCTTCTCTACTCTCTTGCTCTCGTGTGTGTCTTGCTTGCTTGCCTAATTTAATTAGAGCTACTATATGATTATTGTGCATGTGTGAGAGCAAGTGAGTGAGGGAGATTGAGTGAGAGGAGGGTCAAGAATCCATTGGAGTGCGGCGGCGGCATTAGAGTGGAGCTTTGGAGTGTGGCTGCACGGCAACATCGTCTCCTATGAGAAATCGAGCACAAGTGTTCACAAGGTGAGTGACACACCTTGCCCATGCAATTGTGAGCTAGGTTATGGAAAATTAGCTTCTTGGTTTGAGTTGTTTTGTCTTTCTATGGTGCAAGGGATTCCCATAAATGGTACCATTGTCGGAGAATAGCCCTATCGCATAGCCACAATGCATTTTGAATGCGTGTGTGTGTATGAATGAATTCTGTTATATTTTTATTTTTTATTTTTTTAAGAATGGTAGAAATGAGCTGCTGAAAATCTACTCATTTTGTGGCATTATTGTTGAAATCTACAATTTCTACATGTTATTCAATTTTTGCAATTCCTACATATTTCTATAATTTCTACATGTTCCTCAATTACAATTTGTGCATTTAGATTGATTCTTCTTCCACTTATCATTTACAAGTCCAATTTGTGGTTTTTTGCATTTTTCAATTTTGAAATCATAAAATAATCAATTGAACATTAAATTGAAAGAATTGGGTTAAATAGACCACATAATCGGTTTCCTAGCATAGTGTTTATCCCAATTTCGACTCCTTATGTGGAGAAATCGGGATAGAAACAAAAATTCGGGGAGGATTCACAAGGTGGATTGAATTTTGCATTTTGCGGTTTTATGCATTTTTGCATTAGTGCAATTAATGCAAGTTAATTATGCTTAATTCTCTCTCTAATTTGGGGCATCTTGTTTGGCTGACCGTATTTAATGTGTGTGTAGGCTTTTAGGCCACTAACTAAAAAAGTCCAAAAGTTTGTTTTGAGTGGTGCTACACGCATTTAATGCATGCGAGCTCTAAGTCAAAGATAATAGAAAAACCCCTTTTTGGTAAAATCAAAAATTGAAACTGTAAACAGTAAATCGAAAACTTAAAAAGCAAAAATAAAAAAGTAAAAAAGTAATAAGCAATAAAATTGAAAAAATAAAAATAAAAAATAAAAAGTGAAAAAGGTACAAGGTAAAAGGTTCGAGGGCCAAAAAATATATATAGATTTTTTTTGAAGAGTGCATGCACAAACTTGCCTAATATATGTTTTAGGCTGTTTTGGTGATCGTGTTGATGCAACTTGTGTGACACTTGAAAAATTTACATTTTTACATAGTTAAGGAACTTCCTTAACTATAGCCTATAGTGCTCAACTAACCCAAAAAAATACACTATTTTTGAAATAGTGTGCCATGGGTTAAGAAATACAGCAAACGTGTTTCTGAAAAACTTTGGACAATAAAAAAAAATAATTTTTTTTTCTCAAACTTGTCCAAGGCATCTATATGACCTTCCTACACCCTATAATCACATGCACCTACAATCTAGGCATGTATTAGAGGCCGATATAGATGATAGTGCATCTATCGAGCTAGGTACGTATACAAGCCTGCACTGGACTCAAAACCTTCTGTCAGAACCTAGTTCAGCATTGTACAAGGACTTGTACTAATACAAATTCAAATTTTGAGTCAATGGAAGGATCCTTAGTCCCAAGAAGTGAGAACCCTAACTAGGTCTCACCAGTCAAGAACCAACTACGAGTCTTTTTGACCACACGGAGCTAGCATCCTCAGAGGTTCAGCCCCTCAACCCCTACCTTTGAACCAAATCTTACGTCTTACAGACCATATGATGAAGGAGTTGAGGTGTAATCTCATCGTTGAGGGAGTGTTCATGTTGATATCCCTATCCACACATCTCATCTTGCACCTGCTACAACTGTGATCATCCGAACTGCCCCTGCACAAGTACTTATGCCCAATGGTAGAACATTAGAACAAGTGCAAGCGGTAGATGCATTGATCCAGGCTGCTAGAGCAAAGGAAGAAGAGACTTTGCAATTGGCACAACAACGATTAGCAACCCAAACAGCCCAATACACCCAAAACGAGTCCCAAACCACCCAGGACTGCAAAGGTAGTGCCTGAGAGTCTCGACACAAGCAATAACATTGTGTCTACCTTGCGAAAATATAGGGTTATTAAACATAAAAGGATCCAAAGACCTATGGCGCAAGTTGGGACATCCAAAGGAAGAATGCCCATAGTAAACAATTGCAAGGTATCTGTGATTGCATTTATAGGGTTATTGAACATAAAAGGATCCAAAGACCTATGGCGCAAGTTGGGACATCCAAAGTAAGAATGCCCACAATAAGCAAAATGGTAACACCTCTTGTGAGCCTAGCAGATCATCACCCGGCTATACCATGGACCAACCCACATCTTCTAACCCATAAGGCCATGCTTTGAGCCACATGCCCATGGTTACACGGTAGCTAACACCACTTCACACATGGAGCCCCCTACGCCTGGCATATCTAGTATTATAATTCCTAGAGGGGTCACATCTCATTCTAGTGCACCCATGAAACATCCCTTCCCTAGAAAGAGTGTGCTACTACCGGATCCTACTACGAGACCGGTTGCATCTAATGCCTACATGACTAAAGCACCTATTGGGGCACCAACAACAGGACACACACCTTATGTAGCACATCTACCTAGGGTTTAGACTAATGCATCCTCATGCAATGCCACGTGTTGCACCTCCACCTACTCCTATCATTTCTTATAGCTTTACCCACCACAGACCCAGTTGCTTTTGCACAGGCCCTGGGAAGAGCGATAGCAGAAGTATAGCACATGTTGTGAGGGATGGTGGTCGACTAAGCCATGGAAAGGCTGTGTAGATGGCCAAGCTAACTCATAAATTCACTAGAGATGGTGATCCTAGGAGACACTTAGAAGTATTTGATCAAGTGTGCGAAGCCCTAGGAGAATGAAATGAGCTTTCCAATACCAATGCCTTTAGTCTAACATTAGACTATAAGGCTCGGGATTGGTATAGAACTCTCAGGATTGAGGAACACTTGAACTTCACTGCTCTTGTTCTTAAAACAATTTGTGCATGAAGGAGTCTTATGGGGTGTAGCTTCATAGCTACACAAAGCCACGAGGGAAGGAGAGGAGTCAGTTAGAGACTTAATTAGCCATCTTGGGCATTTGAACTCTCATTGCCTTTCACATGAACACTATTCAAACTGTTGAATAGATTCATCCATGGGCTTAACCATGAAGTGATCTATAATGGCTTAGTCATTAGAGGGATCACTACATGGGATGAAGTCATAACAAATGCCATCCAACTAAAAGATAATCTCATGGTCAAGGAAGCTAAAGCATTAGATTTTAAATCTATTGCTTTTGGAATCATGGGACATAGAATTCTATAGTTAAACCCTTGCTAAAGGAAACACTTTGGCGAAGATGAATTTCACAGATTTCATGAAAGCGCTCCAAGAGGGAATGAAGGCCAATAGAGTCCCCCAAAACATACATTTATACCCAAGGAGAGAGCTTCAATGGTTCTCAATCTATCAATAAGGACAGTCGACCAGTGAGTGTCAGAAACTTGGTTCATATCCTAAGGTTGTAAAATAAGTGGAACAGGTCACACATACTCAGGAGGAGTTAGAACCAAGTCCAAAATAAGTAAAGATCTCTAACACTGAACATCCAAACAACCTAAAGGCGATTGTAACCCACAAACCCTTGGATATACCTAGTTTCATCCTTGAGGTCAATGAGAACTCACCTGTCTCCCAAGCATGGATTCTCAACTCTTTTGGAGAATGTTTGAGTATGAGAACCCTAAACCTATTCAAGAGGTGGAAATTCCAATATCACCAGTACCCTCATATAGTAGAGAGGTGACGAGTACTCCCATGAACATGCCTAAATTGTTGGAATTCATGGCTTTTGAAACAAAGACCACGATGACTATGCACGTGAGTGGAGATCCTGAACTCTTAAGAGAATTGAAAGCTCTTTTAAATGGAGAACTCAACATAGGACTACCACCATTTGTAGAAACCCATAGGACTCAACCCTACTATGGAATTTTATTGACTCAAGTCATAGAAGATCCAAGAACCCAAGTAGAGGATGAGTACACCAAATCAATGGTAATAATTCCATTGAATAAATTGGGTTAATACTTTGAAGGTGATGAATCCAACACATTACTACCAATCACCACCAAAGGGCATCACAGTAATGGGAGTCCTTGATGGTGGTGCGGGGGTCAGTATAATCACCAAAAAATGTTGGGGAAAAATGGCCAAACCCAAGATTAAAGTATCAGACATTATGGTTAAAATGGTTGATGGTACTATTACCAAACCAATGGGGATGTTACGCAATCTTAAGATCAAGATGTTGAAACATAGAGAGAGACATACAACGTTCATTGTGATGGACTTTTCCAAGCAACCTGATTCTTATGAAATGATCTTAGGAAGACCATTCATGCGTGAAGCTAAAATGGTCTGTGATTGGTCCAAAAACCATGTCTACCTACAACTTAATGATTCAATCCTTAGAGTAGACCTCGTGATTGGTCATGTACATCTAATGGGTAGTGGTGGACTATTCGACTAGAGATCTGATACTACCATCCATTCAACCCCTTTGCAATACTACCATCCATTCAACCCCTTTGCAATACTACTATACTTGTAGAGAAGAGAGTGGTGTAGAGAAGGACCCACCTTACAAAGATGCTAAAAAACAAGCTATTGAGCTTGAAGATGATCTAAATTGGATACATATGATGGCTACAATCAATAGATGGGGAGCTAGAGGATCTACATAGGTTACACCTGATGGTGAGGAGCTCCCTAAGGTCGTGTCCCTAAGAATGATCTACATGGGCTACACCTGATGGTGATGAGCTCCCTAAGGTCGTGTCTCTATGAATCATTCGTGCTCTATCTTCTGATACCAAGGAGATTGGTTAATTATAGTGAACTTGAGGCCACATGGCTTAAGCACCAATAGTAATGAGGGGAGCTAGAGGATCTACAGGGGTTACACCTGATGGTTTGAGGAGCTCCCTAAGGTCGTGTTTCTATGAAGGATTCATGCTCTACCTTCTAATACCAAGGGGATTGGTTAATTATAGTGAACTTGAGTCCACATGGCTTAAGCACCAATAGCAATGAGGAGTCTAAAACTGAGACTAAAAGTGACACCAACTCCTCAGTCACCACAAGAAAAACAGAGCCCACAACATTCAAAGAAAATATAGGGAATAGCTCCAAATTTGATATGGATTCCCAATCTAATGAAAGGGACGAAGTTCGTCAAGATGCCAAGGAGGATCTCTGAAGATGGCAGAGATGTAAACACTATGTATACAATGAATCATTATAAAAGGTTGCAAGAAAGAATAACTACTGCGCCCAATGGCTCCAGTACATGGGTGCAATTCGAAAGTTTATAGACAATTGGAATTCCCAATCTATAATAAATTTTGATTTGATTTACAAAAATTTAATTATCAGTCCGTTTTTTAAAAGAAGAAGTTGACATGGCATTTCTTAGAGGGCCCTTTTTGAGTCCAAATTTTGCCTAATGAAATGTTGTTAAGTTACTAATCAAGGATAAAGAAGTGGATTGGGGATCCAAGGTTCTTGAATAACTTGGTAATTAAATCAAAATATTAGCTTAAGTAGAGATTATGATTAAGACATAAGTTTTCTTATGGGTCTCATGTGATCTTGTCTATGTTGATGCTGGCTTGAATATGTGAAAAGTCTTTGTTGAGAAACTCTCTAAAAGGTTGTTATTAAATAACTAAATTAAGGAACTTGTCTTAAGAAAAATCTTCAATTTTTACACAACAAACCCCCTTTGATTGTCCCATAAAGAAATTATTCATTGAAAGTAACTCAAGAAATCCAAATCTCGATAAACTAAGAAACCTTAATCAAATTCTAAGGTTCAAACTAGTGCCATTGGTTGAAATGTAGAGTGAGATCCTAGCAATGACTAAACCCAAACATAAGGAATTCCATTTATGAGTATTCCAAGAAAAGAGATGCAGCTATATTGTTAAGTAGTCCTTTGAGAAAAGTGAGATCAGATGATGAGACAAGAAAATCCCTCGGGGGGTGCACCTCAAAAAATGTAAGTCTACCACGTGCGATCATTAGGTGGGGTTTTTTTAATCCAAAATATTGGGTAAATTTACAGAAATACAATTACAAGAGGGTTATTTTAATTGTACTTTGGAAAAAAACCCGTAAGTTTATAAAGAAAAAGGGGTAGTTTTATCAGCTCAAAATTCACAGATAAGGGGTTTTTTAAATACCCCTTGAACGCACGTCGTAGGAGGGGCTTCCATATAGTGCACCCCCCGAGGAAAATCCTCATAGGATTTGGTCCTAACTATGTTGCCATGAATATGCAATCATGTGTAGGACTGGAACTCTTAGATAAGACTCCTATTTGGAAAAAGAAAGTGGATCATGTTAAATCAAGGTGCAAACGTACTATCGTAGTATAAGGATAGGAGCCTTCCCCCCTAATTTGGCTTAATAGAGAGAACATTAATGGAAATTACTAAACCCAAGTGACTAGCAATTCCTTCTCCACTATGTATATTCCCTACTTTATGATGGATTAAACAACCTAATTCATTAACTACCCCTATTGTCCTAGAATTTATAATTTTCATTTCTAATCCCAAAAATTCAAGAGATTGTACATTTGTATTACAAAAAACATTTGTTGAGGTTGTATCGCTTGTATAGCTTAAAAATTATATATATTAAGTCTCAACAAATCAATCCCCTTTTCAGAATAATAAAAGATCTTGTTTCTACCTATTTTGGCCTAGAGAGAGAAAATATTCTAGAGAGAGATAATTCAGTTTTTAGATATCTTTGGATGGAAAAATATCCCTTCTTATTAAAATAAATTCCCCCGAAATAGAAGTTTAAAAAGAAATTCCTAAGGTGCATTAGAAATAAATTATAATAAGCTCAAAAGACCTTAGCCTAAGGGTAAGGATTTTCTGAAAATTTTGGATTATGGTCCAATTAAGGTTCCTATGGACCAATAAGATTAATCCAAATGTAGGGAGGAGATAAATTGAAGAATAAAAGAAAAGCCCCCAAAAATGAGTAAATGCTCACATAAGATGAAGAGTGGACTAAGGACCAAAGAAAAGAATTAAAAAACTGAATTTTGACACCTCAGAGTGGGGATCTCCCCTCATAAAGTAGGTGCCTTTTTCTCATCATTACCCCCAATTTTTAATCAATAAAATGAGATATTTTTATCTCTCCTCTCTCTTATTTTAAAACTAGATCCAAAAAGTAAGTTGAACTGACCAAAAAATGGTCAAAAATTGACCAAACTGATCTCGAAAATTCTAGAATCAGTTTGCTTGGTTAGAGGCTCACTTTTTTCTATAAATAGAAGCCTCCCCCTTTGTAAAAGCTTAATGGTGTCTATGCACTGTTACTCTACTCCTGTCGTCTTAAGCCATCTACATTGAATTTTGTAATAATTCAATTGTTTTTGGCCTAATCCTCTCCAAAGTGAATTGGTGGCCACTCTTGCTTCAAACAAGAGTAGAACCCTCAATCCCTCAAGCCAAAGGAGAGCTTACAAGCTCCATGTAAGCTAATTTTCTTACTTTGTTTACGAATTTTAATGAAAAAACTATGGTTTTCTTGATTTTTATGTTTTGCAAATGATTGAATTAAATTCAAATGCTATGCCTTTGATGAAAAGGCCACCCCCTTCTCTTCTTTACATTCCAACCTTTCTTAATCCTAGAAAGATTAACTAAGTGATTAATTAAACTCTTCTTATTATTTACTCTCTTGAATTAAGAAAATTGTGTAGATTAGAGTTTTATAAATCTAAATTGGGTTAATTAAATTAAGTGAAGAAAGATAAAAATGAGAAATGGTCAGCCATACAAAGGAGGTTATGATAAAATTTTCCAGAATTTTATGAAAAAGAAAGTTTATTTTTTTGTTAGTCCAAAAGAATAATTCCCACCATTTTTGCATCTAAAAGAATTATTCTAATTACTCCATGTACATATTCACCTATGAAAATGCATGGATATCACTGATATTAATTATTAAATTTGATTTCTATGCATAGAAAGATGCATAAAGGAATTTTTTTATTACAAAAGTATTATTCTTATTAAATTTGATTTCTATGCATAGAAAGATGCATAAAGGAAATTGTTTTATTACAAAAGTGTTATTCTTATTAAAATTTGATTTCTATGCATAGAAAGATGCATAAAGGAATTTTTTTATTACAAAAGTGTTATTCTTATTAAATTTGATTTCTATGCATAGAAAGATGCATAAAGGAAATTTTTTATTACAAAAGTGTTATTCTTATTAAATTTGATTTCTATGCATAGAAAGATGCATAAAGGAATTTTTTTTAAATTCCTTTATGCATAGAAAGATGCACAAAGGAATTTTTTTATTATAAAAGTGTTATTCTTATTAAATTTGATTTCTATGTATAGAAAGATGCATAAAGAAATTTTTTTATTATAAAAGTGTTATTCTTATTAAATATGATTTTTATGCATAGAAAGATGCATAAAGGAAATTTTTTTAATTACAAAAGTGTTATTCTTATTAAATTTGATTTCTATGCATAGAAAGATGCATAAAGGATTTTTTTAATTATAAAAGTATTATTCTTATTAAATTTGATTTCTATGCATAGAAAGATGCATAAAGGATTTTTTTAATTATAAAAGTGTTATTCTTATTAAATTTGATTTTTATGCATAGAAAGATGCATAAAGGAATTTGTTTCTTATAAAAGTGTTATTCTTATTAAATTTGATTTTTATGCATAGAAAGATGCATAAAGAAAGTTTTTCATTATAAAAGTGTTATTCTTATTAAAATTGATTTCTATGCATAGAAAGATGCATAAAGAAATTTTTTAATTACAAAAGTGTTATTCTTATTATATTTGATTTTTATGCATAGAAAGATGCATAAAGAAAATTTTTTAATTATAAAAGCGTTATTCTTATAAAATATGATTTTATTTATAAATAGATGCATAAAGAAATTATTTTTATTTTAAAAGTGTTATTCTTATTAAATTTGATTTTCTACATAAATAGATGCATAAAAGTATTTTTATAATAAAAGTGTTATTCCCATTGAAGTGGATTTTTATGCATAAATAGATGCATAAAGAATTTTTATATCAACATTAGAATTCTCTTAAATTCTATGTTTAAATTCTATGAGTATTTGATAAATGAATAATTAAATACTCTAAGAGAGAAATTTCTATCGTTTTATATTCACACGGATTGTAAAAAGAAAATTCAAAAAATCTATCGAGATCGAAATATTCAGATAAATGATTAATTTATTCCTTATTGGAATTCGAAACTAATTTTGAAATCAGTTAAGTGAATATTCAAAGAAAGAAATTCAGTAAAATAGTAACTGAATTATCAAACCTTTTTGAGAAAGATAGTTCAGGAAAAATCTTATCCGACTCGAACCTTGAATTAGACTATGACCAAGACCAAACTCTTTCGTCAGTTTTGAGGAAAGAAGATGTGACCAGTTTAGAAGAATACGCTCAAAACTCCTGCCAAATCTGAAACTAAGTTTGAGACCCTTCGAATTGATATGTGGATCAAGGTTATAGAATTCGAGGGTTATGACATCTGTAACCAATAACTGTTTTGTCAATGGAATTTTTTATATATTAAAGTTTTGAAGAGGAGTGTGTGCGTATCTGTATTCGAAAGCAAAAGTTAAGAAAGGCATTCAATTATGGGTGGGTGAGTAATTGTTTGGTTCTACAGATTCCAGTGGTTGGTGGTGGCTAATCCATGGACTGGATGAGGCTGGAATCAGTGGAGTTTTAATAATTAAATTAAAATAATAAAAATATGCTTAGAATTCGAGTAGTTAAATAAAAACCTGAAGAATTTCTCAAATGAGTAGATCAATGGGCTGTGCCTAACTTCGACTAGGAAAAAAGCTTTGATTTTCTCAAATGATTAGATCAACGATTGTGCTTGATTTCAGTTAGGAAAAAAGCGTTGATTTCTTCAATCTAAGTTAGTGATAGTTTTCCTTCTATTTGGTTTAATCAGGTGAAGGATAGTTTAGTCTCTTGACCCCGTTAGAAAATTCGTTAAGAAAATAAAAAAGGTGGAATCGTCCCCGTTTTTCAAGCAAGGAAAATTTTCTTGGTTTTGGTTTCGGAATGACCACCAGATTAGTCCCGTGTCCGGACATTCGAGGTGAGGCCCCGAGTGGGAAACCTTGCCCCGCGCAAGAGGAAGCTACTTCCGCTGCTAGCAACCGAAAATCCGCGCGGAGGGGGCAAACGGGTCTCACAGCTCGTATCAGAGCGCTGTTGTAAACTTACGAAATAGCAGCAGAAATTGCCTAAAATTTTAAAGTAAAGCTGGGAAAGAATGTTTTCACTTGTTAAGATTATGTTTGAAATGAACTTTATAAATTGAACTGGATTTTTAGATGGATACACCAAATCTGTCTAGCAATACTAGACTCTCCCAGAGTCAGGATATGATTGCCTTTGCCTTCAAAAATCTCATCAACTCCGCTACAACCTGAGAAAGCAGAGTGAGAATCGCTTGTCACTTTGAAGATCTATACTTTCTTGATCCAATAGAGCGACGTCTGCATATGTGGTTCTCTGGAGGGCGAAGTATTCGCGTTAATACCAATCAACGGCAGAGACTCAGACAGAATATCTCGCTAACCATGATCTTGATAAGGCTAGGAGTTGTTCATTATGTACAACTCTATAATCACTCACCCCGGAATTTTAGAATTTCTTGCCGTATTTTTAGACTTCTTAGCCGCTTTTTTCCTAGGAGAAGAATTACAACACCATTATTAGTGATGAATCGTGTATATCATAGCATGTCTCTATCACAGTATAGCCTTTTTTATGCATACACGATTGAGGCGGTGACTTTTGGAGCCGAGACACTCTATGTATATATCAAAAACTTTTGATAATAAATGATGTTTTGCAAAAGATTCCAAAATATTTTCGTGGTTGTGAATATTGGTTAATAAAATTATCAGAGTGAATCTTGTTTTCAAGAATTATGATGGAATATTTATTTGTTTAAGAAATAACTCTTAAAAATTAAATAGTCATAAATCTGATGACAAAGTTAAGTTGACAAAAATATCGTTTTGTCAGAATCATGAGGCGCGCGGCCCGTGGTAGGTAGCCGGATCCTCTTACCGATGATGAAGAGTTAGATCCGGACGTTCGTAAAGCCCTGCACCGATCCCAACCTGGTCCCTTTAAGGGTGAAGGGGAATAGTTAGGAGAAGTAGTGGAAAAATGGATCGAGGCAATGGAAGAGTATTTTGATGTAGCCGGTTAAGCAAGATGGCTCTCGCCAGATAGAAAATTGTGGAAACGGCTAGGGTCGCATGGAGGAACCATTGCGAGACAAATCGACTCGACCGAAATACCCAGACCTGGTCAGATCTTAAAGCTTACCTCAGGAAGAGGTTTTGTCCACCGGGCTTCCTGGAAACCAAAATGAATGAGTTCTTGGAATTGAAGCAGGATAGCCGGATGATTGAGGAATACCATCGGGCATTTGCCCTTCTCCTCAAATATTCTCCACTTTTGGATGAAGAGCAGCTGATGGCTAAATTCATTCGAGGGATGAATGAGCCATTGGACACTTTAGTGAAAAATGCCAAACTAGTCTTAATGGCAGAAGTTGTCAGAATGGCAAAGGACTTTGCCAACGCATTTGTTGTTAAGGTCCCGCCGAAGCCTGCACCCTCAAACTTTAAAAGGTTCCAAACCCCGGGAAGTGCTTTAAACTTTCCACCCCCAAAGAGGCAGCAAGGCCCTAATCAAAATCAAGATGCTGGGAGATTCAGAAGTGAAGGAAGACCCTTCCCTCAGAACACTTTCTTAAGAGCCCCACCTCTTTCAAGGATTCAGAGGGATGAGCTTAGAAGTGAGAACAGGTGTTTTGGGTGTCAGGGTTTCGATCACTAGCTTAAAGACTGCCCGACTCCTGCCATGTCAAGAGGACACAGAAGTCAAGGACCCAGAGTGCAGAGACCAGCCCCTTCGTATCAGTCACCGTCTCGCCAAAATCAGGGCAATTCCAGGAGGACTCTAGCTCAACCATCTGCCTTTGTTCAGAGTAGTCTCAGAACTCCCTCTGTTCAGAGTAGTCTCAGAACTCCCTCCCAGAACTGGGGTAACCAAAGAGAAAGAGTTCCGCCCCAATTTGCAGCAGCCAGAGTAGTTACAATAGCAGAAGTAGTGGAAGAGGAAAGAGGTCAAATTTATGCCGCGATTGAAAACCAAGGACCAAATCGTCAATTCTCTGTCATCCATGCTTCAGCTGAGTATAAGAGTAAGCCATTCAAGCTTTTGATTGATTCAGGCAGTACTCATTTATTTATTTCCCCAGGATGCTTGCGTAAGCTAGTCTTAGAATAGAAATTAGGGAAACCTATGCAAAGTTGAATTGGCCAGTGGTAAGATTCTTTTCACTCACCATGAGATAGATCGTATTCAGTTTAATCTAGATGGGAATGTAATTGACTACCAGTTCAGAGTCTTACCTTTGGGAGTTTTTGATTGGAATAGATTAGCTCCACAAAAATCAAGCTGACATTCACTGTCACAATAGAACCATTTCCTTCCGTGACCTTCATGGGAACAAAGTTCAAGGAACTGGAATTTTCGGATCCCCAGATCTACAATTAGTAAAAGCTTCTAGGTTACTGAAAGGACTTAGAAAGAAGCAGCTCATTTATGTTGTAAAAAAGAATCCAGTAGAAAAAGTTAAAGGTTAAAGAACCAGAATGGTTAAGTGAGTATGATGATTTATTCCTAGCAGAGCTAACTGAGATGCCTCCAATTCGGAAAGTAGATCATGAGATAGAATTGACCTCTGGAGCCTAGCCAATAGCCCAGCGCACGTACAAAATGCCAGTCCCTAAAGCCATTGAACTCAAGGAACAGCTTAGGCAACTGTTAGAACAAGGGTTTATAAGACCCAATGTTTCACCTTGGGGAGCGCCAGTTCTCTTTCAGAAAAAGAAGGATGGAACATTAAGACTCTGTGTGGATTACAGAGGTCTCAATCAGCTAACAGTTAAGAATAAGTATCCTATCCCCAGAATTGATGAGCTTTTGGATAGGCTAAATGGAGCCCAGAACTTTACAAAGATAGATCTCAAATCAGGGTATTACCAGATCAGGATTAATGATCAAGATACCCCGAAGACAGCCATCAATACTCGTTATGGGCACTATGAATTTACTGTCATGCCATTTGGATTGACAAATGCCCCAGCTACATTCAATCGCCTAATGCAAGACATTCAATCGCCTAATGCAGGACATTCTCAGAGAATGCTTGGATGATTTTGTTCTTGTTTTCTTTGATGATATTCTGATTTACTCAAATAATGCAGTTGACCATGAAGCTCACGTCCGTAAAGTTCTTGAGATTCTAAGGAAGCACCAAATCTTTGCAAAAAAGAGCAAATGCACTTTCTCTGTCGACCATGTTGAATACTTGGGCTTTCTGGTATCCAAAGATGGAATTTCTCCAGATTCTACAAAAGTCCAAGCAATCATAGATTGACCTAGACCAAAGACAGTGAAAGAAGTCAGGGGGTTCCTGGGATTAACTAGTTGGTATAGAATTTTTATACCCAAGTATGCTCTCATAGCTTCCCCCTGACTAATCTTCTCAAGAAGAATAACCCGTTTCAATGGTCTGCCAGGTGTCAGAGCGTTTTTGATAAGCTGAAGACCGCCTTGGTATCCAATCCCGTTGTGAAGTTGCCAAATTTCTCTCTACCCTTTGAGATAGTAACTGATGCCAGTGGTTTTGCCTTGGGAGGTGTGCTCATGCAGGAAGGTTATACAGTGGTCTATGAATCCCAAAAACTCAGAACGCATGAGAGAAATTATGCTGTCCATGACTTGGAGCTACTTTCAGTAGTCTATGCCCTGAAGTTGTGGAGACATTACCTACTGGGTCAAAGATTCACTTTGATGAGACAGATCATCAGAGCTTAAAGTGGATCTTCACTCAGAAGAATCTCAACAAGCGCCAAAGAAGGTGGATGCAGACCCTGCAGGAATTTGATTTTGAAATCAAGTACCGCCCAGGCAAAGAAAATGTGGTAGCAGATGCTCTCAGCAGAAAAGCCTCCTTACTTGCAATCACAGTGGTGTCAAATCCATCGATTAATGAAGCAAGAGAGAAGATCATACAGGATAGATTCTTTGGCCCTATTGCTACCCTACTTATGCAGGAAAGCAAAACTCCTCAAGAGTTGAACCGAGTACAGCCTGGATGAAGGAATTATGTATTATAATAGCAGGCTATGCATTCCCAATGATGAGGGAACTAAGGGTCAAATTCTGAATGAAGCCCATGATAGCCTTATAGTAGGACATCCAGTTTTCATCAAGACCTACATGTCTGTAAAGAAAAGCTTCTTTTGGCCTGGACTAAAAAAGGATGTACTTAATCATGTACATCAATGCCTGATATGTCAAAAGGTCAAAGCCGAAAGAGTAAAAATGCTTGGGAAGTTACATCCATTAGTAGACATCCCCCAAATGAAGTGGGAATGTATCAGTATGGATTTTATTACTGGACTACCTTCGGTGCAATCAGGTTACAACTCCATCTTCATGGTAGTTGACAGATTAACCAAAGTTGCCCATCTGATTCCAATAAAAGAAACGCACACTGCAGTGGATGTGGCCAGAGTGTTCCTCAAGGAAATCTTCAGATTGCATGGCCTACCCACTAGGAGAATAGTAAGTGATCGAGATCCCAAATTCATGTCAAGATTCTGGCCTGTATTCTTCGAAGCAGTAGGAACTTTCTTGGATCTTAGCACAGCTTACCACCCCGAGATCGATGGTCAAACAGAAAGGGTGAACCAAGTAATCGAAGATATACTTCGGTCATGCTGTGGTGGCAGGGAACCCAAGAAGTGGCTAAGCTATTTGCACCCAGTCGAATTCACCTACAATGCTTCTTATCACCGAAGTATCAGGATGAGTCCTTTCAAAGCTCTGTATGGACAAGACTGCCTAACACCATTAACTTGGTCCAACTCATTGATTAGGGTCGAGATGTCCAGATAGATGCTTGATGACATGGAAAAGCAGATGCAGTCAATCCACAAGGATATAAAAGCTGCCCAGGATAGACAGAAGCAGTATACAGATAAGAAGAGGTTAGGTAGAAAATTCGAAGAAGCAGATATGGTCTTCATTCGAGTACGCCCCAAAAGAAGTTCTCTATCTCTTGGGAAGTACAAGAAGTTATCCACCAGATACTGTGGGCCATATCTGATTGCAAAGAAAGTCGGTGACTTAGCCTATGAACTTCTTCTGCCTCCTCATCTCAAAGTACATAATGTATTTCATGTCAGCCTACTTAAGAAGTATGTACCGAGCCCGAATCATGTGCTTAATGATGAACTCTTAACTTCTTCAACCCAAGGGCAGATGGAACTCCAACCTGAAGAAATCCTTGATGTTCGAGAGAAGGTTCTCAGGAACAGAATTCTGAGAGAATTATTAGTCAAATGGAAGTTCTATCCTTTTGAAGATGCCACTTGGGAGAAAGAAGCCGAACTGATGTGGCATCTTCAAAAGGATAGAACTGATGTGGGATTACCCCCAGTTTACGAGATAAGGACATCTCGCGTTTTTCAAGTGGGAGAGGATGTAAGATTCCTCCCAAGCCCCTCAAGATGTCCAATTTCTTCCCATGTAAGCAATTCCCTTTTCTTCCCCTGTAATAATCAATCCCCTTTTCAGAATAATAAAAGATCTTATTTCTACCTATTTTGGCCTAGAGAGAGAAAATATTCTAGAGAGAGATAATTCAGTTTTTAGATATCTTTGGATGGAAAAATATCCCTTCTTATTAAAATGAATTCCCCCGAAACAGAAGTTTAAAAAGAAATTCCTAAGCTGCATTAGAAATAAATTATTATGGGCTCAAAAGACCTTAGCCGAAGGGTCAAGATTTTCTTAAAATTTTGGATTATGGTCCAATTAAGTTTCCTATGGACCAATAAGATTAATCCAAATGTAGGGAGGAGATAAATTGAAGAATAAAAGAAAAACCCCCCAAAAATGAGTAAATGCTCACATAAGATGAAGAGTGGACTACGGACCAAATAAAAAAATTAAAAAATAAAATTTTGACACCTCAGAGTGGGGATCTCCCCTCATGAAGTAGGCACCTTTTTCTCATCATTACCCCTAATTTTTAATAATAAAATGAGATATTTTCATCTCTTCTCTCTCCTATTTCAAAACTAGATCCAAAAAGTAAGCTGAAATGACAAAAAATGATCAAAAATTGACCAAACTGATCTGGAAAATTCTAGAATCAGTTTGCTTGGTTATAAGATCACTTTTTCCTATAAATAGAAGCCTCTCCCTTTGTAAAAGCTTAATGGTGTCTATGCACTGTTACTCTACTCCTGTCCTGAGTCATCTACATTGAATTTTTTAATAATTCAATTGTTTTTGGCCTAATCCTCTCCAAAGTGAATTGGTGGCCACTCTTGCTTCAAACAAGAGTAGAACCCTCAATCCCTCAAGCCAAAGGAGAGCTTACAAGCTCCATGTAAGCTAATTTTCTAACTTTGTTTATGAATTTTAATGAAAAATCTATGGTTTTCTTGATTTTTATGTTTTGCAAATGATTGAATTAAATTCAAATGCTATGCCTTTGATGAAAAGGCCATCCCCTTCTCTTCTTTACATTCCAACCTTTCTTAATCCTAGAAAGCTTAACTAAGTGATTAACTAAACTCTTCTTATTGTTTACTCTCTTGAATTTAGAAAATTATGTAGATTAGAGTTCTATAATTCTAAATTGGGTTAATTAAATTAAGTGAAGAAAGATAAAAAATGAGAAATGGTCAGCCATACAAAGGAGGTTATGGCAAAATTTTTCAGAATTTTATGAAAAAGAAAGTTTATTTTTTTTTGTTATTCCAAAAGAGTAATTTCCACCATTTTTGCATCTAAAAGAAATATTCTAATTACTCCATGTACATATTCACCTATGAATATGCATGGATATCACTCATATTAATTATTAAGTTTGATTTCTATGCATAGAAAGATGCATAAAGGAAAATTTTTAATTACAAAAGTGTTATTCTTATTAAATTTGATGTCTATGCATAGAAAGATGCATAAAGGAAATTTTTTTATTACAAAAGTGTTATTCTTATTAAAATTGATTTTTATACATTAAAAGATGCATAAATTTTTTTTTATTTCAAAAGTGTTATTCTTATTAAATTTGATTTTTATGCATAGAAAGATGCATAAAGGAAATTTTTTATTACAAAAGTGTTATTCTTATTAAATTTGATTTCTATGCATAGAAAGATGCATAAAGGATTTTTTTATTACAAAAGTGTTATTCTTATTAAATTTGATTTCTATGCATAGAAAGATGTATAAAGGAATTTTTTATTATAAAAGTGTTATTCTTATTAAATTTGATTTCTATGCATAGAAAGATGCATAAAAGATTTTTTTTATTATAAAAGTATTATTCTTATGAAAATTGATTTCTATGCATAGAAAGATGCTTAAAGAAAAAATTTTAATTATAAAAGTGTTATTCTTATTAAAATTAATTTTTATGCATAGAAAGATGCATAAAGGAAATTTTTTTATTACAAAAGTGTTATTCTTATTAAATTTGATTTCTATGTATAGAAAGATGCATAAAGGAAATTTTTTATTACAAAAGTGTTATTCTTATTAAATTTGATTTCTATGCATAGAAAGATGCAGAAAGAAAATTTTTTATTATAAAAGTGTTATTCTTATTAAATTTGATTTCTATGTATAGAAAGATGCATAAAGGAAAATTTTTAATTATAAAAGTGTTATTCTTATTAAATTTGATTTCTATGCATAGAAAGATGCATAAATGAATTTTTTAATTATAAAAGTGTTATTCTTATTAAATTTGATTTCTATGCATAGAAAGATGCATAAAGAAATTTTTTTATTATAGAAGTGTTATTCTTATTAAATTTGATTTCTATGCATAGAAAGATGCATAAAGGAATTTTTTTATTACAAAAGGGTTATTCTTATTAAGTTTTTTTTTAATGCATAGAAAGATGCATAAAAGATTTTTTTGAATTATAAAAGCGTTATTCTTATAAAAATTGATTTTATTTATAAATAGATGCATAAAGAAATTCTTTTTATTTTAAAAGTGTTATTCCTATTAAATTTGATTTTATGCATAAATAGATGCATAAAATGTTTTTTTTAAAATAAAAGTGTTATTCACATTGAAGTTGATTTTTATGCATAAATAGATGCATAAAGAATTTTTATATTAAAATTAGAATTCTTTTAAATTTTATGTTTAAATTCTATGAGTATTTGATAAATGAATAATTAAATACTCTAAGAGAGAAATTTCTATTGTTTTATATTCACACGTTCAAGAAATCTATCGAGATCAAAATATTCAGATAAATGGTTAATTTATTTCTCATTGGAATTCGTAACTAATTTAGAAATCAGTTAAGTGAATATTCAAAGAAAGAAATTCAGTAAAATAGTAACTGAATTATCAAACCTTTTCGAGAAAGATAGTTCAGGAAAAATCTTATTCGACTCGAACCTTGAATCAAACTATGACCAAGACCAAACTCTTTCGTCAGTTTCGAGGAAAGAAGGTGTGACCAGTTTAGAAGAATACACTCAAAACTCCCGCCAAATTTGAAACTAAGTTTGAGACCCTTTGAATTGATATGTGGATCAAGGTCATAGAATTCAAGGAATTCTGGTATGAAATTCAGAATTCCAATCAAGAAGTTTTGGCGATACTGATTCAAGAAATACTCCTTGTATTCAAAAGAAAATCAAACTGAAAACTTGCATAGAAACCCTATTTTCTTAAAGAATTGTCATACGCCAGAATGCTGGAGGGAGCATTTGGTATATGTTTTTCTAAGGGAAGTTCGATTGCAACAGCTGGTGGGGAGTGTTCAAAGGACAGCTCACGCGACAAAGCCTGTTGACTAGCCTCGGTATGGGTGAAAAATGGGACGCTTCCGGTACAATGGGCGAGGGCTGATGAAGCGTCCTTGAGTGAAGTACCAGGACACCTAAGGAGGATCCTGGAGGGTTCTGACCAGGTGATGCACGGGCTCGCAATGCTTAGGACATCCATGCGTATATCGTGGAAGGTATGTATGATGGACGAAATGATTATTATAATCTGTTACTGGATCTCGTTTTGCTGACCAATAGGTCTCAACAGAGAGTCCAAAGTGATACTATTTTTTGAGAAACAAGAGACTGGATGGTATTTTTGAGTTATAATATCTGCAACCAATAACTGTTTATCAATGGATTATTTTATATGTTAAAGAGTTAAAGAGGAGTGTGTGCGAAAGCAAAAGTTAAGAAAGGCATTCAATTATGGGTGGGTGAGTAATTTTTTAGTTCTACCGATTCTAGTGGTTGGGTGGTGGCTAACCCATGGGCCGGATGGGGTTAGGCTGGAATCAGTGGAGTTTTAATAATTAAATTGAAATAATAGGAATACGTTTAGAATTCGAGTAGTTAAATAAAAACCTGAGGAATTTCTCAAATGAGTAGATCAATGGCTGTGCCTGACTTCGGCTAAAAAAAAAGCGTTGATTTCTTCAAATGTTTAGATCAATGGCTGTGTCTAAAAGCGTTGATTTCTTCAATCTAAGTCAGTGATAGTTTTCCTTCTATCTGGTTTAATCCGGTGAAGGATAGTTTAGTCTCTTGACCTCGTTAGAAAATTCGTTAAGAAAATAAAAAGGTAGAATCCTCCCCGTTTTTCAGGCAAGGAAAATTTTTTCGGTTCCCATTTCGGAATGACCACCAGATTAATCCCGTATCTGGACATTCGAGGGCGAGGCTCCGAGTGGGAAACCCTGCCCCGCGCAAGAGGAAGCTACTTCCGCTGCTAGCAACCGGGAATCCGGTGCGCAGAGGGGGCAGAGGGGTCTCACAAGTTTTGATTTTGGCCATTGGCATGCATCCGACCACTCGTGGCCTAGCCAGAAGTGGTGTCCATGGAAACAATATCAAAACAATTCTAGTAAGAATAAACACTTTTTAGTAGGACTAACTTTTGTGAAACAACAAAGACCTGAAGACAAATCAATAGGGACACAAAGATTAGCTTAGGCTGGGATATTCAAAGGACTTAGAGGAGATGCTTCATATACTTTAGATCCGTTTTTCTCACGAAGACATTTTGTGTAATTAATTAATAGCACAGAGAGTGTAATATGTATGCGCGCCCCTGGTCAAATTTGTCGGAGGGAAACCACATTGCCGGAAGAAAATGTCGGAACGTCGGTCTCTTCTGACGGAAATCAGAAACTTAGTTAAGAACCGGCCGGACGAGGAGGAAGAGCTCCTCCCTGTGCGTTTGGTGCTGCCAATTGAGCATTGGCAGAGGCATACTCAGTGGCCGTCGGCAGTTGGAAAGGAAAGCCGAAGGAGCCATCACCGCTGCCAGAATGAAGTTGCGAGAGGCCTGGATACATGAATCCCATCATCTCCTGATCAAAGGAGGAACGGAAAGCCACCGGAGCAAGAGCTGGAGATCCAAGCCCAACAGGCGCCGAAGTGACAGAAAACGATGGCAGGTTCCTTGTCGGAGGTTCGGCAGGTGTCGGAAGCCGGGCGGCAGAGGGCATTGGAGTGGCAGCCGGAGGAGGCGTCAGGGAGGGTGAGTCTGCCGGGGTCGACACAGCGTCTTCTCTGTTGTTAGGAGAAACGTCGTTCTCTTCGTTGATGGGAATCGAGAGGCCGGGGCCGAAGACGACGCCACGATAGACTTTGTCGGTAGCTCCGACACGGATCGTTACGAGGTATCCAGCGTCGAAGGACCCGTCCACCACTCCATGCACGGATTGGCCGACCAGCGGCTTTGCATCGCCGGACGGAGCATCGTTCTTATAGCTCTGCGAGACCCTAGGTTTGGCCTTCGCCCTTGCCGTCGACGCCGGCGTTGCCGTGTTTCTGTTGCCATTGTTTTGTTTATCC
The DNA here is from genome assembly GCF_041138505.1 of Cibotium barometz. Taxonomy (NCBI): domain Eukaryota; kingdom Viridiplantae; phylum Streptophyta; class Polypodiopsida; order Cyatheales; family Cibotiaceae; genus Cibotium; species Cibotium barometz. The sequence continues at coordinate 21,789,876 of NC_141068.1, read as the reverse complement.
GACAGCGGCGCCGTCTCCGACTTGCGTGGCCTCCCCCTCTTCTTCTTCGGAGGTGACGGAGAGAGCTCCCCTCCTCCACAGGTACTCTGCTCCATCCCCTACTTTCCTGCACAGATGGGAACCACACAGCCACAAGAATGTCGGTAATTTTTAGCGAATCCATGAAAGTCTATGGGCAATTCTCGATGGATCCCTTACGCTCGCTTGATCTGTGACGGCACGTCAACGGCAGCCGGAACTTTCCACGGCAAACTCTCCTGGCAGATCGCAGGTAAGACTAGTGGTCGCCGTTCTCGTTGGAATTTTGAAGAGATTCATGAGATTTGGCCACAAATTTGAAGCGTTGTGACGGAGATTTTCAACAGAGAACACTTCTGTAAAGGCCTCTTCGTGCTGCCTGTACTGCCACCAAAACGAGCTTCTCCGTTAAAACTTAGAAGGCAAGATCGAAAATATGCAAATGTCCTCAAGTATAACCTACCCTCAATTAAGCGCTGGCTCTTTGACGGAGCGTTTTTTGACAGAATTCTCAACGGCAGAACCGGGAAGCCGATTGCTTCGTAACCTGCTGCAATCAAAACGCTTTGTTCGTTCAACACCATAGGTCTGGAGACACGCAGAACAGAAAGTGCAACGAGGAATCTCAGATTTCGACCAGAATTTCACTTCGTGCCAGGACGGAAATTCCCCGCTTTTCATGCTAAGCAGAAGCTATTGATCTCGGATTGATTTTAAGCTTAAGCTTTCTGCAAAACTAACCTTCAAATGGAACAAATGCACTATTGCAGAATCTTGGCTGCGAGAGAATGGTAGAGCGTGGTCTTCGTCTCTCTTAGGCTGAGCCGTTCACCATTGTCGTATGCTGCACGTTGTCCCTGTGCAGGTTCAAACGCTACGGCCATTCTCACACACACAAACACACACACACTATTTGCTTCGTTAAACCAAAGCTTAGCTTACCTTCATTGCTCGGTTAATTGCTGGAGGAGCTTGCACGCAGATCGCCACGAGCAGGGTTGTCACGAAGTTTATGTGGTGCTAGGCAGATGCTCTGTAAGAAACGCGGTCACAAAACTGTGCAGAGAGCAGCTCTGAGGGAGGAGAGAGAGAGAGAGAGGAAAGGGGGGAGGTCACCATAAAATCTACAGTAAGCCCTGGCTATGGCGGGGTCCGCGACGTCCTTACAGAATACAGCCTCGCTTTAAATCGCCCAACTTCACATCACTAGCGCACAACCAAGGTCGTCAACGAAAACTAGGAAAAATTGGTAGCGCAATGCAACACGAAACACACTCGTCAACGTAAACTAGGAAAAATTGGTAGGCTGGTTAAGCGAGAACCCTAGAAGTCCTGTGTCAATCCCCTTCTATGCCCACCACACCTGCTAGGTGTGCAAACTTAAAATGCCAAGTAGGTGACCCTCGCTTTGCTAGCTCATGAAGTTTTGCTTGTATGCATATATGTTATGTGCATACATATGTATGTGTGTGTATGTAAGAGTGTGAGTGAGTGTGTGCGCATGTATATGTGCATTTGTGTATATACCTTTGTGTATTTGTGTGTTACATGCATTCTTTCTATGTCTTTGTCATGTGCATAGACCAATACACTTGCAAATGCATTCTCTCTCTTCTCACACCCTTCTTGCACACGCTCTCACACACATAGGAGCTCTCTCTCTCTCTCTCTCTCTCTCTCTCTAGCACACACCCACCCACCCTCCACACACATGTGTATGTCTATGTATGCATATGTATGTGTTTGTGAATGTATTTATATATAATATATTAATATAATATTATTACATATTTACTAAATATATTTCTTATTATATATATATATACAACATTATATTCTAATATTAAAATATAGTTTTAATATATTTATATATTTAATATCCTTACTTATTATATATTTATATATTGTTATTATATATATATATATATATTATATATAAATTTATACTTTCATATTATATTATTTATTTAAAAATTCTTCTCTCAAAACATACCCCTACACTCCTCTCTCTCTCTCTCTCTCTCTCTCTCTCTCTCTCTCTCTCTCTCTCTCTTCCTTATATGTGGCCTTTACTTTATCCCTCGGAAGCTTCCACAGAAACTCAATTTCTACCTCACCCCTAGTTTAGAAGTTGGGTTGCCCCTCTTAATAGCAACAGTGGTTGTGTCTTTAAGCACTCACTTGTAGACCTTGCTGAAATTCCCCACTCCCACCACAAAGTCTTCATCAAAATTGTATGTCATCATAATTTTAGAGAAAGTGAATTACTTGTAGTTGTTGGATGTGGTAGAGAAAATGTAGCTGTATGTTAGGTTAAACATCTTTGGACCTAACATACTACCTTGCACACAGAGGGAGAGAGAAGAGAAGAGAGATATATGCAAGGGGAGTTGCACTTAGCCAACCCAAATGAGGGTTAACTCCTCGATGTGAAGCCACTAGGGACTCGCTCCACCTCTTCTTGTGTCACCCAAGAAGAGATTGAATGGCTAGGTAGAGAGCAAAAAAGAGGGAGCTATGGAAAGCTCAACCTTCACTTTATGCCACATGCACAGAGAAGGGAGAGAAGGAGAGAGGTTAGAGCATCGCCATCCCTACAAGCACACACCAACAATCAAGCATGCAGGCAAGCAAACACAAGCTAGCATGCATCCACAAGTTCAAATGAATGAGACAGAGAAGAGGCAAAGCTCAAATGAGACTAATGGGATTGTCCCTTTTCATATTTCATAAATGTCTTATATACAAGAGCTCATAGTTACAATTGGCTGACCGCCCAGTTACAATTAGGGGCCCAAAGCTAGTGTTCCTAGCTCTATGTACAACTATTCCTCATGACCGTCATCCCATGTCTCTTTTACATTAAGCGCTTTACGCGGTTACAATAAATGGATTACAATAAGTGTAGTCATGCTAAAGGTAATGTTAACCAGAATGGTTAACATAACCCCCTCCCTAATTGAGGTCCATCCTTGGAGCTGGCCGGATCTATCAGTAGTAGATCGAGTATATTCGGATGAAGTCACGGCGGCACAAGGTTGGAGTAGGGGGGACTCGATGGAAGACTCTATAGCTGGTTCGGAAGGTCATCTCCATCATGTCTTCGAATGTCTGCACAGCAGGCGCCAAGCGAGCATCCACATGATCCGCTCATAATAGCCAAAGATTTGCTCGAGCATTGAGCCTGTGTTGATGTCAAAGGCCAAGCCCTACCCACCTTCATTGTAGTGGTCCCAATCTGGAAAGGACTCCAGCAACATGATGATCAAGTTGAAAAATCTGATCGTTGTGATCACAGCTGGGTCAAGGACTTGATCATAGTGGATGAACTTGTTGTTGAAGAGCTTGATCATTGTATCTTCGGTACATGGCTGTTGCACTGTTGAAGGAGCGAACCACGAAACATTGAATTGCAGCTTTGGGTTCTTCTTCTTCTCCTCGTGGAATACATTCCACGCCCACCATCTTCTTATGGGTAGGTAGTTTGGGCTGATGTAGAGTGCGCAGGGCCTGTTGCAATAGGTTTCCCAGATGAAGGGTTTGAGCAGAAATGGGTGCCTCTAGGCTGGCTGCTCACCCATGAGTTCGAACGTGATGGGGCGAGCAGCGGCCGGTGGCATCCTCCATGCTCCTTGGGTGGGTGTTCTCACTACCATTGTCAATGCTTGGCTTCAAGGTAGGGGCGTAGGGACATTGATGTCCCTGCGGTCCATTAGGGGCACATGGACATTGCTGTCCATGTGGTCCATTGGGTGAGTGATGGGTGTCGCCTAGAGGTGTCGACCAAGTAGGATGGCGATTGCCTGCTCGAACTCCGTGTGTAGTCGAGGGGGTCCTGCCAGTTGAGAGGGTTTAGCGGAGGGTTAACCTCCTCGCGCTCCTATGGTGGTGGGCGACGGAATCTCTCCTCCCTCTTCAAGGTTTGGGTAGGAGGGCTGTTGTGTCAGTGTGACAGGGGTGGAGGGGTGGTCGATGTGGAGGGCTATTGTGTCAGTGTGACAAGGGTGGAGGGGTGGTCGATGTGGAGGCTATTGTGCGAGGTTTGCGTCAGAGAGGGGAGGGGGCTTGGTTGAGGTGGACGGGATGTCTCTGAATGCAGTGTGCATTCCTAGGTGTAATGACAAAGAGGGTGGTGAGGGTGGGGTTGGTGAGGGGGGTGGTGTAGGAAAATGGATGGGAGGAGAAGAGGTTTGGGAGGGAAGAGTGGTAGTGCGGATGTGCCAGATGGGGGTGGGGGTGGTGGTGGTTGGGTGCTAGTACTTATGTGAGATGAACTGTGTGGTGGAGGGGGAGGTGGGGGAGATGAGGATCATGAGGGTGGTGACGGGAGGCTGCATGGTTGTCGTCGCCTCCATCATGGCCGTTGGGGGCATGATCACCCTCTATTGCATCAGCTCGTCCTTAGTTTCGAAAAAAGGCTTCAACTGTTGCCGCTTCCTGGGAGATGAATTCCAGTGGGAAGGCGACATGGGAGTTGTCAAACTAGTAGATTCTGGTGGCTACCATGACCTCCATTTGCTCATGACACCTCTGGTATAAAATCAGGAGGCCCGCTTTGCGGAATAAGGGGAAGGGCATCAGTGCAGAGGGAGAGGTAGGCTTCGTTAACCATGTGCCATCCCCTACCATGTAGATAGTGCAAGGCATCGGTCGTCCTCTGGGAGGGGTATGGGGCATGGGCACATATCTTCTGGAACAGATAGGTCTATAACGTCAACTAGGTCAGATGGGAAGCCAAAGCAGAGGAGGTGACTCCAGCTAATCAAGATGGCTTGGAGAGGGTGGGGAGGGAGCTCGTAGAAGTCGTCGGGGGTGGTTGAAGGATATGAGGCCCTAGAAGTAGGAGGGGGATGAGGGTGATGCTGGCGATAGGGAGCTTGGTGAGGAGATAGGTCTACCACGAGAGGGGCTCATCCAAAAAGATATTGTTTTGGCAGAGGTTGAGTCAGATGCTCCGGTAATGAAGGTAGATGAATTTGAATTGGCTTTGTGGGGGGAGGGCAAGGACTGGTAGCTCCGTTGGCTGTATCCATAAGTGCATCAACCTTTCGATCCATGGTGCTGGAGGAGGGAGCAGAGGGTGTGGAGGGTGGCTGTGCTGCTTTGGCTTCGGCTTCTCCTAGTAGGTGCTCTTCCATTTCATGGATGGTATCTTCCGAGATCTCTTGATATCTCTAGATATCTAGCTTAGTTTGTGTAAGGTTCTCCTCCGCAACTTTTGCTCTATCTTGGGATTCTTGGGCAAGGGTCTTTACTATAGTGTGCCCTCCTCTGAGCAGCTTCATGGGACTGTTGGAGTTGTTGTTGGAGTTCTGTGATCCTGGTGACGGGCTGCTCGAGCTGCTGCTCCTTGTTATCGAGTTTGTTTTGTAGCTGAAGGTTATGTAAGTTAACCTGGTAGAGATCTTCAGATATTTGTCTCTCTTGTACCTTGGTTAGCAACATCTTCTATTGTGAAACTGTAGCTAGGTCCTCCTGTTGACGGTAGATACAATCCGTAATTTATGTGATCAATTCCCTCGCCATATGTGAAAAACCTAAGGCAAAGTTGGGCACATCACCATGGGTTGCATGGACGCTCTCAGTGTATGCCTGGCTGGAAAGGAACCTGCTTGACCATGCCCAGTGGAGGGTGTCTTATGTATTTTGCTGAGATGCCTGTGAGGGGAGGAGGGTCTAGCCTTTGTGAAAGGGGGGAAATCTGTAAAGTGCTCCGGGGGTGGTGTCTCAAAGAGGTTATGCTGGAAGAAATCTTGCTTTTTCTTCTTCTCCTCCTTCTCGGCCTTTCGTCGTTCTTCCTCAGCTGCTGCTAGCTCTTCCTGTGTAGGGCCTAGACTGGGCAGTGGGGGTACCTGCTCTTTGCCCTTGGGGTCCGAGTGGTGCCTTTTAGCTTGTGGGGAGTGGGGAGAGGATTGTGTGGCGGGGGCAAAGATATTGGTACTGTGTCAGGGCCACTCAGTTGGATGGCTGGGGGTAACTCCTCCCACCTAGCTGCATGCACCTAGCTGCATGATAAAGTACTTTAGTTAGTAAGGTGGCCACTGCTAGCTTCCCTTGCGGGTTAGAGTAGACTGCATGAAGCTCTTTGTACAAATACTCTACCCAGCTGACCATCTGTCTCCTTGGTGCACCTGGGCTAGGGTAGTCATGCTGCACCTACTGAATCTGTCTGTCCAACTTGTAGTGAGCAGAAACTATAGGGCTTAGGCTGGCATAATCAAATCTTCTTGGGTAATGTTCGCCCGCTCCACCCCGAGGTTGCCCCTATATATGTCCCTGGTCAGCTTAGGGGCATTGGTGAGCCTAACATAGGACTGGTCGAGTTGGGGGAGCTGTAAGGCATCTCTAATGAGCTCTAAGCTGAGCTGTACCCTATGTGGATGGCCTTCATTGTCCAAGACTTCCCCAGTGTGCATGTTGGCAGCATAAGTTTCTGTAAAATACAGACTATTATATAAGTCTGGCCCCCATAGCTCCAAAGTGGGCAAACCTCCCAGGCCTAGCTGCTCCAGCTTAGATATGACCATGGGGTAGGCTGTGATTGCCCTCTAGCATGGCTCGGTGAAATAGAGTAGTTTGTGTTCCACCTTGTGGTTGTTCTTCATCAACGAATGGACAGTGTGGCAATTTACCTATTTCATCAGGGCTTCCCCCAAATGTGACAGCTATGTGGGGTGGCAGGCATACTTCTCAAATCTGCCCCTGTCGGGGGGGGCACCTTCTCCTCATGGAAGTGTGGTGGTGGACTTCCATGGAGGAGTCCGAGGTGTCAGTCATGGTGTAGAAAGAGTGTGAGAAGCTCAAGAGAAAAAACTGCAAGAGTTTGGCAACACTGGAAGGTGAAAGTGAGGAAATGAGGGGTGGGGCTGATATTTATACATTTCCAAAAAGACATGGCTGTGGCATTCGAAAGGTACGAGCATGGCGTTGTCAGCAAATGGGCGTGGCATTGTGAGTGAATGGCCATGGCATCTTAGTTTGGAGTTGGTATGGGCGTGGCAATTATTGGAATGGGCGTATCAATATGGGGCCGAGAAGGGAATGGGCGTGGCAAGATTTGGTTTGATGATGGAATGGCCGTTGCGAATTCAAAATGGCCGAGGCATTTAGAACAACATTTGGTACAATTATGGAGAATATGGAACGACCGTTGGTAGATAGGTTGAGGAAGGAACGATCGTGGCACTTCACGGTGTGGGTTGGTAAGACCGCGGCAAATTCGAAAATTGAATGGTATGGCCATGGCATATTTGGTACAGCTATGGCACTTCATCAAAAAAAATTTCTTTTTTTAAAAAATGGGCACCTTGAATCAGGTTTTGTACACATGGGCTATGATGCCAGCACCCCATTGCGAGTTTTGTACTAATTGCATGCCCAATTCAATAAGGTTAGGAGTCGGTTCCAATTGGGTGATGGTGAGGTGGGGACATCCGATTCCTGTGGGGATGCAGAGGCTGATGATGACGAGGGAGTACCTAAAACTGAAGAGGTTGAGATTGGCTTGGGAGTATTCTAGGGTAGCCTTACCATAATGGGAGGGAGACCTACCGATGTTGAGGGTATATCATTGGTAATATTTGTCGGCGTGGCAGATTGGGGGTTAGAATGTCAGTGTGAAGCTTTTGCTTCCCTTTGTCCTGGGTAGTCTTTGTTGTGCAGAGGCCACCTTGGGTTTCCATTGGAAGGTCGGTGACTACTGAGTGACAGGAGTTGGGAGTTGGGGTTGGGGTGGTTTGGGGATCCAAATGTGTCAGTTTCCATCATAGAAGTGTTGGGCTTACGGTAGACGTTTGGGGATCCACCTGAAGGTTGGTTGTGGACATGGAGAAGGGCTTGATTGAGCACAGTGATGCCATGTAGAGCATTTGGATTGGCGTCTGTCATGTACCCTATAGCCTTGTGGTTGGCGAATCAGCTGCATGTGAGGGGAGTGAGCAGCTTTGTGCACCAGTGGATGAGGGTGGGATTTGGATTGTCGAGGGATCCACAATGTAGATGTGCTTTCATAAAAACCCTGTGTGGTTAGGAGCTTCTTAGGTACCCAAGTCGGGGAAGGCATGCCTGTGTGCATGTTAGTATAGTTAGAAGTGTTAATGCAGTTATTTGTCGGTGGTGAATGTTAGTATAGTTAGAAGTGTTAATGCAGTTAGTTGTCGGTGGTGAATCGACAGCTTGTGTGATTGGAGGAATGTTGGAGTAGGTTGCTGCAATGCGTGGTGGTGGGGAGAGTGTGAGAGGCAATGATGTGGTTGGAAGTGTGAGCGGCCTCTTCTTGAGTGGGATGGATTTGTGGGGGTGTGAAGGTGGAATGATGGTGGGGGGTGTAGGAGGGACGACTTCTTGGAATGTGAGAGCAATGGGTATGGTCTCTTCATCTATCATGAGGACCATAACTTGGCTGGAAGGTCGGAATCCAGCTGTAAGGTTGCCATTCGTGCATCCCAATCCATGTTGCACCTGTTATGGCCCATCCAACCCCGTCCAAGGAGTATTTCCTCCCGCATCATTCCTGCTGGCATAACATAGAACTTCCCTTCCAAGGGATTATTTCCAATGTGGGATGAAAGCGTGATTGTGCCTAAACAGTGAATATGCTATGACGCCACTGTGGTGACTATGGCCAGGGTATCTTTTAGTACAAGTTCCCTGATGAGGGCACACCATGTTTCGTGAGACATCAAATTATAATTAGCCCATGTGTCTACAAGAGCTAATTTTTGGACGAAGCTCATTGAGGTGGTCATTCCTAACCACAACCAAGCTGGCTTTACCTCCAATTCCTCTTCTTCGAGGTCGACCACTTGGGCCATGTTGACCATGATTTGTCTCTGCCAAAGCTTGGCTTGCCTCACTTTGGCCTCTTGTTGGGTAGCTTATTTGGTTTCTTTAGCTTTAGTGCTTTCTTTGTCCACTAGCCTTTTGGCTTCCTTTTTTGCTAGCGCTAACTTTCTATTGTGAGCTCTGCGCCCTGAATGGAAGAGCTTCTCTAGTTTGGGTGTGGGTTCCATAGGTTCCATTGGCTTTGGGGTGGTCGTGTGGACCAGAAGAGAGCTATTGGTGAATTCCTTTTGCCATATATCGTTGAAGTGGTTATGTGCTTCAACAACCCTAACATACTTCAACTAGTGGGTGTCTAACTTGTTTAGAAAGATATATCATTTTGGCCCTAGGAATCCATCGGGCTTGCGAGTCCTGTGGAGCATGTGTCCCTTGATGGTACCATTCTAATGGCCTGTTCTAGTTCTTGGGTGGCAATTCTAGGTAGGTATGCTGAGCTAAGCATATATAGAGATGTAATCTCCTATCCATATGTCGTAGCAAACCTCGTGCTAGTGCGTCTATGTATAATTTCTAGGGTGGCTAGGATATGCATCTCATTCTTAGAGTCTTCTAGCTCTGGAAGAGGTGCACATTCCTCACTATCCTTTTCTTCATCGTGTCTTGTGGCATGTTTGACATAGATGGACTGTAGTAGATCAGATTGTTGTGACTGAGTCCTCTGCTGTGAATGGTCCACTCATTGGGTGTACCTTCCACATGTGTAGATTGATCTTTACAGTTTGATCTTTTCTTCAAATGTAAATGTGGTCAGTATCCTAGTCGTGGATCATCTTTGATTCTCTCATGAATGGTCGTCCAAGGATGCAATCATAAGAAACAGGTTAACATCCAAAGTTCATCATCACCACAAAGGTATGGTGGTAAGTGGTTCTAAGTATCTTTATCTTCAAATCCTTTAGTAGACCAATGGGTCTACTCCATCAGCGAGTTTGACTAGCAATGTCATCATCCATGGCCGGTGCTCCCCATTTTTCCCAACATTGTTTTGTAACAATGCTCACTCCTGCTCCCCCATCTAGGATTGCTATGATTTGGAGGCCCTCGAAGGTTATTATTGACAAAGCCACATTGAGTTTATCGCCTTCAAAGTATTGTCCAAGCTTATTCACTCGAACCGTGGGGGTGCCAGTTATTTTGTGGGGTATAATGAGTTCATCTTCCTCCGAGTCATTATAGCTATCTGGTTTTGTGGGTTCATGCATGCCTGCCCCTAGGCGTCATTCCATCCAGTCCTTTAAATCTTTCCATAAACTTGGGCTACCTTGAAGCAAAGTGCCGATAGGGATTTGGATCTCAGAGGAAAGGAAGGAAGAGAGACGAGAGAAGGAGAGAGGTTAGAGCATCACTATCCCTACAAGCACACACTAACAATCAAGCAAGCAAGCACAAGCTAGCATACATCCATAAGTTCAAATGAATGAGAGAGAGAAGAGGCAAAGCTCAAATGAGACTGATGGGATTGTGCCTTTTCATATTTCATAAATGTCTTATATACAAGAGCTCATAGTTACAATGGCCGGCCACCCATTTATAATTGGGGGCCCAAAACTAGTGTTCCTGGCTCTATGTAAAACTATTCCTCATGACCGCATTACACAAGTCATAAGCTTGGTCATCCCATGTCTCTTTTACATTAAGCGCTTTGTGTGGTTACAAAAGATGGATTAGAATAAGTGTAGCCATGCTAAAAGTAATGTTAACTAGCGTAGCTAACAATGTAGTTACCACTCTTGCAAGATGTTGGCGATAGCTTGCTCACCATTGATTGAGAGTTGTCACCGTGAGTAGCTAACGACAAACATGAGGGAGATCTGTCTCCATCTTCTTTATTTCTTTGTTTTTACAAAAAAATCTTGTAGAGCGAGAGGAGGGGAGATTGGAACTCCTTTATTTCTCCGTTGTTAGAAATAGAAGAAGATGACGACAACGGCCCTACTGCTGACGTCTCCTATGATGGGGATTTTATTGCTGCCCACAATGACCAAGATCGTCATTGTTTTTGACAGATAGTATAGTCTACCTGCCCACCACCTTTTGCCAGAACGTCCTGGTCTCTCAAGAGCACTTTAAAAATAAATTTTCTAGCATGAGTAGGGAACAGAAGCTTAGCTACATTAAGAGTGTTCTAATACTATCTTGCGGCAAGGGAGAGGCAGAGGAAGTAGGGGAGAGCAGAGGAGAAGACTCCCATGAAGGTGGGTAATTCAACATCATTGCTTCTCAAGAACATGTAGTGTCAAAGAAGGCGATCAAGGGCGGCTGCTGCAAGGAGGCGGTTTCAGCAGCAAAGGAGAGGCTACCATTTTGCTACTGGTGAAGGTGAAGCCCATTGGGCCCTCAACAACTAGTTACCTACAAACTATTTGCACATGCAAAAAGATAGAACATTAATCAACCATATATATATATATATATATATATATATATATATATATATATATATATATAGAGAGAGAGAGAGAGAGAGAGAGAGAGAGAGAGAGAGAGAGAGGGCTCACCTCTAGGCAACGACATTTGAACACACATAGTACTCTCTCTCTCTCTCTCTCTCTCTCTCTCTCTCTCCCCTTTTGAAAATGCACAAACACACATAATACTCTCTCTCTCTCTCTCTCTCCCCCTCCCTTTTAAAAATGCACTCGAGAGGAGAGAGACATGTAGGGGGGGAAAGAGAGAGAGTACTGTCAACAGTAGATGTTGTGAAACATCAAAATCAGAGAATACAGATTTGAAATTCAAATTTACCTTTGAATTTTGGGCCAACAAATACCATCTCTTCTCTCTTTCTCTCAACGTGCTTCCCACATCTTCTCAAACCTCCAAATTCAAATTCTCAAACCTCCCTCAAAATTCTTGCCACACATGGTAGTGCTTTGTGAAACTCTTCCTTTATATAATATAGATATGGTATGAATTAAGTAATCACATGCTAATGTTTTTAACCTTAATATATTAAGGTTTTGAACAACCCCTCCCCTCCTCCTCCTCCTCGATAGTACCATGGTCAGTCCTCCTCTTTCTTCTCCTCCTCCACCTACCCCCTCCTTGGTGGGAGTACCATGACCAATGCTCATCTTCCTCCTCTTTCTTCTCCTCCTTCACCTACCCCCCTCCTCCTCCTCCGTTTGCCATTGCATCATCCTCATCCTCCTCCTCCTCCTTTGTTTTCCCTCACACCCCTCCTCCTCCTCTGTCGTTTGCCATTGCATCATCCTCATCCTCATCCTCCTCCTCCTCCTTTGTTTTCCCTCACACCCTCCTCCTCCACCTACTCCCTTCTTCACCTCCTCCTGCATCGTGTCCTCCTCTTTCCTCTACCCACTTTGTTCTCTTGTGGTACCCCATGTTAACACACTGGGCCATCTTCTTACAAACGAGATTACAAACGGGATGAGAGAGAGGGGGGGAGGGGTGCATGCCTATTATGAGGAATAAATTCATAGACTTTTATATTCCCACGTTTCTCATTATTTATAAATTCTCCTAGATAGGTTTAGAGGGGGGGGTAGGTGGAGGGGTGCATGCCTATTATGAGGACTAAATTCATAGACTTTTATATTCCCACGTTTCTCATTATTTATAAATTCTCCTAGATAGATTTAGATTGGGATGCCTTTCTAAATCTAGTCGATCATAGCTTACTTTATGTATACGTGCGTTAGTAATGAGGGTGTACCAATGGCCCTATTAACAAAAATATAATGAGATGTCGGGCTTCATTTTGTTGGTACGGTAGTTTTTGGTGATAATTTCATTGGTAGGAGTGCTAGATACCAGCAAAAAGTAAAAAATAAATAAAAATAATAGAGCTTGAAAAATTCTCCTCTTTTGCCTTTTATAGTATGCTGTTTGAGCCATAGATAAAAAGTTATGTCAATGTTAAGATAGATATAGATTCAAACTACATTTTACATGAACAAGTGACCAAAAGCAAAGTATGGGACATTTTTCATGCTCTATATAGATAATTAATACACATTATACTACAATTGTGATCCACACTTACATAGGCTTGGTCATCCCCACATATATCAACATGGCACATGGATGTGGAATGGGTGTAGACATGGATGCTTAACCGCTTGGACGCACTCTAAATCTATGTAAATGCTCTTTGATTGAGCATAAAATATGCATGGCTTACATGGATACTTCTAGTTGAATAGCGAACGATGGGGAAACCATGTATGCTTTATGCCCAATCGAAGAGTGTAAATTCTTGCCCATTGGATGTAAAACATCCATGGCATGCATGGATGCATAGCATCCATGGCTGGCATGAATGTTAGTTGAGTATCATAAATCATCCATGGTTTGTGTAGATGCTAATTAAGTAACATGTATGCAAGCCATGATGCTTTACATCCAATCAACAAGCATTTATTGGTGGGCGTAAAAAAGAGTCCATGACACTTTATGCCTAATCAACAAGCATTTACATTGTTCAATTGAGTAAAGAATCCATAACTTGCATAGATGCTAGTTGACTAGCATGTATGCAAGAAGATATAAAAACTTTACACTGAATTGGAGAGCATTTATGCTCATTAATTGGGCCTATATATAGTAAGAGGCCTATGCTTTCATGCAAGAGGACTGTGAGATGGTTTGATGCATTTTGCTACAAGAAGTTATGCCTAAACCCATGCTTTCTATGTCTATGTATACAAAGTGCTTCTATTCATGGTGTGAGAGCTATGCATACTAAGGGCTCAAAGTCAATTTGTATACAAATGCAAAGCTTATGAGAGGCTATGCTTACACAACTTCCTATATCTATGCCTAAGCTTACTATGTCTTACAAGAGAAGCTAGTGCTATGCAAGCTTAAATGAGAAGCTTATGCTTATGCAAATCTATGCCATGAATAATTTGGACACAGCATAGTAAGTGTTATGGTATGCTTATGCTTATGCTAAGTGCAAAGCTTATGGTTATAAAAATCTTATGCTTAAGAAAAGCTTATTCAAAGCTTGCCAATGCCTATGCTTATGCAAATCTTGTTAATACTATGCTAGATGAGGTATATACACATGTTTGGCCTTTTAAAGAGCTATATATAATAGGAAATAGCTATTGTTGACCATGCACTAGTATGCATATGTAGATTTCATGGATGCTATGTTATGAGTCCTAACCAAAGGAAATAGCTCTTGTTGACCATGCACTAGTATGCATATGTAGATTTCATCCCAATTTCATGGATGCTATGTTATGAGTCCTACCCAAAGGCCACAACTTTGGCAACATTTTCATGTGGGATACATGCATGTGGGACACATGGCCTTGAAAACAAGGAAACTATTGTAAAAGAGCTAGGGCACAACCAAGTTTCACAACTTTTACTCTGAAATGTGCATGTGTGGAGACGAGGACGGGTTCGGTTGACACAATGTTGAATGGCCATTTGCCTATGGGTAATATGGCGTTGACTTATGGTGTGCGATCATGAATGTGTTAGTGATATTTTTTATTACATCGTTGTTGAAATGCTTACCTTGATCACTCACTAGCTCAAATAGACATCCAAAGCAGGTAATGATATTCTCATAGAGAAACTTAGCAATCACCATGGCATTTGCTTTTTGTGAAGCTCTTGCTTCAGCCCATTTGGTTACATAATATGTGGTAAAACAATGATGAAGCGCGCTTCTAGGCCGCATGCAGTAGGACTAATATGGCCAATGAAATCTAAGCCCCATTTTTCAAAAGGTTGGTTGACTCTGACATGATGTAGTGGCATCATGTCCTTCTATGGCTTTGCATAATGTTGGTATTCATGACATCCTTTGATAAATAGTGCATAATCTTTGAAGATAATCTTTGAAGAGTGGGCACCAATACCCCGATTGGAGTATTTTTCTTACCGTAAACATCGCGTGCGAAGTGTCCAGAGCTACCCCTTGGTGTGCTTGTTTGATGATGTATAAGTATTCATCCTCCCTAAGGAAGCATTTTAGAGACCAAGGTGTAGGCTATTTTGGAAATAGAAATCATGGGCAGCAACAATAGGAACCTAATGCACAAACAAGAGGAAAATGTCACTCTAGAGGCACAGGGGAACCATTTAGGCTGAGGTGGTTGGCAAAGAAATCAAAATGCAAACATCATAGAGTACCATTATTGTGACAAACTAGGGTACATTGCAAAGAATTTCTATAAAGAATTTCTATAAAAAATAGAATAATATCAAAAATGAAAAGTTGTAGCAAGGCAATTATGCATCATCAAGTAAATAGAGTGATGAGAAGTGCGCAAATGTTTGTGATACAGCACATACCCAGCTCCACGGACCACAAGAGATGTGTCAGGAGATTGAGAGATATTTAGTAGGTGGATTATAAAACCTCTAACCACATGACCAGTCATGGTGAGTGGTTTAGAGACATGCAAAAATGAGTGGTCTAGAGATATGCAATTTTATATAAAAAAAACAAGGTATGTGGAAACAGGTGATGATACTACACACCCCATTACACATGTTTATAAAGTGTCATTGTCTATGGAGGATGGTAACCTTAAGGGTGCTTTTGTGGAAGACTTCAAAAATCAGTGCCGCTTAGTTGCAACGCTTAGTTGCAAAGGGTAATAGAAATGGCAGGATATTTACTTTGGATGTTAATATGCTTGAGGTAAAGGCATCATGTTTGCACATGGGATAAGTGTCATTGCAAACATTAACATATGACATAAGCGTATTAGTCATATGAATATATAGCAGCTAAAGTTTATGCAAGCCAAAAATATTATGGCAGGCTAGCTGAAGTTTAAGGTTGATTGTATGCACAAAGTATGTAAAGCATGATAGCTTGGTATAAACAGGCCAAAGATGCTTTACTATATATGAAAAGCACATCGGTGCAAGACCATTGGATGTTATACATTCTAATGTATGGGGATTGACCAAGATTACGTAACAATTTCTATGTTACATTCATTGATGATCACACTAGGAAAGTGTTATAAAGGAGAAAAATGAGGTGTTTGCTCATTTTCACAGATTTAAAGCCTTAGTCAAAAAGGAAAAATTTATGGAGATCAAATTCCTAAGATCATTTTGTGAGGGAGAATAATTCTCCGATGAGTTCAGTGATTTCTTGAGAAAGAAGGAAATCAAGAGACAGTTCACATGCAAGTACACTCCGTAATAGAATGGTGTTGCAAAAAGGAAAAAATAGGCACATTGTAAAAGTTTGCTCTTGATGTGTCTAAAAAGAATATGCCAAATTATTTTGGGTTGAAGCACCAGCAATTGCTATTTACATTATGAACATGCCCCCCACCAGCTATTCATATGTTATAACGCATGAACAAAAGTTTACAAGCATAAAACTGAATGTGTCTCACTTGAAAGTGTCTTGTATGTATTACATATGTGTATGTTCTTGATAAAATGAGAACCAAGTTGGATCCAAAAGTAGAGAAGTGCATCTTCATTGGTTATGCTGCTTTTTGGAGAAGATGCTATTGCCCTACCACTCATGAGATGCGAGTAAGCAAAGATGTCTTTGATGAGATGAGTAGTTGGTATATGCACTAGTTAAGGTAACTGAAGATGCAGATGTAAGAAGTAATGATGTTGTCTCACATGTAGAGTAGCAATCGGAAGTGCTTAGTGGAACTAAAGAGTCCTCTTAGCAGTGGATCCAATGTTAAGTTGAGGATAGATGCATCATCTCATGGTACTATAGGTGTGTTGGTACACATGTATCATGAAAAGGGAAGGAAAACGTAAATCAACCTTTTATGCTGATCTAATAGTAGGTCACTCTTCTGTGTGGATGGTCACTCTAGTGGCTCCGAGTAAAGCCTTGATGAAGAGCTTGGCATTCCATTAGTTACTCCTAGTACACAGAGAACAAGGGTTGTTTTGAGGACATCCAATAGTGATCCACGTGTATACAAGTCTACTCAAGCTAGATACCATGTTGGCAAGTTAGGATATGAATGGATATACAACCCATCACTATACTTACATGGTTAAAGCAATATAGGAGACGGAGCCCAGTTGTTTTGAGAAAATTAGAAATGGGATGATGCCATGGATAAGGAGATGGCATCGTTGGAAATAATGAAACATGGAATTTAGTGCCTTTTCCTAAAGATAAGAAGGCAATTTGTGGATGTAAGTGGGTGTACAAGGTCAAGCACAACTCAGATGGATCTGTGAATAGATATAAGGCAAGACTGGTTGCCAAGTGTTATGCGTAGATATATGGCATTTTCTTTTGGGAGACATTTAGTTCGATTACGAGAATGGCAACCATGAGAGCTATCATTACTATGGCTGTTAGAAAAGGATTGGTCTTTACATTAAATGGATGTAAAGAATGTGTTCTTACATGGTGATTTGTAACAAGAAGTTTACATGATGCAATGCCACCAAGTTATGAGAGAGCGACGCACGTCTAAATTTTGTGTGTACGTCACGCAAAGCCTTATATGGCTTAAAGCAAGCACCTAGAGCATGTCAAATAAGATCAAGGAATATCTTGTTACCATTGATTTCAGATATCTAATGCAGATTTTTCACTTTGTGTGAAAAAGATAGATAGAGGGATCATGATGTTAGTCATTTATGTGGATGACTCAATTACCACTAGTGATAGTGATGCTGACATACATGAGGATGTCTGTTTCACAAGCAACCACAAACAAGCAAAGCCAAGAACCAAGCAAGTGCAAAAAGATAGAGGTCACAAAAGTAGCATTAAAAGAACAATTCACACCCCCAAAGGAAATCACAGTATCAAAAGAAAATAACAATGTCAACCCAATTACTCATCTCAAATGCCATCAACTCTATATTCTAGCAACCACCAATATTTTTTACAAAATTTTGCATGAAAGAAAGACATTATAGACATATAATAGACTAGCTTGGAATCCAAGAGAAGATTTTTGATCTTCAACGTCTGCAAATCAAGATGCAAAATTACACTGCAATCTCATCCTCACTCAACTGTGTACTTACTGCAATCAACCAAACACCTGGAGCAAGCCCTGGTGGTCCAATCACATGGACCATGTTAACATTCCATGAATGACTAATTCTTGTGTTGTTGAACCATATGTAGCCTTCCTTAACACCACATGGATAAGATCACCTACCCCAAAAGCAAGGGGCTAGTACTCCAACATCACCAGACCTTCCTGCACGATTTATGAGGGCACCGCAAACATACACCTATCTCTTTGACCTTCCCAAAAGATGTGATAAGGCTATGTGGATCAGTTATTCATATAGCCCAAAAGCTATGATTCAAGTCATATTCAACAATAATGCCTTCTTGTGATTCTCTCCTTTGTTGTTGTTGCATGTTTTACCTTTCATTGATTTACTGTCACTATCACATATTCAAGCCTATGGCTAATCATTTTCCAAGACCACACCATGGACATGGCTGGCCTTTTTCTGCAAGCACTTTTTGTCTCCCGAAAACTATTTTGCATCTCTAGGCTTTCTAGATCAGGCTCCTCCATTGTTGAATGAGTCAAGTCAACCAATCTCCTACTTGATGTGGTGTTGACCATAAATTGATCTCGTATGGCTTCCAAGTCCAAATCAACTCTAAAATGTTTACTAGCAAGGTACGCATTATAGTTTTCACTTTGTAGTATCGCCATGGACAAGTCTGCACCACTCGTTGCCTCAAAGAGAGTAATTTGTGTCTTGTATCCCACTCTAGCTCGCATGCTAGTGTGCTTTGTTTCTACTAGATTTGTATTAGGAACAAATGGATTATCATTGTCATGTTTCAAGAACCAAGCACCCCAATGTGATGTGTGCACATCCCACCATGCAAGCCATGTTTCAAAGCATGGTATCCCATCTGAAATAACATGTCCCTTTCTCCACCATTGTTGTAATTCTTTCCTACAATGTTTAGTTGACATATCTGTTGGTGCATCTTTCCACTGTCTACACAACACCTTGTTCTCTTCATGATATGGAGATCATATATATTTCTTTGTGTTCTTAATCATACTCAGCTCCCAATGAAAAGCACAAGACCGCTTCTTTTCAGGCATTGGCTTTCCTTTCTTGTAGATCTTCCTAACCACAAGCCAAGTAGCACAACCTCATCTACCATGAAACTGTAAAACTCTGGCAGCCCATGACCATTTTGTGTAACAATAGAATTAAGCGTCATCCAAAATTCCATCTATCTTCAACTTTAAACTCGCAGGTTGCTACCGTCAAAATCTCTCTAATAATAAAAGGGTAATACACATGAGAACCCATAGTCAACCAACTAGGCACTCTATGCACGTGATTAAAGTAAACCCGCATTCTCTCCAACTCTCCTTTCGGCCTCATCTTGTTCACCAAATCTAAACCATTGCTAGGTCCTAAAACATACATCTTAAACACATGAGGTTGATGGAGGGTTGATGCTTAACCTCCAGTTGCCAAAGGGAAATGTATATGAGATGTATACTATGAACAAATGGGTATTTCAATTTATTCTTTAGATCTAAAATGGCATCTAGATCTTTTTGCATTGTATTGTGGGCATCTCTTTGTCTCCTCCATACATCTCTGGATTCTTCTTCTATCAAACAAGGGCATGAAGAACTTTAGGAGATCCGACATCTCCAAGTTTCTAAAGTTAGAGTCACAGTTCTCTGATTCTTTAAGTAGCCTTGTCCATCACCATCTCCTGGGCCACTGACACCTCAACCTATTTTGGTGTTGCAAAGGGTGTAGCTCTAGCATGAGACATTATCTTATTCTCCAACATTCTTTTGACCTCTCTAGATGTTCCCTCTCCAATAGGGTGATGTGGCTCCCCAAATGGATGGCACATCTAGTAGTGGACTCATGGGCTCGTGGAATGCAATAATACATAATTGTTAAGCATGGAGTCACACACTCTAGTGTTTGTTTGCAATGCATGCACAAAAGGGTTCTCATTTCAAAACCAATTACTCCTATAGGTGGTTGATTACTTAGTTTTCCAATCCATTATTTCTCATTGACCAAGGATACATGACCAAAGTAAGGGCATTCAAGATTATAACATCTTAAATGTCCACCACATCTGTTGAGACGTATTATTCCTCGAAAACACTCTGAGGAGCAAGTTACATAGTCTACCCATACATGGCCATCATTCTTGTGCTCCATTCCCACCATTGTGGAAGGAGGAAGTTCAAAAGCAACTTAACCATCATATGTCACAGGCAGCTCATCAACCTTTATTGTGTATGCTAATGTGTAAACAAGGTAGAGAATCAGAGAGTATTCCAATGTGTGACCTAGAGCTCCAAAATTATTTAATTTTATTATTATTTTAAATAAATTAATAATGCATTTAATGTAGATTAGTTTAATCATTATGTCACACATGAAATTCTAATTAATGATTGGAAGAGGAATACTGTCATCGAGCCATTAACGGCCATATCTTTTATAGCCTATGATACATGACATTTTGAAAACTACTATAATAAATAATATCTCTTAATCCATGATGGCTCCATGATATTCTTTTCCTCATATTAAAGTCATAGGCATTTTCATCTAGTTTATCAACAAAACACACCAAAAATAATAATTTTAAAGGATGTCCTTTACATTATTTACAGTATCTAAGAACGTCCTTTTTGAATCATTTACAATATACTAAATTCTTAAGTACTATGAATAAAGGAAAAAAAGAAATCAAATATTTTTAAACAATCAGACCATCTTATAAATGTCCAGATCACTAGCAAATCCAAAATATTTGAACATACTAGAACAACCCAAAAAGATTTTTCTCCGAGCATATATTCTAATAGATTAGAAAAATACGTGCATAGTTTATGTCCCAATGAAATGTTTGAAAACCTAGCAGTCACTCATATTCTAATAGTATTAAAGTGTGTGTGTTTGTTTGTGTTTTCATATATGTGGGTGTGTTTGTGTGTATTTTTAGATGCATGCTTCTCTGCATTTTTTTTTCAGATTACATGTGTTTGTATGTGTGGATGGGTTTATGTGCTTGTGTGTCTGTATACTTGGGTGTGTGTGTGTGTGTGTGCGTGTTTATCTACATGTTTATATGTTTATATATGTGGGTGTGTTTGTGTATGTGTGTGTGTGCTTATATGTGTGTTTGTGTTCATGTATATGTGTGTGTTTTTTAGATTTTAAAAAAACATGCAAAGTAACCTACATCGACGCGGGCTGCTCTACATATTTTTTTTCTTTTTATTTGGATTATATGTGTTTGTATGTGTGGATGGGTTTGTGTGTTTATGTGTTTAGGTGTATTTGTGTGTGTGTGTTTGTATGTGTGTGTGTGTGTGTGTATGAATTTAGGCCATCTCTCTTATACCAGTTATTTAAAAACTATTACCATATATATAGGCAGTGATGTGTGTGAACACACTTAGGACCATCGGGGCACTTTTTCCCTCTTTAGGAGGTTTTTCCCCCCGGCTTGTATATACGCCCATTCTCCTAGGGCTGACTAATCTTTGTACATTGACACAATCTAATACACTAGTGTTGTGTGCATTCTTGCTTCTTCTTCTCCAAGATTTGTGTGCTTTCCTACAACCCTAATTCCAACAATTGGTATCAGAGCAGACATCGGCTCCCAGGGCTACGCCGCTAGCACCCTCCGACTCACGTTCTTCGATTGAGGTGAGCTTTCACAAGCGCTTGCAGGTCCCTATACTCTGCAAATTAGCTCGAAGAGTCTTGCATTCTCAAAAATTGCATCTGAGGTCATTTCGGGCTCCGTTTTTGCATTACAAGTTCTGTACAGGTGTTTTCGTCATTTTGTGCAGAAATTTTGACAGTGCAGTTTTCTACAAAACAGGCATACATATTCTATTGTGGACTGTGCTACATAGCACGAGTTGTTTTTTGTTCAGTCTTTGCTCCATTACAGGTAGCTTTTGCATCAGTTTCAGTCAGTGGTGGCCATGGCTGATAACAGCAATGATGTATTTGGCATGTTGTCTGCTACTGATGAGTGACAAACTGGATGGAGACAGCAACTACCCACTTTGGGCATACATGATGCAACATGTTTTGGTTGCAAAAGGAGTGTGGAACATTGTGCAGGGTATGGATGTACGTCCAGGTTCTGTGGATGTAGGATCTGCTATTGAGGATGTTGTAGGTTCTAGCAGCTCTACTATTGCTGCTGTTTTACCCACTACTGAACAAGCTCGTTGGGATGGTAAAGATGCTCAAGCCCATGCCTTGATTGCACTTTCTGTCAAAAGTAACATCACTCCACATATTCGTTCAGCTAAAATAGCAAAACAGGCTTGGGATATTCTAGCAGGTTTGTATGCAAGTCGTAATAAACGAGGCAAAAATCTCTTACCTGCGTAAAGAGCTAGAATCGAAGATTATGCAGGAAGATGATGACATGAATGTTTTTCTTGCTGAGATTAAAGGTCTCAAGAAATAGTTGATTTCTGTAGGTGAGATTATTCCTGATCATTCTCTTGTGCAGACTGTTCTTGATACTTTACCTGAGTCATATCAAACTTTTGCTTCCATGTGGAGACTTGTTACTGTGAGGACAGACCTGATGTTGTCAAGTATGATACTTTAGTCAACAAGCTCTTGTAAGAAGCACAGTCCAGGCAAAACAGGGCTAGGCAACGTGTAGTTGATCAGGCATTTGTTGCTGCCCAGCAGAGAAGAAGTGGTAAGGCAGCCCCTTCCACTGTTTCTTCTCCTATTAGTAGGTCTGCAACTTCTTCTCCTTCCACAGGTAGCAACAATAGGTCTGAGAAGGCTCTTGCTAAAGGCAAGAAAAAGATCAGGTGCAACTATTATAAGGCAGCTGATCATGTCATTAAGAATTGCCCTAAGCTAAAGGCTAAAGAGGCAAAGAAGAAAGAGTCAAATGCAGCCACAATAGCGGATGCTTCTACAAATGCAAATTATACAAATGTTGTGCAGGATACAGAATGGGTGTTTAGCGTGTATTGCCAGTATGACCCATCTGTACATGATGCATGTTTGGTTGGCAGTTTCTGTTGACTGTGATGTATGGTATTTTCTACACCTCTATGTTCTTATCTTTGAGCATTATGTGTGTATGAGTCCAGCTCCATTATGTGAGCTAACAGTGGTATCAAAGCCAAGATTTCCATAACTTGGTTTTTTGTTTCAAACTTCACTGTGTTCTTGGCATCACTAACAATTATGGTGCTACTCGAGGCTTTCTAGTTCAAGCTTCCATTGAAGCTTTCATAGCTTCATAGGTGGCTGCTCTCCCAACAGCAATAGAAGAGACAATTTTCAATAGCTCTAGTTGTCTTTGCTACAATCGATTCTTTAAGAAATTCAGCCCAACAATGCCACAGTCAGATCATTTAACATTACAATTGTCCAAACGGCTTAACTGGACTTCTCCATTGCTTCACCAACATTCAATGCATGGTAGAAAAATCACTCAATTTGGTAATCTCTTAATCTGCAAATCATTTTTTGACTATGTAATCACCAACATATGTAATCGTTCTCATCTGCAATCATTTTCAAGTGCAATTGTCTTGATTCTATGACCATTCTCAACAATTCCAAAAGTTGAATTAGCAATGACCAGAAGTCTGATGGCGATTCCAAAAGTCCCATTGTTGGTGATCCAAGTTCAACGATCCAACCTCAGTGATCCACCCTCCAGTGGCCACAAAAGCCAGGTATTATAAGAAGCTCGGCGATGCAATTCAAAATTTCTTCAGACTTCAAAATAAGGAAAAGAAGAAAAAGAATCCAATTAGGGTTTCAATAGTTCTTTCTTTACATAATCAGAGTTCAAAGAAAGAGAACTCTACTAATGTCGTTGTCCATGAAGACTTCTCACTAATGGCTATTATAATCCAGCACAAGATACATATCTCAATCAGTGTAACTATCTATGACACTTGGTTTCTTGACATGGTTCTTCTAAGCACGTAACTTCTCAAAGAAGTTTGGTTAAACATATGGAGAATGTGCAAGATGGTCACATTATTATACGTGTGCCAAACAATGCCTCTTACCCCATCAAAGATATTGGTGAGATAGTTCTCACTACTATAGTGGTGAGAATCTTTGTATTTAAAATGTACTTTTTGTTCTTGGAATTCAATAGAATCTAGCAAGGGGGGTCTTAATATTGAATTTGTACATGATAAATGAATTGTCTACCATTGACAGAGAACAACAGATTGTACTTACTAGAGCTTTAACCACTAGTGGTTTATATAAATTGGACATGTATGATAAGTGAGATATTTCTTGTTTGGTAGACACTTCTGATGCAGATGGTTAGATGCATGGCTAAAGGTCAATAGCTTCCGTATAGGTTTTGCATGAAAATTGTTTTAAATAGGACCCTACTAAATCTTTGAATAAAATCACTCCTTGTGAGGCTTGGTTCAAAACCTAGGGTTAAACACACGTATATATTTGGTTGTTTTTAGCATATGTACATGTGCGCAGCACAAAAAGTAGAACTAAGCTTGATTGACAAGGTAGTGAAATTCATTTTTATTGGTTATAATGTTGAAAGCAAAGGTTATTGTCACTACAATCCTCTCACAAAGAAGATTATTGTCAGTACTACAGATGTCTAGAGAATTGTTGGTGTACGGATGTCCAAAGAATTGGTATAGGCATGCTTATTGAATTCAAATGATGTCCCAGAATTTAATAAGCATGCCTATACCAATTCTCCAGACATGTTTGATGGTTTATTACCTGATGTGCCAGTCTCTATTGATTCTTAGCAAATTTTACCTTCTGATTTGTTGCAAGGAGGGAATGCTCAATTTGTTGCACCAACTTTAGATCACTTGGATGATTTAGTGAAATGCTGAAAGATCACAAATTGTAGCACATACACAGTGATGTGTGTGGTTCAATGAGAACTACTTCTTTGGGAGGAAACTTATACTTTGTTACATTCATTGATGACTATACAACAAGTACGGCTAATGTACCCTATAAAAGACAAATCAAAGAGATTTTCTCATTTTCAACACTTTTTTGATATGATTGAAAATGGAATTGGCTTAAAAGTTCAAACTCTCCATTTAGATAGAGGAACTGTGGGAATATATGTCTAATGCATTCAAAGATTTTTTTTGGTACAAAAAGGCATTAAGCATCACTGTACAACTTCTTATATACCACAACAAAATAGTGTTGCTGAGAGATGAAACAAGGCTCTCATAATGATGGTTAGATGCATGGTTAAAGGTTAGCAACTTCCATACAAGTTTTGGATAGAAGTAGTTCTTTATGCTACTATGTGCTGAATAGGTTTTCCACTAAAGCTTTAAAGACTATCACTCCATATGAGACTTGGTTCAATTGAAAACCTAAGATTAAAGACATGCTTGCTTTTGGTTATTTAGCATATGCACGTCATGTGCCAGCACAAAGCAAAACTAAGCTTGATGACAAGGCAGTGAAATGCATTTTCATTGGTTATAGTGCTAAAAGCAAAGGTTATCGTCTTTATAATCCTCTCACAAAGAATCTTATTGTAAGTAGGGATGCCATTTTTTATGAGGATTCTTTCTATCCAATTATGGAATTCAATAAGCATACCTATGCCAATTCTTCGGACTTGTTTGTACATGTGCCAGTATTTGTTATCTCAACAGATTTTGCATACTGATCCCCATGTTACAAAGGGGAGGGAATGCTCAAGGATTTGATGTGCCAACTTTAGATTAGCTAGAAGATGCAATAAATGCTGAGATATCAACAATTAATGAATTTAGGCCTAAATAGGTTAGAAGAACTGTTACAAGATAGCAAATTGTCTGCTCCTTTGTAGAGTAGAACTAGATCTAATGAATTTAGGCCTACGACTAAATAGGTTAGAAGAACTGTTACAAGATAGCAAATTGTCTGCTCCTTTGTAGAGTAGAACTAGATCTAATGCTTGAACCAATTCTTCGGTTCTCTACATGATGTAGATGAACCTGATTCTTCTGAAGAGGCTCAGGAAGATCCAAATTGGGTGAAAGCCATACAAGATAAAATTCATGCTATTCATAAAAATGGTACTTGGGATTTATTAGATCTACCACTTTGCAAAGAAAGCTATTGGTACTAAGTGGGCTTTCAAAGTCAAGAGAAAGGTATATGGATATGTTGATAGATTCAAGATCTAACTTGTTGTTACAAAAGGTTATGCCTAGTAGGAAGGGATTGATTATAAGGAAACTTTTTCTCCTACTTCCTGTATGACCACTATCTAATTCGTTATTGCTTTGGCAACCCATCATGGATGGAAAGTGCACTAATTAGATATCAAAATAGTGTTCTTGAATAGTGTTCTTGAATGGTGACTTATATGAAAAAGTTTATGTGAGTCAACCACCTAGATTTGTCCAACCTGATCAAGAATAGAAAGTATGTAAGTTTAATAAAGCTTTATATGGTTTGAAACAAGCTCCCAAAGCTTAATACCAAAAGATTCATGCCCATTTCAATAGACAGGGATTTGAAAAGAGTAAATGGAAAGCACTTTATATGTATTTTTCTTGTTGTCATTCTCTATGTTGATGCTCTATGTAGATGACATGCTAGTGAGATAGACAGCACCAATGAGGATTTTATTATAGCTTTCAAGGTTGACCTTGCCTCAAATTTTTTCGAGTTTAAGTGCCTACTAATGCTTTTAGTGCCTAGGCAATACATGAGTTTTTAAAGCTTTCAAAACTCATGTATTGCCTAGGCACTAAGCATTAGTAGGAAATTAAACATATCTTCAAATACTTGCAAGGCACTCAAGATCTTGGGTTGTTCTATGCCAAGGGAGTTGATTTACAACTACATGCCTTTAGTGATTCCAATTGGGTAGGTGATTATGACACACTAATCCACATCTGGAAACTAGTTCTTTCTTGGCAATTCATGCATATCTTGGCTTAGAAACTATGGTAACATCATCATGTGAAGCTGAATATAGAGCACCATTTACTGTAATAGTTGAATGTGTATGGTTAAGAAGATTGATGGATGATCTTTATGTCCCTTCAAACACATCTTCTCATTGACAAACAGAGTACAATGGCAAGTTTTTAAATAATCATGTCTTTCATACCAAGACCAATCACATTGAAGTGCATTACCACTATGTCAAAGAGAGGCTCCATGCAAGAGTGATCAATCTGATCTATTATAGTACACATGACAATGTGATAGATCTTTCGACTAAAACCTTATCATGTGAAAAGTTTGAGGCCTTCCATAAGGCTTTGGGCCTCTTCTCTTTTAGAGATTGATCTACAATATTTATAAACCTCACATTTGTACTACAAGGGAGTTTTGTTAGATATATGGTAGTATACACTGTGAGGCCATGTCCTTATGCCATGGGTACTTTTTTCCCTTAGGGTTAGCTAGTAGATAAGAAACCTCATTTATAGTTTAGAGTTTGCTGCTCATTTTTTCTTTCTTATTTTTACTTGTAGAGAGCTAGTATATAAGTAACCTCATTCCTAGTTTAGGGTTTGTTGCTTATTTTTACTTGTAGAGAGTCTCATCTCTCTCCTTTGAGATTGCCAATCTCTCTCACACTCTACACCTCTGTATTCTTGTCTTTGATCATTGTGTGTGTGTGTGTGAGTCCAACTCCATTCTATGAGCTAATCTCTCTCACATTCTAAACCTCTGTATCCTTATCTTTGAGCATTGTGTGTGTGTGAGTCCAACTCCATTCTATGAGCTAACAACAAGTGCCATTGTAAACTGCACAACCAACCCCATGGGGAAAGAAACACCAAACTTGAGACAGAGCGTTTTGATGCCACCTTTTCCTTACATTACGTCACCTTGTGAATATGCAAAACATATGCCAAGAATAGCATTTGAAATCATAAGGGGTTTGCCACAAACATAGCACCTAGAGGCTCAGAGTTAGTAAAACAAAGCCAATCCACATCTCAAGGATGATGACAAAATTTGATAAAACTAGAGATCCCATTCAATACATAGAGAAGTTTGATTAAGCTTGTGAATCAAGTTTACAAAGCCACCATGGAAAGGATTGATGATCCCACCAAGATATTCTCAATTGGATTAAAGGCAAAGTAGGCTAGTGATTTATGGCACTAAACCCACTTGAAAAGGCTAGCTATGAGGCCTTGAGACAGATCTTCACTATAGAAAACATTTACAACCTCAAGTAAGATAATGTGGGTATACACATTGCTAGAACCAAGTATCTCCATGTGAGATACAACCCTTTGTGAAAGACTGGATGCACTGTTACTCATCAATCAATTTATGAGATTGATCTTAAAAGTAAGAGTCTACATGACCATCTCTATTGATCTAGACACACTACATCTTTGATGAGTATTGCCATGCGGTAATAGATCTCACACACAATATACAAGAAGATAGGGATGTAGAAGTCATCCACTCAAACCAAGAGAGATAGGGCACATATTACCCAAAGCATCAACAGCCCCAACCAATGCTAGTAAGAGTTATAGTGAAGGATGAGTAAGGACAACCTCAAGGACCAACCAATCCCTCAAGCTAGACATGAGCATGGAAGAGTTAGCATCTACTCAACAAAATAGGCCATAACAGTAGTGCTGGTAGGCTAGCCCCAAGGATAACCTCAAGTCCAACCCCAAGCAATTCCTCAATCTGGACACCCACACTTGTTTCCATGGAGAGATATGGTTGGTATGTAATTACTGCCAAATCCATACAAGCATGGAGTGTCCGCCTATTGAGGCCTAGACAACAATAGTTTTGTGTTAATTTCTAGTGCCATGGGGACACATCTCATTGTGTTAGTACTAGGAAACTTATCAAGGTGGACTCCCACCACCATGACATTAGCTCCCCACACCAAGGTAGCCATAGTTCACCTTGCCAGCCCCACCAGCACAGCAGACACTCCTCAACTAGCACAAGCTCTAGTGCGTATGTCAATTGCATACCAAAATCCATGAGGTATGTATAGACCCCCATAATTTCCATATCTACCTTTGGTATTACCACTCAAACAGATTCTAGACGAAGTACACCAGTACAATAGTACTTAATGACTACCTACAGAAACATAACTCATTCATACAATCCTGTATAGCTCCCACCCCATGCAACCAAGGTCTTCCTAAAATGAGAGCATAGCCATCCCCCTTGATGGTCATAATATAGAAATCCACTCTTCTCTTGATCCCACACACATCCACCTCTACGTGCCTGATCACACCCAAACATTTAGCCTTGTTGTTATCTACCATCTTTGCCTTGATGTAGGGAACCTCTCTAGCAACTCTTACTTGTTTTTGAATTCTTTCTACTTAAGCATGTTAACTTGATAAGGAGATTTACATGGTAGAGATATTATTTCCACGGATTATCTTAATTTTATGATCTTTTAGAGATAAACTAGGAGATAGGTGATCCATAAAGTAGTCAGAGTACTTAGAAATAAAGTCTCAAAGATGGCAAATCAAGAGGCACGAGCAATGTTTAAGCAACAATCCTACAATGATATACTCAAGCATTTGAGGGTCTAATAGAAGTTCTACCACAAACCCTCAAGGCCCGTACTTGGAGTTGTAAAGGGACATGTATCTCACTCAGATTAGGATTTGCCTTTGGCATGATGCCATTTTGTATACATGTACCAAAAATGTTAAGGAGTTAACTTTCTTTATATTACAATAGTGAATGAGACTTGGAAATCAATGTATATATGTGTTTTTCAAACGTTAATGATATTAATAATATCATATATGAGTGGTTGATAAAAAGTAGGTAGGAATACCCAGAGAAAATCTAATCAGAGAACTAAGTCTCCATAGGAAAAACTATGATCTATGGACTCAAGCACATCAGTTGGTAAATGGTACATATTTGATTCGTGGTCAAGCAAGTCCATAGGAAATTTAATGACCTAAACAAGATGAGAGAAGTGTATGGCAAGAGACTTATCTCTATAAGCAAGTGTTAATTTTGTTCATCATGCTTCTCATAATACAAGCATGCCACATAATATGTGCCTTTGTCACACTTACTTCCCCATGCATCTCGGTTGTTGTCTTGTGCCACCATTGCGTTGTTGAAATTTTTCTTCCATAGGAAAATTTTAAATGAATTTTTAAAAATATTTATGGAGCTAGATTTTTCATTGATGCATTCAATTGTGAGCTCTGATTTCCGCAGGCCAGTAGACCCAGTAGAATAATAATAATATGCAACTTTGCTGTGTCAATTTAAGGCTTCATTTTTTGTGTTTTCACCCTTGGCCCTTGGGTACTTTAACGCGAATTTTTTTTTCGAGAAATTTTTTTTTTCCGAGAAAACTTTAACGCAAATTTAAAAATAACATGAAGAAGAATATCCTAAAATACAACTTTTTAACGTAAACAGTATTGGCAAACAACACATAATTGTCTGTCTCATAAAATCTTTATCTTGTCAAATAAGTTTGCAAAACACATGTTAGTCTTGCTTTTACAAGCTCCCAATTTGCATAGACTTTCTCGTAATCAATACTTGCCAATTCTGGTCCAAGTAACGAGACCCTCATTAGTGCTTCTAAAGTGCCAACTGTCAAGCATTGAAAACGATCATCTTAGATAATATTTTGTTCTGAGAAGTCCCTTTCACAAGGATCATCTTAAACCTCCTAGCCTTGAACTTGCTAATTTTTTTTCCAAGGATGGATAAAGTAAAAAATAACGTTTCAAAATTTTGAGGATTGTCATAATTAAGCTAAAATATGAAAAAAAAGGTCAAAATTGCAGTTCTTTCATTAAACTTAAGAAAGTTCCCCCCAAAAAAAAAGCGTCAATAAATTTTAGTATTGGAAAGTCCACAAAAAGTGTGCTCAGTTCTGAGAGAGAGAGATTCCTTCAGAATTCTGAGGAGGATAAAACTGCGAAATTCTATCGAATTGCTTGAGTCATTGATGACAACGCACAAGCGCAGCATGCACAGAGCAACAGATCGATTGGTTGAGGAGGTTTTGAAGCTTTTGCCGACAGCTCTATAAAAGGAGGGAGAGAGGATGCTGCAACACAGATTGTGAGAGCGACCCATCAGCAGACCGGCAACAGATTCACGAAGGAGCACGGAACCCAAGTGCCTGGGCGTGAAAAACCATCGCCCATTTCATCTGCGGGGGCATCTAAGCAAAGCATACAGTAGTTCGTGGGCTCTTTTCAGTAGTTGTGGGCGCTTTTTTTCGTCCGTTTTCCCAGCAAAAGAGCCATTAAATAATAAATGGCCTTTACGACCGATTCTGCGTCTTCGACTCGCCGCTTGCAATCGCTCGCCTCTCACTTGCTGCCCCCCTTATCGTCATCGTCGTCATTATCATCCCATTCTTCATCAGCCATGGCCTTCGTCCCTACCTCTGCGAACCAGGCCTCCGCCTTCCAGCACCTCCAGCAAGCCCCCGATGATCCCATCCTTGGAGTAAGTCGATCTGTTGCATTTAACATATATTAGGGTTTGGATCTGTTTCACAAAAATCGTGTAAACAAGAGTTTCGGCATGCTCTTTTCTTTCCGAGCTAGATTTCTTTTCCTCAAATTAGAGCTTTGATTGCTGCCCTACGTAAAGATACCCGTCTTTTATGTTTTGGATGGCTGCATAAATACTGTTTTTGAATTCGGGTTGTAACTGATGTATGTAGTTTATGGATCCATGAGTCTGTTTTTGAATTACGGTTTTGGCTGATGCATGTTGTGTTTGCGTTTTCTTTTTCGTGATTTTAATTGTACCCCATTAGGGAGTGAGGGCTTTTTGGAAGTGTGGGTGATGCTGAATTAGGGTACCACCTGTAGAAGAATTCTTAATTGGTTTTCGTGAATTGAGAGTGTTAATGAAATCAATAAGATGAGTCAGGGACGAATAGTTCTAGGCATGGTTTTGAAGTAGCATCATCTAAATTGAACTGGATACTGCAGCAACTTCAGTTTTGAATTTGTGCTATATTACATGCCCTACTTCAGTTTGGCACCATGTTCTGGAATTAGGGTTTGATTGAATCTAGGGTTCTATAATGATGTCCTATTCGTCCTGAATAGAGCATCGTGTCATATTATGCTTTTCTGGATTTGCAAAATGATGGCTTGTATACATATTTTGATGCCTTTGCGGCAACATAATCTGATTTCAGGGTCTGATTAAAACTGGCATGCTGCTGGCAGGTTACAATTGCTTACAACAAGGACCCAAGCCCTATAAAGCTCAACTTGGGTGTCGGTGCTTATCGTACTGAGGTCTCTCTCTCTCTCTCTCTCTCTCTCTCTCCTTTACTATCATAAGACTGTAGCATTTGATCAGCTGATTGGCTTGTTGATTCTGATTGCCCAGGAAGGCAAACCATATGTTCTCAGGGTCGTTCGGGAAGCTGAACAACGTTTAATTAATGACCAGTAAGTACAGTGCTTTTATCACAATGGCAACATTTTTGCAGTGTGAAATGCTGTTCTTAACACCAAATTAATATAATGGGCACTGACTTGGCTATGGCATGGCAGCGCACGGAACAAAGAGTACTTGTCAATAACTGGTATTCCTGCATTCAATCAACTCAGTGCAAAGCTTATTCTGGGTGAAGACAGGTCTCTCTCTCTCTCTCTCTCTCTCTATCACAAAGCCACCTTTTCAAGTGGTCAGTGCCCCACCAAGTATGGGTGGGGAGCCTCTAGGGGTGCATGCTGAGCTGGCCAATTGGCACTACCCCCACAGAAGCAAGGGAATAAAAAAGGCTGGGTTGGAAAGAGAGGAGGAAATGGCAAAAACGCTGCTGGGTGTTATGATTGCCACATGCAGGGGGTTGGCTTTATGAGTGGTCTGGCCTGTTAAATATATGTATATATATGTGTGTGCATCTTTTCTCTTCAGCTTATAGATAGCTGCATGGTATAGGATATAGCTTTTATCTGCTTGAATTCTTCATGGTTCAGTTTTTTTTTTAAATATATATATATATATGGCCTTGCAGTCCAGCTATAAGGGAAAAGAGGGTTTGCACTGCACAGTGTTTATCGGGGACTGGATCTCTTCGTGTGGGAGCCGAATTTCTCGCCAAGCATTATGTACATGCAAGTAACATTACCTGCAACTAATGTTTTACCTTTTAAGTGAATGAACTCTGCTGATGAACTTTTTTTTGAGAGGTATGTTTATGAAGATGTTACTGTTGAATCTCTCAGAAAACCATCTATATCCCTACTCCTACATGGGGAAACCACACAAAGGTTTTCAGCCTTGGAGGACTGGAGGTGAAAAATTACCGATACTATGATCCTAGAACAAGGGGTTTGGATTATGAAGGCAAGTATTTATCCTATTTGCATCATGGATTAGAATTCAAAATGAGAATTGATGTGCACGGTTTTGATGCATATTTGAGGTTTTAAGCAGGCTTTGGGACCTTCTTTTTTTTTTTTTTGCAGGTATGCTTCAGGATCTGAATTCAGCGCCTTCAGGTGTGCTGGTATTATTACATGCATGTGCACATAATCCCACTGGAGTCGATCCCACTCCAGAGCAATGGGAAGGCATACGCCAAGTGATCCGAGGCAAGGACATGCTGCCCTTTTTTGATAGTGCATATCAGGTAAGCTAGTAGACTTGCTCCTTTTGAGTGGGGTTTTTGGCAATGCTTATCAAAGCTGTGTGTCTAAAGGCTTTGTGTGTTTCTGCAGGGGTTTGCAAGTGGGAAGCTTGATACAGATGCATATGCAGTTCGCTTGTTTGTAGCCGATGGGGGTGAATGCTTTGTAGCTCAAAGTTATGCTAAGAACATGGGGCTGTATGGCGAGCGAGTTGGAGCTCTGAGCATAGTCAGTAAAAATGTCAACATTTTCTACTTCATTTCATTATTGATTGCATGATTTTTTTGACTGTTAATTTATGTGGAGCCAGGTCTGTAGAAGTGAGGTGGTTGCTGTCCGGGTGGACAGCCAACTAAAGCTTGTTATCAGGCCTATGTATTCCAATCCACCCATTCATGGAGCAGCTATTGTGGCTACAGTTCTAGGTGACAGGTACAGACTCTTTTCTCATCATCAGATATTACTGAGAGCATGCCTTTGCATCCATCCATCATTCTTAAGAAGGAAATTGAAGTGATGTGAGTGCATGATCACGCGAAAAGGAAGTGATGTGTTTTCATATTCAGGAATTTATTTAACGAGTGGACAATTGAGCTGGAAAACATGGCAGACAGGATTATTCACATGAGGCAACTTCTTTATGAAGCTTTGAAAGCTCGTGGTATGTGCAGTTTGCATTATTGCAGGACCAATTCTCTTTGATTATTGTGGTGCGTACTCATGGACACAATGGGCTTGTTTTTAGGTACCCCTGGTGATTGGAGCCATATCATCAAGCAGATCGGGATGTTTACATTTACTGGCTTGAACAAAGAGCAAGTTGCCTTCATGACAAGAGAGTTTCACATTTACATGACATCTGATGGGTAAATATCTATGATTTACACACTGTGTGATCACTGTGCTTTTGTCATCAGAAGAATATGCCATCTGACATACACTGCTTTTGTTGTAAATCACTGCAGGCGGATCAGCATGGCGGGTTTAAGCTCTAAAACTGTGCCACATCTTGCTGATGCAATCCATGCTGCTGCTACAACAAAAGCTTGGCAGTAGTGTCCTTTGCAGCAGGAATAATAAAGCCTGGCAGTGTTGCTGTTATGGCTTTTAATTTTTGTTTCTCACCTCATAGTTGGAACATACCTCAAGGAGATGAGGAAAGAGTTGGCATTCATAACCAAACCTTTGTTCAAACGTTTTTTTTAACGAATAAAGGATATTCACTGGAGTATTAAGTATACCTAACCTAGTCACTCAAGTATGCCTAGCTTATTCACTCAAGTATTAAGTATACCTAACCTATTCACTCAAGTATATGTATGTAAGGTGCCCAAAAAGTTGCAAGTTGCTAAGGTCCCCCAAATCTGCCAATGCTGACTACTCTTGTGCCTTCTCTACGTCATGTCCACTGGTTCTCTCTCCAAGATCATGTCCTTTTCCGAACCCATATCCACCTTCACCCAGGAGAGAGAGAGAGAGAGAGAGAGAGAGAGAGAGAGAGAGAGAGAGAGAGAAAGTCATATTAACGTCCACGGAATGCCTTGAAGGCATATGGGACCAAAAACCGGTACCTCAGTCATTACAATCCACTTCGGGGTGCACTTAGGCGCAAGCAAAAGATTAATGAAAACCCTAGGATGATAAACAACTATCTGTGATACAAAAAATGCTGATGGCACATTAGAATGCTAGTCAATTGGGTTTAGGCTTACGAGAGACAGAGAGAGAACTAATGGCGACAAAAAACCCGAAGGGTCTTTGGAGATCAGAAACTTTTTACATGTGGTCCATGAGTTAATGTCAAGGTACATGAAAAATCAAGAAACTAGCTTCCAAAAGAAGCAGCAGGGCCAACATACTACGTAGGCCCTGTGTGTACAGTAGAGTAGGTAGCAAAAGACCAAAAAAGTCTCGTGTCCCCGGGCTCTTATCATTTGTCGTCATCCTCATGAACTGAGTTCATGTCCTCAATATCCACTGCCTGTGGTGGTGCCTCTCTGTGTCACTAAATCAAGTCCTGGATTTGGAGCTGGCAGGTGGAACATCCAGGTGCCCAGGATCGAGGGCGTTTGGCTCTCTGGAGACCCGTGTTCTCTCTGAGGGCTGCACAGTGCCAGCATGCCTTGGTCCTGGGGGTGCTCAGTCGATGGTGTCACCTGGATCTCTCCTGGTCCATGTTTCTGCAGATCTCGTATGGGAGCTGTGTGGGCCAGGGCTCTATATTGAGGGGCAAAGAAGTTGGTGATTGGTGTCTGCCTCTTGAACTGCTGCTTCAGTGTGGTGACTGAGCTCTAGTTGGTATAGTTCTAAACATC
The DNA here is from genome assembly GCF_041138505.1 of Cibotium barometz. NCBI lineage: Eukaryota > Viridiplantae > Streptophyta > Polypodiopsida > Cyatheales > Cibotiaceae > Cibotium > Cibotium barometz. The sequence continues at coordinate 21,754,136 of NC_141068.1, read as the reverse complement.
CCTGATCTTTGCAATGCAGCACCTGTGACAAAGGTCTGAATCCCTCCTTGTAGAGACTTGTATCTCATAGTAAATTGGGCACCACATACTTGAACTGCTGCTTCAGTAGTTTGTCTTTGTCGTGACTGAGCTCTAGTTGGTATAGTTCTAGACATCTCTGATCTTTGCAATGCAGCACCTGTGACAAAGGTCTGAATCCCTCCTTGTAGAGACTGGCAGTGTCCCTGTATCTCATAGTAAATTGGGCATCTAAGTATGTGGTGCTCCTCTGATTCTGTCTCACCAGTGCTACGTTGTTCCGTACTTCCCTGCTCCGTGTGTTCCCCTCTGCTCTCCCTCTCTCAATTCGAAGGCGATGTAACGACACCCTTAGCTTACCAATGGCAATCCTCATGGTGGCACGGGACATGTCTTTGTGGAGGCCTCTCAATGAATCCATATGGCCCTAGTGACCCTCAGGAAATGCTCTTTGTAGGACGGAGCTTTGGGGAAAAGCTCGGTCAGGGATATTCATGTCAGTCTGTATGAAGCTGAGTCAAATCTGAGCGGATGATGCGATTGATCTCCTGCCATGAAAAATCAAGAAAGGAGTCGTCAGGGTTGTACTTGAAGGGAGAGAGGCGGTCCATGTGAAAGGCCATGTGACTCGAACCAACTGGTGGTGCGTGCATATCAGTGACCCTCCTGTGCCAACTGTCTAGAGGACTCAACAGCCAGATCTATGCGCAGTGTATACATGCTATGTGTATGGAATGGCCTGGAACATGGTGTCTATGATGGCAGGGGTACTGATAGCTCACTCTTGATCATATGTGAAAGAATCATAATCTACAATCTCTCCAATCTCCTCCAGTCTTTCTCTCCCTCTCCCAAATCTGGTCCCCAAAAAGGCTACCCGTACATCTAGCTTTGGGTAAATAAAAATGGTTATTTGGTACAAGGTTCTAGAAATGGACCTGGAAACACTCTCTCCAAGGGAGCAAGGGCAGCAGGTCCCCGTGCCAACCGTGTCTTGGCAGCTGGCGATTTTTATGGGTCACGGGCTTGTATAATGCCATCACTCCCTAGCTCATCTCAAGTGGAAAGTGGAGCTCCTGTAGCTGGCCAAGAAGTCGCAATCTAGAAGTCTACAAAGTGACAATAAACCCACACCTAGCATACCCTAGCCTCCTCAATTATCATTATTATAACTCCACACACACACACACACACACACACACACACACAAAAGAGAAAAAAACCCATTATTATAACCCATTTCTTTATACTCCATTGATTTGGTTTGATCAATGGGCTAGCTTGGGCAGAGAATAAATGATTCGGTGATTTGATGGATGAAAGGGTCTCTCACTACTCTAATGGGTTCGTGAGTTGATGGATAAAAGTCTCTCTCTCTCTCTCTCTCTCTCTCTCTCTCTCTCTCTCTCGTTATAGTGGTATTGAGCGGATGTTATATGCGTGATCCATGAACCTTAATCAATTGGTTGGGTTGGGGTAAAAGTTGTTGAGAAAACGTGGTGCTCGTGCTAGATCAAGTGTGTGGAGGAAAAGAGCTCACAAAATACAAGAACAAACTCTTGCTTATTAAGTTGTTTATGAATACAACTAGGCCTTGCTCAATACAAAATGCCTCATAGCTTCACCTTTAAATAGGTGAGCTAGTGGACCTTAAGTCCATTCACACTCACACCCTTCTCTTCCCCTTCTACATAACCTTAGTCCCTTAATACCCCCCCTCAATACCAACTATGGAAGAATGGAATAGGTGGTATTGGACATAGGATGCCTTTATAACATTAGGCGTACAAGGTTTGGAATGTAGGTGTGATTACATTGAGAATTAAAACAATTTCTCAGAAGAGGTAGAGGCTGATATAAAGTTTACCTCTGACTCTTTGTTAGGACATTTAGAAGTGATATGCCCCGTTTGTTTACATTTGTTACATTTCATTTTGTTGGGATATTTGATCCAACAATTATTTGCCAAATGACCCACCTTTTTACAATGGGCACATCTTACTTTGACCACTTGATGTGACAAAGCTTGTTCAATAGTCGATGAAGTGGTTGCACTTGAAGATTCCGTTGCTCCCTTTGGTCTCTTTTCTTCATCAAGACATGATTGAATGACTCCTTCGAGGGTGGGATTAGGTATGTTCTTCAGGGTGGTGACCAAGGTGGGGTACACCTTCTTGACTGCTTTGAGCAAAACAGCCACTGCATCATCTTCATCCATTCTCGCTCGCATTCACTGATGCAAGTTGAGCCATAAGGCCCTTTAAGTGAGAGATGAAGGCTCCAATGCCTTCTCTTTCTTTGAGTTCCAAGCTAAAAAATTCGATTTTGAGTGAGATCTTATAATTCTTACCACGAGCTCGATAGAGCTTATCAAGCTCATCCCATTTCTCCTTTGGAGTCGGAAGCTGGTCCACATGGTGGATGAGTGCCTCATCAAGATGAAGCATGATGATGGCTTGTGTCCTCTCATCATCTTCAACATCTTCAGCCTTTGCTCGATCAATAACCTTGGTGCCGGAGATGAAAGGCCAAAAGCCTTTGGACATCATTTTATACTTGACAAGGACTTGCCAAGTGTGGAAGCCCTCTCCCGAGAACTTCTTGATTTGAGTGTCCTTTGACATTGGGTATTGAAAGAGATTATGAGAGAGTAATGGGCTGATTATGAAGAAGAAAAAACCAGAAATTTATGATATTTAGGTTTAATTAGAAAGAGAGAGGCTTATGAGAGTGCAACAACCCTAATCAAGTTGAGAATGTTGCATAAATAAGAGATTAAAATAGTAATTTTTATGGTTTAGCACTTAGGGTTTGTGCTTAATTACTAATTTTGATGGAGATTGGCTTCATTAGTGTTAATGAACACTTTGGTTGGTGATTAAGATCACCATTAGTGTGTATAAAACACAATTAGTGTGTATAAAATAATTAGTGCTAAAAAGTACATTTTTAGTGTCAAATGACACTTATTTTGGTGATTAGTTCACCATTAGTGTTTAACAACACTATTAGTGTTTAAGAACACTTTATAATAACCTCCCTTTGCTGGATTAATAGCTTAATTAGTGTTAAACAACACAATTAGTGCTTAAAAGCACACTTTGAACACTTTGAAAGCTTGAAAGTTGATGTTGATGATGAAGCTTGTGGAGAATGAGGCTTATTGATACCTCATTTGGTTGGCCACCATTTCAAAATCAAGATGGGAATCAGCAACACTCATTTACAACATCACTTGAGTGATTAGAGCAAGGGAGGAGATGATATGAGCAAGAAAAAATCAAGATTGAAGCTTTAATGGAAAGCTTGAAGGAGAAAGATGAACCACCGCCTGGTTTTTTGTCTGCAGTCGGCGCGTTGATGCTCCATTGGAGCTCAAACCTGAGCTGTGGACCCTCCACTCAATGGCCTACACAAGCCCTAAGGTTATGCAACCTCTTATGGGCTGTAGGCGGCGAATCTGACGTACGACCACGCCTGCAGCTCAAAACTGCGCCGGGCTGCTATAGATGGAATGCCGCCGCGTGGAGACGATGAATGCAGCAATTGATCGTACGACCATGAACGCCTACGCCTTCTCTACATCTCCCATGAAGAAAGCTTTGAGAGATATGCCCTCTACAAGCTGCTGGAAGGCCTCCAATGGCTGGGGGTTGAGCTCCACACAAGAGAAGATGAGGTTTTTGACCTATTCTACACCACAAATGTGACCTACTCAACCTAAGCTCTAGATACCATGTTGAGAAAACGTGGTGCTCATGCTAGATTAAGTGTGTGGAGGAAAAGAGCTCACAAAATACAAGAACAAACTCTTGCTTATTAAGTTGTTTATGAATACAACTAGGCCTTGCTCAATACAAAATGCCTCATAGCTCCACCTTTAAATAGGTGAGCTAGTGGACCTTAAGTCCATTAACACTCACACCCTTCTCTTCCCCTTCTACATAACCTTAGTCCCTTAATAAAAGTGGGCACCACATACAATGGCATTAGCGGGATGGTGGCATATTCAATGAATCTTGAGGATGAGATTCTATCAATGAAGTGGTAGAAAACCTCAAAAAGTTTGTGATGGGTTGGAGCATCCTCTAAAAGGAGAGGCGTGGTTACATTCAAACCTTAGACTTTTTTTTGTATGATATTTATACTTGTTTCCTCATCCACGTACTTGTTTTTTTTTTTTTTAATGCAAGAGATAGTTTATATTACAGGTATCAAAATGATACATCACCCAGAGGTTACACCTTAATACTCTTTGGCAGAAGCTTAGCTGTCCCCGATCTCTCTTCACTTCCATTATCCATGGCTAGTTTGCAAGCTTGAACTAGGAGGTCCCTAACATAAACTCTTGAACTATTGAGTGATCTACCATGTGCATACTGAGCCCTGGTATTCCTATGCTCCCAGATGGCACTCCGAAGAACTCCTCTCATTGCATGCCATAGCTTAAAGATGGCTGGATTCATTCTACCTTTGCATCCAAGTAGGGCCTGTCTCCAGCTTATCCTATCCACAACCCCACATTCAGACAGGAGGGTCTTAGTCATGGTCCACAAGGGATAGACCTCCTTGCATTCCCACAATGCATGTCTCAATGTCTCTGTTTGGCATTTGCAGAGTGGGCACCATGGATTGCCATCCTGCCACTTACAGGTGAGCTGCCTAACAAGGAGCTTATGATGGAGGACTCTCCACAGCAGCAAGTCAAGTCTTCCAGAACCAGTAGATTTCCATACAGCCTTAGACCTTTTCTTGCAGAATTGAGGTGTTAGTTTACAGCCCAGCTTTTCCCACTTTTTAACTAGTGCATCCACCCATTTGGTGGTGTGTTTCCTCCTCTTAATCCTTTTGTCTAACCTTACTCCATTCACCACCCATTCCTTCAATTTCTGTTCAGAGGAGCAAAAGGCTATGGAGGGTCAGTTTTCTTTGATGTTACTGATCACGTGTACCATATGTCTCTGCTCCTTGCTTGTGAGAGAAACTCCGCTGGTCATGGGAGACTGACCATTGCTGGGTATCCCTGTTCCATATATCCTTAAAGTTGACAATACCCTTGGCTTCTAATTTCTTGGCCATTCTTTTGTTGAGCCATAGTGCTGGAGATCCATCTTTCATGGCTGCTTTACTTAGCCAAACATTATGTTCCAGAGATGAATCAGCCCTGCCTCCCCCTATCCACTCTGCTTGGACTAGCACTTCTTTCCAATTACTTACCAGCAGCTAAGGTACCTAGAACCTTGTATTTGAATAGAGCCAGGGTACATGAGTTTGTCCATCCAGTGGGTTTGTGGCCAGGGCTGGTTTTCCACCTTAGCAGTAGCAAGTTTCCATCTGGCTATGCATGCCCAGGGTTGGTTAGATTCCAGTTTGCCTATCCATTTGTTCAGCAATTGCTACCAGATTAGGGATGCCCCAGCCACCATTCTCCCTGCTAGTACATACTTGTTCCCAAGATACAAACTTCCACAGCTTCCTATCAGCAAAGGTCCACAAGAACTCTCTGAGACTCTTGTCAATCTTATGCCAAGCTGCCTTAGAGAATTTGATCAAGGATGCAACATACACTGGCAGAGCTGTCAGAATGTGTCTCAGAGCAACTACTTTCCCTGCTATGCTCAATCTGAGATGTTCTCTTGCTTTCACTTTCTGGGTGATTTCTTTTATGTAGCCACTCAAAACATTGATGAGTTGTCAGCCCTATTCCAACTGGGCAGCCCAAGTATCTAACTATGGTGCCTGGTCCCAGGTTCTTTAGGTCAAACTCTGCTAGGCAATCCTTTTGGTCCACATATTTGAGTTTAATGCATTTAGTTTTATGTGGAGCTATCTTGGAGCCTGACACTCTGCAAAATTGGTTGTATGCTTCCATCAGGCTAGTTAAACTCTGTTGTTCACACTTGACTATATTGGAGTTGTCATCTGCAAACAATTGGCATGCAAATTTTCTGCCAAATGGCAATGGGAGAGGTTTTAGTGCATCTCTTTGAATAAGTAAGTCAATATTTCTCAGCAGAGGATCTGTAGCTAAGGCAAAGAGAAGGGGGGCACCCCTGTCTTACTGATCTCCTCAGGGCAAACTTGTTGGAAACATAACCATTGACTTGCACAGTAGCATAGGCATTACTGAAAAGTGTTTGTACCATGCTAGTGAACATTGACCCAAAGCCCATCTTCTTAAGCACTGCCAATATGAATTCCCAACCCACTCTATCATATGCCTTCTCAAGATCCATGTTAATCATAGCATAATCCTCTTCCCAACCCACTCTGTCATATGTCTTCTCAAGATCCATGTTAATCATAGCATAATCCTCTACTTGTTTAGTGGCCCAGTCCATGGCTGTTAATACATTAAAGATAGCTTCATGTATGCTCTTGCCATGCACAAAGCCATACTGCATTGGGTGCACCCTTTCACTTATCAGTGCCTTTATCCTTAAGGCTAGAGCTTTAGCCATAACTTTGTAAATTGTATTTAGCATTGTCAGAGGCCTATAGTTCTTTACTTCATGCTTGTCCCCATTCTTGGGTATGAGTTTAATAAGTCCAGTATTGATGCTCACTGGCATGTATCTATCCCTCTTGCATGCATTAAGAAGCTCACAGATGTCATCTACTGCATAAGGCACCATTTCTTGAAGCACTTCATCCTGCAAACCATCAAGGCCTGGGGCCTTTTCTTTTTTCAGAGACTTGATGACATATTCAACCTCATGAGGGGAAAAGGGTCTACCCAGTAGATGCCTTTTTTCTTCAGTGATGTCATCACGTATAGGCTCCAGAAACTGTTGTAGTTTCTCTTGATAGTCACCTGCTGTGTCCAATGTTGTGCCTACAATGTTGGAGAGGTTATCAACAAAGAGCTGTCTTATTTCCTCCTCATTTTCTGTAATCCTACCATCCAAGTCCTTGACTGCAGTGATCAGGACAGACTGCAGTGATCAGGACAGCATCCTTCTTGGCCCTAAGAGATTTGAAGAATACCTTGCTTGGAGTGTCCCCAACCTTAAGCCAGTATAAGCCTGTCTGTACTCTAGCTGACTCTGCCTTCCTAGCTTCAATTCTTCTTGCATAATCCTCAAGGTTATGAAGCATTTGGAGCATGTAAGGATCAGAGGGCTGAGAGTTGCATATTGCCCTGATACACATGAGTGCCTTCTCCAAGCCACTTTCATCCTTTCTCCTGGTTTTAGCTCTTTTCCTCCCTTCCCTCTTGGCATACTCTGTGATAGCTTGGACACCAGTTTCCCATCTTCTGTAAGGGTCACTGCCTACCTCCCTTGCCTCTAACTAGACCTTTCTCAGTACTTCACAGAACCCTTTATCCTTCAGGAATGAAACATTGAACTTGAACAAGGGGGGGCCATTTCCAACTCTTCTCTGCACTTTGCATCTAACTGTCACCCTCAAAGGAGTGTGGTCTGAAATAGTGTGTGAGTGCATAAGATTACCTTTCATATCATGTTTAAGCCATGAGGCCTGATCAGCTGCGTACAGTCTATCCAGTCTTTTGGCCACGTATCCACCTTGCATCTGCCTATTGCTCCATGTTGGCGCCTTTAATGCACTACATCCTTCCATCATGGCAAGGTCTATGACATCATGCTTCTCTGTCCAATCTTTCCACTTCAAGGGGGGGTCATCTTGGGATGACTCAAAATTCCAGTCCCCTCCAAAAAGAGTAGGGACATCCCAGTCCATATCGGTCAGTAGTTCCCACATCTGCCTTCTTTCTAGTTCCACATTGGAGGCATATACATTAACTAGCCCTATTTCAGAGCCCTCAATCATAACCTTACATGCAATCATTCTTCCACAGTCAGAATGCATAATGCCAATAATGGGCAATTTCTTATTAATCAGTAGCATGCAGCCACCAGAACCCCTGTCAGCCTTGCTGACTATGCACTCATAGTTTTTAACATTCAGCTGAGTCTGCCCTAGCTTAGTCTCTTGCAGCATTAAAATATCAAAACTCTCAGAAAGAAGCAACCTTCTGACATACCCTTCTCTCTCCTGTGAGCATAAGCCTCTGATACTCCATGTGGCCATGGATATTAACTTAGAATACAATTCAGTCATTGATATGGCTGTTTGGGGGTGAATGCTCATCCTCATTACATTCCAACAGTACTGCAAAGGACCTGTTTCTGTTCCTAGCCTCTTTCTTGAGGTTAACTTCGTCCTTAAGCTTGTTAGTAATGTCCTACAGAGGTTGCTTTGCATTATTTGTGGGTTTGCTGTTGAGCCTCCTGTGATTTGAGGCTTGCCAGTCATCTGTACCCCTCAACAGGAGCTTTAGGGGTTTGAGCTCCTTAAGAAGTGCTTGCACTCTGTTGTACATTGGAGTCTTTCCCACCTTCCTTAGAGATCTTTTGAATTGCAGGGGCTAGGGCCTTGTTCTGATCCACTGAGTTCTCATTCTTATCTCCTTTGTGTTCAGGTTGAGATGGTGGGACCTTGCCTTGAGCTTGTTGTTCTGAGGGGAAGTCCTTTGTAAAGTGACCTTGCCCTCTACATATAAAGAGCAAGAGTCAGGGAATGGTTGGAAGTGAACCTCCACATCCACTCTAAGCCCGGCCATGTTGAATTGCAAGAAGTCTGGGATCTCTTGCCTCCTGTCCCAGAGGATGCATGCTTTCTTAGCTGCTTTGCCCTCATACATGCCCTCTTTGGGGACATCATGGAGAACCTTACCTAGTGCACTAGCCAATTCCCTAACCTGGTCCCAGAAGTAGTAGGGCAGGCTTGGGAATTCAACCCATACTGGACACTGGTGTAATAGTACCTCTCAGACTTGATAGCAGGGGTCCAAGGGAGGGAGTATACAATATTCCCTCTGACGGCAGCAACTGTAGCAAGAACATAACCTCTTTGCCCTTTTGTTTCCACCGTAGCCTGGAAGAAGCTTCTGCCTACACAGTGGAACCTATGCAAGGTGACCTTACCCCCATATACTTCATGGAACCATCTTTTAAACTCCTCCTCAGATGGTGGCTTCCCCATGAAGTACAGGTACAATCCACATGCCATGGCTTTGTGAAGTTCGTTGAGGGTCTTGCCCAGTGATAACTCTCTGCCTGCATACAGAAATTTTTTCCCCTCTGTGACCTTGGCAGACATTTTACCGCCAGCTCGTGTTGGAGGAGAGCTTTAACCTGTTCAGAAAAACACCCACTTTGCACTTTCTCTGCATAACTTAATTGGCTTGAATCCATACCTTCGGCACCACTCTCAATGCATGCCCGCTTTCGTGCGGGACTCTGCCCGCATTTGTCTTGCTCGAGGACTCCAGAGGCCAAATAGAAACACGCCCTCTGGTTCGTCTGTACCCTGCTCAGGTTTCAAAACGGGCACCCTTTCCTTTTGATGCCGTACTTCCCAGCGCTCCAAATCTGCTTTTTGGTGAAACCTCTTCACTCTTGAGCCTTTCCCACGTACTTCTTTGTATATACTTCTGCATCTGTTATAGGAATATCATTTAGAAGCAGTATATTATCCGCCTCTTTAGCTTTCAGCCCTTGTGGTATCGACTTTTGCTTCAAATCAATATAATTGTGCAAAGCGAATGTTAGCTTTCTAATGTTTTAGGTCACCTTACAAATCATAGTTATTCACATGTAGCAATTTCCTCTCTACCTACTTATTATGGCTGCCTCTCTTGGTGGGGCCCACTTATTGGCCTAGCGTGTGGTTGATTTTTCATTGTTGGGTCCCTCAAGTTCTTGTGCATGTGCATGCACGTGTGTAGCATCATCCCATTTCCCTAGGACATTGATTCTTAGCTGCCTTCATTACATTTATAGCACACACGTCCTTCTTTATCAACATAAAGTTAACCACTCTGTAGGTTAACATAGTTTCACCGGCCTAACTTATACCGTTCCATACGACGGCTTGTCATCTTAACCTACTCAAATAAGTACTTATCCTTTGTAAGACGGCGTTGGAATATATAAAACGGCCTCACAATGTGCTTAATGGCAAATAGGAAAAGTCTTCAAACTACAAAATTGCTTAAGACTAGTAACAGAGACGGGGCCATTTTTAAGTTTGGCCAGCCTGGTGTGAAAACTAGTCATTTATATGTAGTCATACTAGTCATTTTTGACAATAAGCAAAGGACAATCCCTCCCTTGCAATAGTTTTCTTGTGAGCTTCCCTTCTTCCCTCTTCTTGCTGGCTTGTATGCTATTGGATTCATACATGCTATATTCCCCACCTTTTTGTGAGAGAGAACCATAAAAAGGAGCATCTCTTCTTGCTTAAATATGGATGCTTTCTTAAATATGATTGCTTTGTAAGTTTCCCCACCTTTTTGTGAGAGAGAACCATCAAAAGGAGCATCTCTTCTTGCTTAAATATGGATGCTTTCTTAAATACGATTGCTTTGTAAGTTTCCCTCTTCCATTAGCTTCTTTATTCCCCACCTTCTATGAGAGAGAACCATCTCTTCTTGCCTCCATCTCAATGAAGGTCTCAACTTCCATCAGCAGCTCGACCTTTATTGTATGGTCAAATACTTCCACGGCCACAGAGTGGTTACGTTCGAAGACATGCCGGATACTGGGTTTTGGAAGTCGATATGGTCGATGGCTTTCCCATAAGCCCTTTGTCACGTCTTTTTATGAGACCGGGGTGGCATATTTGGTACCAATGTGGGTTGGTCTCTCTCACTGCTGGACCTAGCCTACTAGATGTCTAATCCTTTATGAGTGCCCTTTCGATACAAAACCCTTGTTTAGGGATACCATAAAAAACCCTTGTCCAAGGGTACTACATTTCCAATTCTTTATGAACACACTTTTGATACAAAACCCTTGTCCAGGGATACCGCGCACAAAACCCTTGTCTAAGAGCACCACATATCCCCCTTAAAGAAAGAAGAAGAGAAGAAAATAAAATAAAAAAGAGAAAGTCAAAGAAGAAAGCAAAATAAAAATGTAGAAGAAAGCACAATGTTGGAGCCTTTACCAAAAGAAGCTTCTATATGGGCCCACCTTTTACCTAATGTCCATGAACACCACCTCCTATATATACATGGGATCTACAAATAATAAACACATAGGCACTTTTCTTTCACGAACATGAATTGAGCCTCATCATTGACAACCCTCCAGGTACATCTCTAGATGGGGAGGCTATGTGGCAGGTGCAAACCTGAACCATGATGGTACAACCCATCATCGGGACCTTCATACAATTGCCTTGTCTTTGACCATCCACCCATTGGTCCACCCTGCCTCTATCCCTAGTGCTCAACAACGCCAAATCCATCGAGTCATAGAGGCCACTCAGGTCCATTTTGCTGATGTGTGGGCAAACCATGCACAAAGTCCACTGTCATGTCTCAAACAATGTAATAATCTTGACTCCCCTCGTAAAGGGATGTCAAGTAAATGTCAAAGAAAGTAGCAAGAGAGTTAAAGAAGAAAGTAACAATGTAATAATCTTGACTCCCCTCGTAAAGGGATGTCAAGTAAATGTCAAAGAAAGTAGCAAGAGAGTTAAAGAAGAAAGTAGTTGATTTGGAGAAGTCTTCATGTTAGAGATGCGCATATACACGAGAACACTTTCTACCCATTGCCTATGCATATTTCGCTTTGGGCATCACATTTTTTTCACTTCTTGTATCTCACGACACACACAAACATAGGTACCTGTAATTAATCTAGTCAATGCCAACCCTCCAGATACTTCTCCAGATGGGGTGGGGGAGGGGGCTATCAAGCCTGGCCCATGGCATGACCCATCGCCCCTGCAGAATCCTCAACCTTGCAGGTACCTCCACAGAATGAACTTCAATGCATATAACCTGGACTCTAGGTCACTAACAAAACCTTGCCCTGGCTGACGTATTTGCCATGAAGAATCCTCATCTCTCAAACATAACACTATGAGATCGAGACATACTCTCAGGTTGCACCACCAAGCTCTGACCACCATCTACCCCATGCAAATCATTCCATGGTGGTCTTGGCGATTATTTTTCCAATCACAATGCGAACAACTTTTACCAACTAACTAATTTTTTTGAAGGGCCCATGCCACTTTTACAACCACCGGAAGACTAGCATGAAGCACCTCTACACCACCTATCACTTCCCATGCTACCTCACCATGTTGCATGCCATCAGGGCTACCTAGAGCTTTCCACCACTTTGCCCTACATCTGGCCTTTCCAAACTATACCACTTAACCTTGGTTGCTAACTTCATGGTGTATCCTGGACTATCAACACCTTTGCACCAAAGCAATAGCTTCATCACTGACTTGGGTGACGCAAGGACGTGGTCACCATTACGAAGGAACGCATGTTAACCAATCTAAAGGTTAACATGGTTTCACCCACCTCAACCTATTGTAAGGCACTTTGTCATCTTACCTGCTCAAACGGGCACTTATCCTTTGTAAGATGGCACTGGAATATATAAAGCGGTCTTACTATGTGCTTAATGTGAAATAGAGAAAGTCTATGAACTCCGTGTAGAAAGACTAGTGATAGAGGCTAGACCATTTTTTAGTTTGGCGAGCCTAGTGTGAAAACTAGTCATTTGTATGCTATTGGATTCATGCATGCTAGATGAATGCTTGCTTGAATTGGATTGCTTATAGGTTTTCCTCTTTCATTAGCTTCTTCATTCCTTGCCTTTTGTGAGATAGAACCATCGTGAAGGACCATCCCTTCTTGTCTCATCCTAGGCATTGAGAGCTCTACCTTTACCCCATTGGCAAAGGAGCATTCTAGTGTAACAATGGAGTGAGGGAAGATGGATGAGCTAGTGCACCCACATTGGGAAGTTTCATTTGCGGCTCTACAACACATGCTTCAACAATGCTAAGGTAATCTCTTGACTTGAACACATACCAATCCTTGTGTGGTCATGCTATCATTGGTGGTTCCCTGCTAAAATCAAAGTGACTCTAAACTTGGCATTACTAGGGGAAGACTCTCAGTATTTGTGCAAGAGGATTTGCAAATGTTAAGCTAAAAGAGCTTAAGTGGCACTATTCATGGAATACATAGGTTGTTTTGTGTAAAGTCATAACATAAAAGGAGTCCCACTAGAGGTGATGATGCACACCATACCATTGATCATAGATGTAATGCTAATCACCCATGTTTTGTGCAAGAAAATCCAAAGTATGCTTAAGTGATCAAGAAGAGACCATAAGTTTTACAATTTAGTGATCATAAATGTAATGCTAATCACCCATGGTTAATGCAAGAGACTCTAAAGCATGCTTAAAAGATCAAGAAGAGACCATAAGTTTTAAAATCTACCTATGAGATTTAGCACGGATTGGGTGTCGCCACCAATCATGATTGTGTCCAAGAAGAACAAGTGGAAGGTTTAGGTCCAAACTTGATCATGGTGGAATTGCGTGAATATGTGTAACACTTGTTTAAGGGCAGATTTGGTTCATCAAGATCCAATAATAGTTTTAACATGAAGCATCCAATCTTGGGAAAAAGTCAAATGCTCGACCTAGAAATAGTTCTTACAAGCACACCTACTCTTGAAACATAAATATTTATTTGGAAGAATGGACATGGAGTTCCAATTGCCTCACAAATCAAACATTGCTATAAAAGGCATCCCATAAGGCACCCAAAAAATGCCCTTTGTGTTAATTTAAAGGAGAGAAAGGTCACATAGGGCAGTTCCCCCTTAGACTCCACCCTAGGTCCTCCCTTGCAAGATTTGGGTTATCACACATTGGGCAAGCTCCCCTATGTGATAGCTTGTTGTATGTTACAAGTCACACAAAATAGCCTATAACTCCTCTATGTGCTATTCCATGTTTAAAAAAGTGTTACAAAATGAACCCGAATCTCCCCTTTGTGATGGTTTAAAGAGGAGAAATGTCTACTCTCTCCTTCATTATAGGGGGCATTAATTTTCTCTACGTGAGAGGTCACATTGCAAAAATTTTAGGTTGCTACATGTGACATGCCACATAGGACAACCCAAAACTTCCCTATGTGAAATCCCCCCACAACAAAAAGTGTCACATGGGGCACCCAAAATTGTCATTTTGTGATGGCTACTTCAAAAAGCCTCAAATAAGATAGCTCCCTTACTTAAAGGGAAGAAATGTTTTGCCTCAAATTAGAAGGGGATTATAAAGCTTTTATTTGTTGTTGCAAGCCACATACAACAAAGTCCCTATGCAATATGCCACCTAGGGCATGCTCCTATATGTGACATATAAGGAATATTATGACACATAAGGGAGCTTTGGGTCGCTTCATGCGACATATCACATAAGGCAAGCTTCCATATGTGCCATGTCACATGCATAAGCCAAAGGTCCCTTATGTTTTATCCCTTAACCACAAAAAACATCACATAAAGCAGTCTGAATCTTTCCTTTACATTGATTCAAGGGGTGGCTCCCCCCTTTAATAAAGTACAGAGGGTGGCTCCCTTGTTCTTTTTTAGAGGGGATCATTATGTTGCCCTATGTGACATGTCACGTAGGGCAACCCAAAGGTCTCCTATGTGAGGTCACGTTGGGTAACCCATGTGTTACCATACACATTAGACATTTGTCTCACAAAGGGCAACATATGTGCCCCCGTATGTTCTTCACATGTATCACAAAAAAGTAAATCACATATATCACAAAGTGAATCCCATGTGCTCTCTTATGTTCTCTATACATATGCCATTAAGGGTATCCCATTTGCTGCCTTACATGACATTTGTCCCTGAAAATAAGGCAACCCATGTGTTTCTCTATGCGATGTCCTTTGATCATGTAATGGAGGATACGTATAACTAGACATGAAATTTGTCCCTGAAAATAAGACAACACATGTGTTGCTCTATGCAATATCCTTTGATCATGTAATGGAGGATGCGTACAACTAGACATGCTAAAATGTCTCTTAGCATCATTCATAACACAAAGGGCAACATATGTGCCCCCGTATGTTCTTCACATGTATCACAAAAAAGTAAATCACATATATCACAAAGTGAATCCCATGTGCTCTCTTATGTTCTCTATACATATGCCATTAAGGGTATCCCATTTGTTGCCTTACATGACATTTGTCCCTGAAAATAAGGCAACCCATGTGTTTCTCTATGCGATATCCTTTGATCATGCAATGGAGGATACGTATAACTAGACATGAAATTTGTCCCTGAAAATAAGACAACACATGTGTTGCTCTATGCAATATCCTTTGATCATGTAATGGAGGATGCGTACAACTAGACATGCTAAAATGTCTCTTAGCATCATTCATAACACAAATCAAAGAAAGATAAATAAACCAAATTTGTGTCTTTTCATGTAGCAATTTGAGAACGTCAATTAGTTGGTGTTTTCTAATAAAAATTTTGAAAGACCAAACTTTGAAAATAAATCTCAAAATATCTTTAAAATTGAAGAAAAAACACTAGTAAAAAGGTCACATCCTCTTGGTAAATTTAATAGGGTGGTAATTTGTGCCCACTTAATTCAAAGTTTATTTGTTCAAAGCCACACTAGGTATATCTTAAGTTTCATTTTACATCATGTATCAACTTAGTATAGTTCTCTAAGATGATGTACATCATGCTACTTGTCATATATATATATATATATATATATATATGCATTTAATAAGTTATATGTACCAATTTTTTTGGTTGAAGTAGGAATGCAATTCATTACAACAAAAGTTTGGAGAAGAAAGTGCATACAAAAGCAACATTTTTAGATCTTAAGAATATCTCACTACAACATGGAAACAATTTACATATTTTTAAAGTAGTAATTTAATAATATTAATTTCTTGATAATTGTTTTTTACACATTTCAAATGATACTAATTTAAATGATAGAGTTAAATTAGGAGCTTGAATAAATGATTATTAAAATATACATACTAACCAAAACATGAGTAACAGATGTCTAGGGTACCATCTCAGAAGTGCAGGAACGTCACCAAAAGCAGTGGCCACAACGAGCTTCAGAACTCCTCCGCTATTGCGAGCTCTTCTATGCCGAAGAAGATCTTCCACTCCAAGATCAACCTCCCATGGATCAGATCTGCACTGAGTTTAAAAGAACTAGCGAGCGCCGAGCCTTTCTGTATTTCATGGGAAGAGTCCCGTGGTCCTCTTCCACCCTTCCAAGGCAGAGTGCTCCTCTAGAAATTCCACTCTGGGGGGGAAGGGGTTTTATCAAGTGCTCTCCCTTTGCTATGTGGGAGCACCTTCACATATATTGAAGTGGTCATGCCCTACTTCCCCTCCTTTCAGCTGGAATAAATCCTGCAAAACAAATGCCCCATTTGGGTGCACTTCTCCAACCTCCCCTACATCTATGGGGGAAGTTCACTCCATTGTCGTCAACATACAAGGCAAGGTGCTATATGTCCCACACCGACCGAACAGAGCGAAGGGCACAGTGCAAGACGGGCATGAGAGGAGATGGAGCCTGTCCCCCCCAAAGGCGATTGGGGATTAAGTTTGACACCCTTCTTGTTGAACGCTTGTTATTACAAGTGTAAGGAGATCGGTCACTTTGCTGAAGAATGCCCTGTAAGATCAAGAAGAGCTCCCCTACTGCCTCTAAAGGGGTCGAAAATTCTGAACCTAGCTCTCCTTCATCCAAAGAAGGCAACAAGGGTGTTAAGATATTGAGCTTAACTAGTGCTGCAGACATTGATGACTTGCGTGGGTGAAAGCTTCCGCACTTACACCATTGGCTAGGTTAGTGAGCTTATGGGTGCCAGCTCATGTAATCAAGTTCACACTATGGAACGACCTTTGTCTGTTATAGTAGGAGAGTACTTTCAATTAAATTATGTACTCTTAGCTCATTATGTTAATGGTTGAAGAGAAGAGTGGAGAATAGAAGAAAATCATCTATCTCTCTTATAGAAAGTGTTGATTTTGAATATGTATGTCCATTTCTGGTTCGGAGCAAAGTTGCGATTGAAAGAACAACCTATGCCAAGAATCTGACTATTCCATATACATTTGCAGTATAACAGGTGTACGGTACCGCTTTGTTAGAGATTACATGTTTACTATAAGTGCATAAGTATTTGCAAGCATTATTTGGTAAGTTACTATAGGAAATTATAACTGGCATTCTATCCTAGATTGTGAGTGAGAAGCTAGACAATAATAAATTCCAAGCATGCAAGTTCATAATGACCAATTTTCTTATAGGAAAAGGATATTGGGAGTTCATCATAGATGATGAAAAGGAGCCAAAGATTTCTGAAGAAAATTCCACCCATAACAAGTACAATTATATAAAGCATGGCATAAAAGAGCCAAAAAGTTAATGTATTGGTTGTCTGTTAGTGTAACAGACTCTATGATTGCGCATATACAGGATGTATAAACGCATAAGAAGGTTTGAGACACCTTGGTGAAGATGTATAAATGCATAAGAAGGTTTGAGACACCTTGGTGAAGATGTACAGTGCAAACACTCATCAAGCTCAGAAGATGCAACTAAAGTAAGAGCTGCATAATATGACCAAAGGAAAGTTGAGTATAAATGATTACTCGGTGAAGGTTGAAGAGCTTGTAGATACTCTTGCTTCTATTGGATTTTCAGTAGAAAGGAACAAAGTTAGTTTCAGACCTCCATTGGAGTTCGAGAGAACTTTGCTAATTTTCAAGAACTGACTCCTCATCTGTGAGGAGATGGATACTAGGGGAGTTTCATCCTCTAGAAATTCACTTGAGTAGGCCTTCTACTTAGATACAAGTAGAGGTAGATCATCATCTAGAGGCCGAGGTGCAGGTTGTTTGGAAACAAAAATTATGGGTATCAACAATAGGAACCTAATGCACAAACAAGAGAAAGACACCTCTCTAGAGACAGGGGGGACCAGAGAGGCCAATCAGGCTAAGTTTCATCCTCTAGAAATTCACTTGAGTAGACCTTCTAGAGAGAACTTTGCTAATTTTCAACAAGAACTGACTCCTCATCTGTGAGGAGATGAATATTGGGGGAGTTTCATCCTCTAGAAATTCACTTGAGTAGGCCTTCTACTCATATACAAGTAGAGGCAGAGGTAGATCATCATCTAGAGGCCGAGGTGCAGGTTGTTTGGAAACAGAAATCATGGGTGCCAACAATAGGAACCTAATGCACAAACAAGAGAAAGACACCACTCTAGAGACATGGGGGACTAAAGAGGCCAATCAGGCTGAGTTTCATCCTCTAGAAATTCACTTGAGTGGCCTTCTAATCAGATACAAGTAGAGGTAGAGGTAGATCATCATCTAGAGGCTGAGGTGCAGGTTGTTTGGAAACAGGAATCATGGGCAGCAACAATAGAAACATAATGCACAAACAAGAGAAAGACACAACTCTAAAGGCAAGGGGAACAAAGAGGCCAAGGTGATTGGCAAAGAAATCAAAATGCAAATATCTTAGAGTACCATTAATATTAAAAGTGAAAGTTACAGTAAGGAAACTATGCATCATCAGGTAAGTGATGATAGAAGTGAGCAGATGTTTGTGATATAGCACATACCTAGTTCCACAACACGAGATATGTCAGGATCGTTAATATTTGGTACATGGATTATGGCACCTCTAACCACATGACCGGTCGTGGGGTGAGATATGCAAAAATGAGTTGTTCAGAGATATACAAAAATGATTTGTTTAGAGACAAACAAAAAAAAACAAGGTATGTGGAAATAGGTGATAATACTATGCACCCTATTGCGCATGTTTATTAAGTGCCATTATCTATGGAGGATGGTATCTTAAGGGTGCTTTTGTGGAAGACTTCGAAAATCAGTGTCGCTTAGTTACAAAGGGTAACAAAAATGGCAAGATATTTACTTTGGATGTTAACATGAGGTAAAGGCATCATGTTTGCACATGGGATAGATGTCATTGCAAACATTGACATATAACATAAGCGCATTAGTCATATGAATATATAGCTTCTGCTAATGTTTATGTAGGCCCAAAATAGTGTGGCAAGTTTGTCGAAGTTTAAGGTTGATTGTATGTACAAAGTATGTAAAGCATGCTAACCTAGTATAAACAGGCCAAAGGTGCTTTCCTATATGAAAAGCACATCAATGCAAGACCATTGGATGTTATACATTCTGATGTATGTGGATTTTCAAAATCAAAATCTTGCATTAATTCAGCCCATCGAACTTTCCTTCCTCTCAAATCGTCCGCATCACACACATACTTGATTGACTCATGATCAGTCAATACCACAAACTTGGAGCCATATAAATGTCTCCGAATCTTGAGAGCGTGAATCACAGCATAAAGCTCCTTCTCAAGAGTTGGTCAACGAGATTGAGTGTCGTCTAGCTTTTTACTTTCAAAAGCAACAGGTCTACCATCTTGAAATAGAGCAGTCCTGATGGCATAGTCACTGGCATCAGTTTTTCAAGAACATAAGGCCGACTAGGATCAGGTAAGCAATAATTTCTATGTTACCTCCATTGATGATCACACTAAGAAAGTGTGGGTTTACTTTATGAAGGAGAAAAGTGAGGTGTCTACTCGCTTTCAAAGATTTAAAGCCTTGGTCGAAAAGGAAAGATTTATGGAGATCAAATTCCTAAGATTAATTGGTGGGGGAGAATATTTCTCCAATGACTTCGGTGATTTCTTGAGAAAGCAAGAAATCAAGAGACAATTCACATGTAGGTACACTCCGTAATAGAATGGTGTTGCGAAAACGGGAAAAAAAAGCACATTATAAAAGTTTACTCATGCCTTGATGCGTTTGGAAAGAATATGCTAAATTATTTTGGACTGAAGCAGTAGCAATTGTTGTTTACCTTATGACCAATACCTCCACCAACTGCTCATAATATAACGCATGAACAGAAGTTTACAAACATAAAACCAAATGTGTCTCACTTGAATATGGCTTGGATGTATTGCATATGTGTATGTTCTTGGTAAAGTGAGAACCAAGCTGGATCCAAAGGCAGAGATATGTGTATTCATTGGTTATGCTTTGGAGTAGAAATATTATAGATTCTATAGACCTACCACTCGTGAGATGCAAGTAAGAAAAGGTGTTATCTTTGATGAGATGAGTAGCTTGTATATGCACCAGTGAAGGCAACTAAAGATGCAAATGTAAAAAGTAATGATGTTGTCCCACGTGTAGAGCAGCAATCAAAAGTGCTTAGTGGACCTGGAGAGTCTTATAGCAGTGGATCCAATGTTAGTCCATGGTCAAGTATGTTGAGGATAGATGCAAGGAATGTAGATGCATCATCTCATGGTACTACAGGTGTGTTGGTACATATGTATCATGCAAAGGGAAGAAAAAGGTAGATCAATCTTTTATGCATGATCTAACATAGCAGGTCACTCTTCTGTGTGGTGGATGGTGACTCTAGTGGCTCGGAGTAGAGCCTTGATGAAGAACTTAGCATTCCATTAGTTACTTTGAATACACAGAGAACCAGGGTTGTTTTGAGGACACTCGATAGTGATCCATGTGTATACAAGTCTACTCTAGTTAAATTCCATGTTGACAAGTTGAGATATGATGGATATACAACCCATCACTATATTTACATGGTTAAAGCAATACAGGAGATAAAGCCCAAATCAAAAATGGGAAGATGCCATGGATAAGGAGATGATAGAATTGGATATAATGCAACGTGGAAATTAGTGCCTTCACTTAAAGATAACAAGGCAATTGTGGATGTAAGTTGGTATACAATGTCACGCATAAGGCAAGACTGGTTGCCAAGTGTTATGCATAGATATATGGCATTAACTTTGAGGAGACATTCAGCCATGTTACAAGAATGGCAACCGTGAGAGCTATCATTACTATGGTTATTAGCAATGGGTTGGTCTTTACATCAAATGGATGTAGAGAAAGTGTTCTTACATGGTGATTTGCAATACTAGACCATTCTCAGCCTCAAGAGTCCAATCCATATTCTTGGTGGGTTTGGTTCTTGTGGTAGTTCAGGGGCAGTGGAAGACTTACTAATTTTTGTGGGTGATAGAGTACCCTTTGTGGAAGCAGTTGGTGGTGCTGGCATAGGATCGGATACGGGAGACTCCCCTTCCCAAAGGATCAGTTACTTTTCCCTTGGGAAGCTTGAGGGTAGTTGTGTTGTTATCTAAGTTGACTATACATAGGGTGTTCTTGACCCAACTCCCTCCAAGGATGACTAGTTCCACATAAAATTTACAAGCCAATGGGTTAGAGATAGTATGTACCGTTTGTGTAAAAGATCCAAGGCTTTGTATCCGTTTTCTGCTAGTAGGCAGAGCTGAATTTTGGCATGAGCATTGTGAAGAGATGGTTTGCATAGGGAGACCCATGTTTCCCATGGCAAAAGATTGTGGCTAGCTATTGGAAATAGCAAGGCATGCTTTCATCGCATATTTGTACCAAAGGGAAAATCTAACCATTCCAGAAGGGTTACGGTTTCGTGTTGGGGAGCTCTACGCTTACACTTATGGTGTTGAGCAAGGTGAAGGGCTTATAGGGTTCATGAAGATACTGGTAGATTGGGACCACAAATGTCATTCCTTGTTTGTGATTTGGGAGTGTATCAATTGTAGCTAGGATTTTCATCCAATCATCTCGTCAGCTTCGTCGTCCATGACATAAGTGACTGTGTCTGGCTCCCACTCTTCATCAAGGCTTTTCATCAAGCCATGGTCAGCTTCATCATCCATGACATAAGCGACCATGTCTGGCTCCCACTCTTCATCAAGGATTTTCATCCAATCGCGGTCAGCTTTGTTGTCCCCCATGACATAAGCGACTATGTCTAGCTCCCACTCTTCATCAAGGATTTGATGACAAGATTAGGAAAACAAAGAGATTGTTAGTCTTGGATGTGGTCATAGAATCTTCTATAAAGGGACCGTACATCATGGGATGTGCCTTCCATGTTAATAGGTTCACTTTAAGCGTTCAATCCCATTTGTAGAGGTAGATATGATATGTGTCCCAGTCACATGGACCATTCGTGTTAGTCTCAAAGGGCCTTCCCAAGATGCTATCATAGTCACCTTGAGTAAAGTCCATGTTTGAAGCTCATGTTAAGGACTTTAATCTTGAGGTCCTTCAATAGTCCAAAGGGTTTTGAGGTTGTCCCACCCGTGAGCCTTATCATGAATTTGGCGTCATCTAGGGGTAGTTCTCCCCATTTTTCCCAACACTACCTTGTGATGATGTTTACGCCAACACCCCCATCGAGGATGGCCATGACCTCATGTCCTTCGTAGGAAATGGGCAGGGCTGCGTTTGTGTCATCACTTTCAAAGCAATGATCCAACACATTTACTGGAATTGTCGGTGTGCCTTTGGGTTGTGGGATTTTCTCATGAAGTAATTCAGGATGATGTGGCTCAGATTCACCTAAGGAATCTGAGTTGTCCATCTCCTCTATGGGAGCCTATAGTTTTCATTCCATCTAATCCCTAAGGTCATTCTATAAATTCAGATTCCCTTGTAACAAGGTTCCAATAGGCATTTGGATTTGGGAGGAAAGAAAGGCTGATAGGCTAGCAAGGTTACATATTGATGATGAGCTTCTTCATTTTCAGGGCCTGGCTCATAGGTTGGACCAGAAATGGTGTATGGAAGTTTAATTTGGTCCTTGTTTGACAAGGTTTTAGGTTGAGACTTAGGTGCCATAGGAGGGTAAAATACTTTAGCAAATTTGTGCGCATGCACCTCTTTGTCAGAATATGTGTCTCGGGCCACATCGAGTTCTTCGATGTGGACATGGGATTTGTTGGTCTTGGCCTCTTATGGAATAGGCAATGGAGGGTTAGGAGGCGCAAGTGGGGCAATATCTTTGTTTTGTCAACGTTAGGTTGGTGAATGGATCTTCCTCATCCTCGAGCATAAGGTTGGGCTCCTTCTGTACCTGTTGCAAAAGTTTAGGTTCTTTTCCCAGACATTGAGTAAGTAGATCTATGGGAGATTGTATGTCCTTGGGTGTTCTTGCATAGGACACGTGTAATGGCAGTTTGTCAGCTTGGCAGTCCTGTACCAATGCTTGGGCCTATTGAAGACGTTGCTTCTCGATGATGGGGTGGGGATATGGGATAGGTTGCTTTGGTGGTTTGGCTTAATTCCTTGGGGCTACTTGGTTGAGTGACATTTTGGCACAATCATCAATCCCTAAGGAGGAGGATGTGGTCTTTGTTGAGCCACTTCTGATGGTAACTTGATCTTTACCTTTGCCAATTTGCTTAGAGCTCGGCCTGAAATTTGCAACCCTGCCCTAGACTTCAAAATTTTCAAAATTGAAGGCCTAGGTGATATCTTGGCCTTCATTTGAAGCCCACTATTAAGGAAAGTTTGCTTTTATGGCCTTTATTTGCAAGCTTATTTTTAGTGGCAGCCTTCACCTGAAGGCTAAAATGGCTTTGATACCCATCGCAACCTTCAAGTTTTAAGCCTGCTTGGAGCATTGTTTCTTTTTGGATGTGGCACATTTGGTAGGCTAAGATGTTGGAATGCTTTGGTTCTTTGGCTTCTTGAGTTTGGCCTGCCAAACCGTGTGACTACATGCAATGGGATAGTGGATATCTTCCCATGTTGAACGCTCAACACATTGAGGTATGGCATGCCTTTGACCATGGAGTTAGAAACTGATTGCAAAGGGCAATCCTTGAAGTAATGGTCGATCCCACATTTGTGACATTGTGGTGTCAATGGCAAGCTTTTCTTTTGAGGGCATTCAGCCACTCTATGGTGTCCATGGCAAAGGAAACACTGAAGAGGTGGTTTCCCTACGGGTGCACCTATGGTGTGCAAAATCGGTTTAGGGCCCATGTGAGGCACATGTTGTGTTATGGGTGCCTCAAGGGTGTCGGAGTGCATGGGCTCCATGGGCTTGGCAATGGACTAGGCTTGGATCTTTCCATGATTAATTGGGTTGCCTCTTGGGTTGTGGCTCTAAGAGGCAATGGTTGGAACGGAAAGATAGGCACTGCAGATGGTCGTGGTGGTTCTATGTGCAAGTGGGGGGTTGGGGGCACTGCCACCGTTAATGCATGGTGCCCAGGAGGAAATGAGGGTACTTACAAATGGGAATTGGGTTGTCATTGGCTTGGTGGGGAATTGCATTCTCGCATATTGTCATTGAGAAAGATTGCCCATTTGTAGGCTTTATCAAAGGTTAAGGGGTCCTTCACTAACAGATGGTCGTGAATCTTTGGATTATGCAAACCTAGGAGGAAACGGTCCATTAACTGCTTGATCAATTTTTCCCTTTCTTCACAATACGAATCGAGGTATGCAATGTAGTCGTGTAAGGTTTCCTTTGGTTTTTGTTTCAGTTGGAACAATTGAATAACGGGGCTCCATTTGTGCCCATATGGGGCAAATCCAAGAGTGACGGCCTCTTTCACTGCTTTGGAAGTGCCTTTGTGCCAAGGGTCCAAGGATTGGAACCATTGCACCACCTTGCCTTCAAGACTTAGTCCAAAGATATGGACCTTTGTTGCATCATCAAAAAATTTCAAACACATGATAGATTTGGTTAAAGACCTCAAGGCGAGACATGGGGTCTCCAACTCTGTGAAATTTTGGCATGAGTTTGAAGATTTTCACCCACATTGGTTGTGTATGTGATGTTCGTGGGTGCAATTATTGTGCCACTGCTCTTCCTATAGCTTGTGCTAAGCTCACAATGTCAATTTAGGGATCAAGGGGAGGTGGTACGTGGAGGGGGGTTGGAATAGGCCTGTAGTTATTATAGGAGGAGGCATGTGTGTGTACTCGAAGCGTCTATTCACGTCGTGGTGCATGTACGGAGGGGCACCACTAGATGAGGGTGCTTCATAAATCGTTTCACCCACACAGCCAAATGTGGTGGCATGTCCACATGTGAATGTACAAAGGTCGGGTGTGGCACAATTGAATGGGGGCACTCAAGGCATGCAACATGACCTAAAGGTGTCCATGGTGCACGTTGAGGCTTAGAAAAGCTTCAACAATGCACATGCAGATCAAAAATATAAGTTTTTTCTCTCTTTTTCCTTGTGTGAGTGAACAACCCCTTAAGGTGAAATAAGGTCTTTTTAAGTGTTTTGTGTATGTAAAAACCACCCTAGTGAGTCGGGGAGGTAGACCATAAGCACCTTTAAAGATTTAAAATTTTTGAATTTTAAAAAAAGGAATTTATTATTATTTTTTTAAAACGTTCGTACGATTAGGAGTGAATGGCCGTGGCTTTATGTGTGAACGGTCGTGGCTTTAGTGTTTGTTTGTTTTTAAAGTTTTTTTGGGAAGCATACGTCCGTACACTTAGGAGTGAACAGCCGTGGCATTATGTGGGGTCCTTGCCCCCTCCGTGGTGCCCTGCCGGCGGGCGGAAGCGGAGCCGGCCTCCCTCCCGGGGGGCGAGGATCCACACTCGGGGCCTTGCCCGCGGATGTCCGGGATGAGAGGTTAGCCCGGGCGGTCCCTCCGAGACCGGGCCCAGAAGACTCCCCTCGCCTAGAAGGCACGGACGATTTTGCCAAGGAAAAAAATCTTCTAACGGGGGAATTACTCTAACGATTCAAAGTCTTAACTAGATAAACTGATCTGACTGAACCTGAAGTCACATAGTTAGATCAAGAAGAGACTTGCACTTGGTCCATGGAATCACCGCTTTTTTTCTCATTTATGAGGCGGCACAGTCACTGATCCCCTCCCACAGAACAAGGTCTTCTTAGGATTTAAACTAATTAACGTAACTAATCGTATCTAGTTGTTTCTCAAGAATCCTCCGATCCAGCCCCATTCGGCCCATGGGTTAGCCAACCACCCGACCACTGTATTGGTGGGATTCCTTTATAAAGATTTGGTTGTGTTTTTGCCTGGGTACCGAGGAAAAGAGTTCCCAGGCCCCCTAGCCGGTGATTCATGCAAAAATTAAGGTAGGCATACCACGTACACACCCAATATGAAATTACCATTTATAACAGATTCGGCTCGCTTTAAAACAATCCTTCAATAGAAATCATAATATTTCTGATCATAATTTTCCAAAATTCCGAGTAATATCCTTTGGACTCTCCGTTGAAGACCAGCTGGCCAACCAATGAGATCAGTATCAAAATTTGGTTCCCAAAAATCTTTCCTTTTAGTCCATCCGAAATCTTCCTCGACATACGCATGGGTGTCCTAGCAACCGTGAGCCCGTGCATCGCCTGGTCAGAACCCTCTAGGATCCTCCTTAGGTGTTCTAGCACTTCACTCAGGGACCACTTCGTCGGTCCTCGCCCATCGTACCGAAAGCGCACCATTTTAACTGTACCGAGGCTGGTCAAGACCTCGGCAGGCTTTGCTGCGAGCGACGTCCCTTGTGACGACGTCCCTTGAGGACTCCCGGCTAGCTGTTCCAAACGAACCTCCTCTTAGAAAAACATAAGCCAAATGCTTTCTCCAGCATTCTGGTGTTAAAAAGTCCTTTGAATTAAAAAAAACAGAGGTTCCAATGCAAGTAAAATTCCAATTTGAGATTGGTTCCAAAAACCCTTTTCCCATAATTCCTAGTTTCATAATGAGGATCCTTGATCTCTCATTAGGGTAATCTATCCATCATTCAGTCTGATTGTCCAACTAGATTCTTGGTGAGTTCGGTCAGAAAAAACTAGTTTAGTTCCGGTAGTCTATTCTTTGTGATTAGAACTGGAATTGGTCACGAAGTCTTTACTTGATTCAGATCGAGAGATGGATAAGTAGGTTTACTGTCTGTCCCTCTTGTAGTCTAACCAAATTCATTCGGTTTAGTTCTACAAGGATTCCCTTCAGATAAACATCTAGTTTTGGGTAAATATTCATTTAGTGATTTTACCAATTAAAATATCCAAAGATATTCCTTCTATCACATAATTTCTCAACCTTAATTCATTAGGTAGAATTATGGAGGAAATTCATCTTTTGACACTAAAATTTAATTCAAATCCATCTTTTCTTAATTATCATAAAGATTCTTCTTTTGGACTAAATATCATACCTTTTTTTTAATAAACTTGAAATCCCTCTTTTTCTCATTTTATTGAGTGCAATCCAATTATCATGGAAATTTCTCTTTTACCATAAATTAAATCTATTTAAAATTCTTCTTAAAAATTACATAAAAATATTAATTAATTTCCTTAAGCTAAAAATTCCACTTTTCTCATTTAAACATTTGAGTTTCAATATGGTGGTTGGGAATTCCTCTTTCATCATTTAAACTTATCTATGCAAAAAGATAAATTTAACTAAATTTTCTCTTAAAATTTAAATAAAAATCTCCATTGATTCCTTTACACTAGGAATTACACTTTTCCCATTTAAATATTTAAATTCCAATATGGTGGGAATTCCTCTTTCATCATTTAAACTTATCTATACAAAAAGATAAATTTAACTAAATTTTCTCTTAAAATTTAAATAAAAATCTCCATTAATTCCTTTACACTAGGAATTACACTTTCCTCATTTAAATATTTGAATTCCAATATGGTGGGAATTTCTCTTTCATCATTTAAACTTATCTATGCAAAAAGATAAATTTAACTAAAATCCTTCTTTAATTTTTAAATAAAATATACATTATTTTAGCATCACAATTTTTCTCTTACTTCATTGGAATACATGGATTCCCATTGTCATGGGGGGGGGGGGATTACTCTTTTAACAAAAAAATGGATTACTAAAAATTTCTCTTTTTTCTAATTAACTAATTATGCATAAATATAAAAATTAATTTTTTCATGATTATAATGAGAATCATTCAATTAATCTAGGATGATTAATCCTAGAATATGGTAGGAAGCCCTCTTTTCGTATTATGAATGAATATGATTAATGTGTTAATTTTTTAGAAATTTCGCCATAGCTTTGCTGCTATTACTGATAATTCTTAATAATTGTAAAAACATAAAGTTTAGTAATATCATATGATAGAATAGCCATTAATTGTTTCCTAATTTTTCCATGAATTAAATAGCATAAAAGCATTAAAAAGCCACTTATTTGGCCTCAATTTGACAAGCATAGAAATTACTTTTAGATTAGAGAATTGCTTCATGAGAAGCTTCATTTGAATATAGAATAAGTCATAGGAATGACCATTCTTTTGGGGAGAGAGAGAAATGCTTGAAAAAACATTATAATTTAAGCATAAATGAAAATTTATGCTTAAATGAATGGAAATTTATGTGTTTTATCACTACAATTCATTAAAGAACTTCAATTGTATCAAAAAGCCATTCAATTGAATAGCTTGAGAGGGGTTGAGAAGAGAGAAACATTTGGAGATTAAAAAAAAAAGACCATAAACCACACTTTACCTCCTAGATCGCTTGATTCTTTAATCAAAGTAGAGGCCCCCAACCAATCAATTGGTTTGGTAAGTTGATGAAGACTCCAAGGAAGATTGAAGAGAGAGAGAAGCTCCAATCTCTTCAATTTGTAGAGGATTTTTAGAGGATAATAGAAAATAAGCTTATCTTAGAGTAATACCGACATAATTTAGTTCACAGATGAGAATACAAAAGAATGAGGATCTATTTATAGGTGAGGGAGGCCACTAACTGAGTCCAACTGAGTTCTAGAATTTTCCAGCTTCACTTTGGCTGAATTTGGACAAGATTTAGACCAGTTTGGCTCCCTTTTTTATTTGGTTTGATCCAGAGGAGAGAGGAGAGATAAAAATATCCTATTATTTTTGAGTTTCAAACTCATCCATACATGTGAAATAGGTGCCTTGAAGGCCTCCCTTCTCCTTACCAATGTGTCAAAAATGAATGATTACTCTAAAATATCTCATTTTTTTTATTAATACTTCATAATTTTTAACTAATAAATCTAGTACTCAATCAACTCTTCATCTTATGTGGGCATTTACTCATTTTTGCGTATTTTCTTTTATTCTTTGGATTTATCTTATCCCAACACTTGGATTAATCTTATTGGTCTATAGGAACCTTAATCCAAAATTTTCAGAAAATCTTGACCCTTAGGCTAAGGTCTTCTTAATCATTTTTAATTAATTCCAATTGCACCTTGAAAAATCTATTTTGATTTTCTATTTCAAGGAAATATTTTTTGATATTTGTAAAATTTATTTATCCAAAAATATCCCAATATTGATTTACCACTCTCTAGAATTTTTTTAATCTCACTAGACTAAACAAGGAAAAATAATATTTTCTTCTATTCAGAAACATAGAACGATTACAAGGGATTGAAATAGAGCCTTATTTGTTATTCAGGCTGAGGAGGAATCTTACATCCTCTCCCACTTGAAAAACGCGAGATGTCCTCATCTCGCAAAAAAGTGGGGGTAATCTTTCGCCAATTCTTCTTCTTTCTCCCAGGTGGTGTCTTCTAGAGGGAAGAACTTCCACTTTACTAAGAATTCTCTGAAGACTCTGCTCCTAAGAATCTTTTCCCGAATGTTAAGGATTTCCTCAGGTTGGAGTACCATCTGGACTTGAGTTGGAGAGATCAATTGTTCATCATCAAGCATGTGACTCGGGCTAGGTACATACTTCGTAAGCAAACTGACATGGAATACATTATGTACCTTGAGATGGGGAGGCAGAAGAAGTTTATAGGCTAGATCGCCCACTTTCTTTATGACAGCATACGGTCCACAGTATCTGGGAGAGAGCTTCTTGTACTTCCCTAAGGATAAGGAACTTCTTTTTGGTCGTACTCGAATGAAGACCATATCTAACTCTTCAAACTCTTCTCTCTGACCTCTTTTTATCTACATAATGCTTTTGTCTATCTTGGGCTTCCTTTATATCTTTACGGATTGATTGCATCTGCTGGTCCATGTCATCAAGCATTTGTCTGGCATTTTTACTCTGATCAATGGGTCAGACCAAGTCAATGGTGTAAGGCAATCTTGTCCATACAAAGCTTTGAAAGGACTCATCCCAATGCTCCGATGATAAGAAGCATTGCAAGCAAATTCGACCAGATGCAGATGACTTAACCACTTCTTGGGTTCCCTACCGCAGCATGACCGCAAAGGATATCTTCGATTACCTGATTAACCCTTTCCGTCTGGCCATCTATTTCGGGGTGATAGGCTATGCTGAGATCCAAGAAAGTTCCTACTGATTCAAAGAATGCAGTCCAGAATTTCGATGTGAATTTGGGATCTCTATCACTTACTATCCTCCTAGATAAACCATGCAATCTGAAGATCTCCTTAAGGAAAACTCTGGCAACATCCACTGCAGAGTATGTTTCTTTCACTGGAATCAGATGGGAAACTTTGGTTAGCCTGTCAACTACCACAAAAATGGAGTTGTAACCTGATTGCACTGAAGGTAATCCAGTGACAAAATCCATACTGATGCATTCCCACTTCATCTGTGGAATGTCTAGAGGCTATAGTTTCCCTGGCATCTTGACTCTCTTTGCCTTGACTCTTTGGCACATCAAGCATTTCCGCACATGATCAAGTACATCCTTTTTGAGTCCTGGCCAGAAGAAGCTTTTCTTCACAGACATAGAGGTTTTTATAAACCCTGGATGTCCAGCTATCAGGCTATCATGGGCTTCTCTCAGAATTCTTCCCTTTATTCCCTCATGATTGGGGATACATAGCCAATTAATATAATACATGCATCCTTCATCCAGTTTGTATCCACCAAGAACTCGACTCATTTCCTGAGGAGTCTTGCTTTCCTGCATCAGAAGGGTAGCAATAGGGGCAAAGAATTTGTCCTGCAAGATTTTCTCCTTTGCTTCATTGATCAATGGATTCATAATGCCCATAGCAAGTATTGAATGCTGTCTTTGGGATGTTCTACTCCTTGATTCTGATCTGGTAGTACCCGAATTCAAGATCTATCTTTGTGAACATTTGGGTTCCACTTAACCGATCCAGAAGTTCATCAATCCTAGGAATAGGATACTTATTCTTAATTGTTAATTGATTCAGTCCTCTGTAGTCGATATAGAGTCTTAACATTCCATCTTTCTTCTTTTGAAAGAGAACAGGCACACCCC
Organism: Cibotium barometz; assembly: GCF_041138505.1. Classification (NCBI taxonomy): domain Eukaryota; kingdom Viridiplantae; phylum Streptophyta; class Polypodiopsida; order Cyatheales; family Cibotiaceae; genus Cibotium; species Cibotium barometz. The sequence continues at coordinate 21,723,148 of NC_141068.1, read as the reverse complement.
AAGGTGAGACACTGGGTCTGACAAATCCCTGTTCTAATAGTTGTCTTAATTGTTCCTTAAGTTCTATGGCTTCAGGGACTAGCATTTTGTATGCACGCTGGGCTACTGAGCTCCGGGGGTTAATTCGATCTCATGATCTACTTCACGAGATGGAGGCACTCAGCCAGCTCTTCAGGAAACATATCTGCATACTCACTTAACCACTCTGGTTCTTTAGCCTTGCATTTTATGTCTACTGGATTCATTTTAACGACATACACAGCTTGCTTCTTTGTGAGCCCTTTTAATAATTTGGAAGCCTTGACTAATTGTAGCACTGGGGATCCGGAAATTCCAATTCCTTAAACTTTATTCCCGTGAAGGTCAAGGAAACAGATGGTTCCTTTGTGACAATGAATGTCAGCCTGATTCTTGTGGAGCCAATCCATTCCAAGGATTCCATCATATATTCCTAGGGGTAGGACTCTGAACTGGTACTCTCTTACGTTCCCATCTAGGCTAAACTGAATAAGGTTAGTCTCAAGGTGAGTGAAAAGAATCTTCCCACTAGCTAATTCCACTTGCATAGGTTTCCCTGATTTTTTATTTAGGACTAATTTATGCAGACATCTTGGGGAAATAAAAGAATGAGTACTACCTGAATCAATCAAAAGCTTGAATTGCTTACCCTGGTACTCTGCTGGAGTCTGGAGGACTGAGAATTGACGGTTATTCCCCTGATGCTCTATTGCTGCATAGATCTGTCCTTTCTCTTCCTCTACTTCCTCAGCTATGATGACTGCTCTGGCTGCTGCTGCAGTCTGAGGAGGTGGAACTCTCTCTCTTTGGTTATTCCAAATCTAGGAGGGAGTTCAGAGACTGCTTTGCATGGAGGCTACAGGCTGAGCTGGCACTCTTCTTGGGTTACCTTGATTCTGGCGCGGGGGACCCTGATTGGACTGATATGTGTTGAGATTCAAGCTCGATGTCAGCGTGTGCCAGCTGTGCTATGTGGTGTTGGCATATTAGGTAGCAGCGTGTGTGAGACATAAATGACCGCGTCCAGCTGGTCTGGTCATAGTGTGTGTTGTGTATTATGGATTATGGCTTTATGCATTGTGTGAGTAGGGAGATGGCTTCCCTCTATGGTTAGGGTTTGTAATATACATTAGGGTTTGCTCCTGTGTATGTGTCTCCTCTCCCTCTACCTGTTTTTTCATCATGGTATCAGAGCGTGGTGCTCTCTATTAGGGTTTATGAGTGAGTGAGAGAAGAGGGAGAAGAAGTTGTGAAAAAAGCTGTGAAGCTTGCCATTGATGCTGTGAAGCTTGGAGCACACCGATTTCTATCAGATCTGAGAGCTTGGCCTACCGAGTAAGGTCTACTAAACACCCTTGAGCGGATTGCAAGTGATTCAAGCACAAACAAGACAAATTAGGGTTGCCCAAAGCAAAAGAAAATTCTGGTTTTTTGCAAGCTTTCCATTAGATCTTGGAAGCGGTGATGTATTGTGCAAATGGATGCAAATCTGGCAAAGAAACATGTATGTGACAAGGATTAATGTATTGGCAATTCATGTGCAATCCCTACACTGAATTTGGAGCAAGTATGATGCATTTGAATGATTAAATTTACTATTTTTGAAGCTCTCACAAAACAGAGAAAAAGAGTCACTTGGTGGATGAAATTAGAGCAAGTTTTTAGCAAAAATCAGACAATTGATGGGTTACTCACATGCCTTGGTGTGTTAGGCAACTAAATACACTTTCAATTGACACTACAATTCTTCCAAATCCCCTCAAGAGTAGGCGATGCAGCTCATACAGAGAAAACAGAGTATTTTTGTTGAAATTTTACAAGAGGAGGTCAAATACAAGCTATTTGATTGATAACTTCCAAAATTGGCTTAGCAAATTTGTGATTCCCACTAGTAAGGACGTTGCTACATGATTGGTTGGAGCAATTATGCCTTATGGAGCTGGAAATGAGCTGATTAAACAGGCTGTCTACTGTCATTAGTGAAATAGAGTGTGATTAATCGGCTAATTTATCTCTCATCTTAAACAATTGGTCTAATTCCTTTTACTTGGAGTTATTGGACATCATTGCTAAGCTAATGAATGCCTGGTCTCTCAATTTGGACAAGTATTGAAGAAATTAGAGCAATTCTACTACTGGTTTTTCTGGTTTTTCTTAAAACAGAGAAAGGGGTTTGACAAAATTGGTATGTACGCACCTCGGTTGGTGTTGATATGCAACATTGAGCTTGTTTAGGTGTCAATGCAAGTTATCCACACTTGATTGAACCACTACATTGCAATTTGAAGCCTTGGAAAGCGTGCCAAAACAAGGTACCTTGGACTGCGTATGCCAGTTCATTTTGGATGCAATTAGTTTGATTTTCTACATCAAAAGTGAAGTGTGTTGAGTACTTTGGAGTATCTGGAACACTTATTAGAGTGTGGTTGAGCTGAGGAAGGCTCATTTATAGATTTGGACGTGTGCGGAAGGTGCATTTGCATTGAGCAAATATGTCGGACAATCCAGTACAAATTGTGGGTGAAAAATTGGATAGGAAGAACTTCCAGGCATGGAAGTACAGGATCAAAAGCTTTCTGAACGGAAAAGGTTTTTGGAACCTTATTACATGTGCGGAGGCAGAGCCGGAACTACCCCGACAACCTACACAGCAACAGGTTGTAGCTCAAGCAATGGTCAGAAAGAGCATACAAAGTTCTGCATTATCTGTCTATATGTATTTCGGATGCTATACTCATACATATACATGATGCTGAGAATCCCAAGGATGCATGGGATACATTGGTAAAGCTTTTTGATACAGACACTAGTGCTCGCAAGTCTCAGTTGTTTTGCAAGACAACAGATTCATAATGTGAAACGGAAAGGAAGGAGCATCCATGATTATGTACAAGAGATAAAGAAGTATGCAAATGCATTGGCAACGATCAATGCCCCCATGCCTGATGATGATTTGGTAGACATTACCTTGCGTGGTCTTGGCAAGGAATATAAGTCTTTTGATACATCCATTTCAGTTCGGAGTACAGGTTTACCAGATTTTAATGAGTTGGTTTCACTCTTGCTTGTTGAGGAAATCAAACTCAGTGATTCTTTTCATGATGCATCTACTAACCATGATGATAATGGCAGAAATCAGGCTTTCTATTCACAAAAAGGATTTAGAGGCAGGGAGAGATTTGCATCACGTGGCCATGGTAATGGTCGTGGATGGCAGGACAGGTCACCACAACAGAATTTTCAGCCTACATATGGTGCTAGAGGTGGTCGTGGATATACACCTCAGAGAGGCAGAGGTAATCCTCGTGGTAGAGGATGTTGGCAAGGCCAACAAACATCTATGCAAAATGTGGAATGCCATTACTGTGGGAAATTTGGTCATATGTCACGTGATTGTTTCCGCAAACAAAATGATTTGAGAGGGGGTAGAGCACAACATGGTGGACATTATGCACAATGTGGTGGAAATTATGCATCAAGCACTAATGATGGCAGTGCAAATCACTTGTTTGTCCCATGAAACATGTTGTGGGTTCTATGATGTCGAATGGTGAAAATGATGACACTTGGTATATGGACTCTGGAGCATCAAACCATATGACTTGTCATGGTGAATGGTTTGAGCATATGAGCCTATGGATGTGAAAGGCTATGTGGAAACAGGAGATGATACCCGACATGCCATTACACATGTTGGAAGTGTACCATTGGTTATGCACAATGGTAGCCCGTGCATCGCCTGGTCAGAACCCTCTAGGATCCTCCTTAGGTATCCTAGCACTTCACTCAGGGACCGCTTCGTCGGTCCTCGCCCATCATACATGAAGCGCACCATTTTAACCGTACCGAGGCTGGTCAAGACCTCGGCAGGCTTTGTCGCAAGCGACGTCCCTTGACGACTCCCTGCCAGTTGTTCCAACAAACCTCCTCTTAGAAAAACATAAGCCAAATGCTTCCTCCAGCATTCTGGCATAAAACAGTCCTTTAAATTTAAAAGAACAGAGGTTCCAATGCATGTAAAATTCTAATTTGAGATTGGTTTCAAAAACCCTTTTCCCATAATTCCCATTTTCATAATGAGAATCCTTGATCTCTCATCAAGGTAATCTACCCATCATTCAGTCTGATTGTCTAACTAGATTCTTGGTGAGTTCGGTCAGGAAAAACTAGTTTAGTTCCGGTAGTCTATTCTTTGTGATTAGAACTGGAATTGGTCACGAAGTTTTTACTTGATTCAGATCAAGAGATGGACAAGTAGCTTTACTGTCCGTTCCTCTCGTAGTCTAACCAAATTCATTCGGTTTAGTTCTACAAGGATTCCCTTCAGATAAACATCTCATTTTGGGTAAATATCCATTTAGTGATTTTACCAATTAAAATATACAAAGATATTCCTTCTATCACATACTTTCTCAACCTTAATTCATTAGGTAGAATTATGGTGGAAATTCATCTTTTGACACTAAAATTTAATTCAAATCCATCTTTTCTTAATTATCATAAAGATTCTTCTTTTTTACTAAATATCATACCTTTTTTTTAATAAACTTGAAATTCCTCTTTTTCTCATTTTATTGAGTGCAATCCAATTATCATGGGAATTCCTCTTTTACCATAAATTAAATCTATTTAAAATTCTTCTTAAAAATTACATAAAAATATCCATTAATTTCCTTAAGCTAAAAATTTCACTTTTCTCATTTAAATATTTGAGTTCCAATATGGTGGGAATTCCTCTTTCATCATTTAAACTTATCTATGCAAAAAGATAAATTTAACTAAATTTTCTCTTAAAATTTAAATAAAAATTTCCATTAATTCCTTTACACTAGGAATTACACTTTTTCCATTTAAATATTTAAATTCCAATATGGTGGGAATTCCTCTTTCATCATTTAAACTTATCTATGCAAAAAGATAAATTTAACTAAATTTTCTCTTAAAATTTAAATAAAAATCTCCATTAATTCCTTTACACTAGGAATTACACTTTCCTCATTTAAATATTTGAATCCCAATATGGTGGAATTCCTCTTTCATCATTTAAACTTATCTATGCAAAAAGATAAATTTAACTAAAATCCTTCTTTAATTTTTAAATATAATATACATTATTTTAGCATCACAATTTTTCTCTTACTTCATTGGAATACATGGATTTCCATTTTCATGGGGATTACTCTTTTAACATGAAAATTGATTACTATAAATTTCTCTTTTTCCTAATTAACTAATTATGCATAAATATAAAAATTAATTTTTTCATGATTATAATGAGAATCATTCAATTAATCTAGGATAATTAATCTTAGAATATGGTAGGAAGTCCTCTTGAATGCCATAGTTACTTACATGACACTGAGCAATGGAGATTCCGTCGAATTCAAACAAGGAAGACTTCACCAAGAAGTGGATTGGTGCTCCCTGTGTGACAAAGCAGGGCCAAAGATGTTAAGCTCACCCTAACGTGTCTAGGAAGTTGTCGATCCACCAAGCTCAAGCTATGCTCAAGAGCTCCACTGTTACGCGTGGATAACCACTTGTCGTCGTCCGCGATCCTCCTATATTCGTTGTCACACCAAGGCGGTTCCTAATCCTAGGGTGATGCAACCGCTCTCATGAAGATCATGTGAATCTCTGCAGAAGCCAAGTTCCAGTGATAGCCTAATCACTCAAGCAAGAGGGAGAGAAGAAACAAGAGGGAAGCAAGAGAGAACAAGCAATTAGCACTAATCACACCCAAACCCTAACCCTAAGCATACCACACATGATAGATTAGAGTTGCAAGAGAGAGGGAGAGAGAACACTCCACTTCTATTGAATAAATGGGAGAATATGAGTTACAAAAAAAAGAAATTGGCTTTTATAGTTCCAAGCCTTTTCCCACTAGGCCGCCCGAGAGTAAGTGACTTGAGGCACCCAAAACATAGTTACAAGGCTTTTCTTTATGGTTTGGCCAATTAGCCGAGATCCTCTTGTTTGTTCTTTGAAGCTTAAGACTTGGAAACATATTTGGGGTGTTTCCCTCATCAAATGAAGGGATTTACAATATAGTACAAGTATCCAGTACATAAGCGTGCAGACATAGTTGTCATAGAAATGGTGTTTATTACCACATGTGGTTAGCAGTATGGCTTCATGGAGTTTTTCTACCTCGAACAAATCCAAACTAGGGTCGACTACTAATTTGATGCATGGTGTGATGAATTTAGCATATATTTTGTTGAGCATTGTAAGGGGTCTCCAGTCTCTTAAGTGAAGTTTATTTTCTCCCTGAGGGATTAGCTTAATTGCTCCCTTATTCAATTCGATAGAGAGGCCCCTGACTATAGTTGCTCTGTTTTTATCATATCATGCAAGTCTCTCTTAATGAGCTCCCAAAAGTGCTTATAAAACTTAATCGGGAGGTCATCTCAAGCTGTATAGATTTCTCTTTGCTCAATTGCTAGTTGCAATTTTTAGTTCATCCTGTGAAAAGGGCCTCTCGATATAAGGTAGAGGCTTTCACCCTAGTGATCTAACTATTTATTCTAGAGAGGAACTCTTCCACTCTTTTTGCTGGTAGGCCTTTGCAAGCCTACCATGTGACTGGGGGAGGGCATCCATTAATATCCAATAGGTGTCTAAGAAAGCATCGGTCTATATCATGAGAGAGGACTCTAGAGTTCTGCCATTAGGAGCTCTAAATAAAAACCTAGAGGGGCAGTCTCCTTCTTTTTTAGCCATCTCACTTTGGATATAATCTTGGCACCTTTTACCTTTATTTTTTCTTCTTCCACTAGTAGGTGGTATCTAAGGGATGAGAGGAGTACCTTGACTACATCATCCCCAAGGGAGGAAATCTTAGTGTTCCATCTTTCTTTTTCTGAAAGAGAACTGGCACTCCCCAAGGTGAAACATTGGGTCTTACAAACCCTTGCTCTAACAGCTATCTAAGCTGTTCCTTGAGTTCAATGGCTTTAGGGACTGGCATTTTGTACGTGCGCTGGGCTATTGTGGCTGAGATCCGGGGGTCAATTCTATCACATGGTCTACTTCCCGAATTAGAGGCATCTCTATTAGCTCTGTTGGGAATAAATCATCATACTCACTTAACCATTCTGGTTCTTTAGTCTTTAACTTTGTGTCTACCAAATTCATTTTGACAACGTAAATGAGCTGCTTCTTTCTAAGTCCTTTCAATAACTTAGAAGCCTTTACTAATTGCAGACCTAGGGACCCTGAAATTCTGGTTCCTTGAACTTTGTTTCCGTGAAGGTCATGGAAGGAAATGGTTCCATTATGACAGTGAATGTCAGCTTGATTTCTGTGGAGCCAATCCATCCCAAGGATCCCGCTGAAAGGAAATAGGACTCTGAACTAACAGTCACTTATATTCCCATCTAGATTAAACTGAATACGATCTGTCTCATGGTGAGTGAAAAGGATCTTCCAACTGTGGCCAATTCACAACTTGCATAGGTTTCCTTGATTTCTGTTCTAAGACTAGCTTATGCAAGCATGCTGGGGAAATAAATGAATGAGTACTGCCTGAATCAATCAAAAGTTTGATTGAATTACCCTTATACTCAGCTGGAATATGGATGACAGAGAATTGATGATTTGGCCCTTGGTTCTCAATTGCGGCATAATCTGGCCTCTTTCCTCTTCAACTACTTCTGCTATCGTAACTGCTCTGGCTGTGCAGACTAGGGTGGAACTCTTTCTCTTTGGTTACCCCAGTATTGGGAGGGATTTCTGAGATTACTCTAAACAACAGAGGCAAATGGCTGAGCTAGATTCCTCCTAGGATTGCCCTGATTTTGTCAAGATGCACCCTGATTTGACTGATACGAAGGGGCTGGTCTCTGCATTCTAGGTCCTTGACTTCCCTGTCCTCTTGACATGGCAGGAGTCAGGCAGTCTTTAAGCTGGTGATCGAAACCGTGACATCCAAAACATCTGTTCTCACTTCTAAGCTCATCCCTCTGAATCCTTGAGAAAGGTGGGGCTCCTGAGAAAGTGTTCTGAGGGAAGGGTCTTCCTTCACTTCTGAATCTACCAGCATCTTGATTCTGATTGGGGCCTTGCTACCTCTTTGGGGGAGGAAAATTTGAAGTACTTCCCGGGGTTTAGAACCTTTTAAAGTTTGAGGGTGTAGGCTTTGGCGGGACCTTGACAACAAATGCCTTGGCAAAGTCGGATCAGGGAAGTATAGATCCTCAAAGTGACGAGCGAGCCTCACTCTACTTTCTCGGGTTGTAGCAGAGTTGATGAGATGATCGAAGGCAAAGGCGATCATATCCTGACTCTGGGAAAGTCTAGGAATGCTACAAAGATTTGGGGTATCCATCTAAAAATCTAATTCAATTTATGAGTTTTCAATTTATGAATTCATTTCAAACACAATCTTACCAAGTGAAAACATTTTTTTCTCACAGATTTACTTTAAAATTTTAGGCACTTTTTGCTGTTGTTTCATAAGTTTACAATGGCGCTTTGATACCAGCTGCTGCTGTGAGATCCCACTGTCCCCTCCGTGCACCGGATTTTCGGTTGCTAGCAGAGCGGAGGTAACTTCCTCATGCGCGGGGCAGGGTTTCCCACTCGGGGCCTCGCCCTCGAATGTTCGGACATGAGACTAATCTAGTGGTCATTCCGAAACCGAAATCGAAAAAATTTTCCTTGCCCGAAAAATGGGGATGATTCCACCTTTTTGATTTTCTTAACGAATTTTCTAACCGGGTCAAGAGACTAAACTAACCTTCACCTGATTAAACCAGATAGAAGGAAAACTATTACATACTTAACTTGAAGAAATCAATGCTTTTTTCCTAACTGAATCAGGCACAGCCATTGATCTATTCATTTGAGGAGTCTTCAGGCTTTTATTTAACTACTCGAGCTCTAAGCGTTTTCCTATTAATCAATTTTATTATTAAGACTCTATTGATTCTAGCCTACCCCATCCGGCCCATGGGTTTTAGCCACCGTCCAACCACTGGAATTGGTAGAACCATACAATTACTCACCCACCCATAATTGCCTTTCTTCACTTTAGCTTTCGAATACAGATACACACACACTCCTCTTTAAACTTTAACTTATAAAACAATCCATTGAGAAACAGTTATTGATTATAGATGTCATAACTCAAAATTTCCATCCAATCCTTGTTTCTCAACAAAAAACAGTATCACTCTAGACTCTCCGTTGAGACCAGCTGGTCCAGCAAAACAACGAGATCCAGTAACAGATTACAATAATCATTGGTCCATCATACAATATCTTCCACGACATACGCATGGGTGTCCTAGGCACCGCGAGCCCATGCATCGCCTTGTCAGAACCCTCCAGGATCCTCCTTAGGTGTCCTGGCACTTCACTCAGGGACTGCTTCACCGGCCCTCGTCCATTGTACCAGAAGCGCACCATTTTAATCGTACCGAGGCTGGTCAGTCTTTGCCACGTGAGCAATCCTTTAAACACTCCCTGTCAGCTATTGCAACCGAACTTTCCTTAGAAAAACACATATACCAAATGCTCCCTCCCTAGCATTCTGGCGTAAGAAATAGGGTTTCTATGGAAGTTTTCAGTTTGATTTTCTTTTTAATACAATGAGTTTTCAGTTTGATTTTCTTTTGAATACAATGAGTATATCTTAAATCAGTATCCCCAAAACTTCATAATCGTAATACTGAATTTCAAAACAAAATTCCTCGAATTCCGTAACCTTGATCCTCAGATCAGTTTGAAGGGTCTTATCTAAGTTTCAGATTTGGTGAGAGAATTTAGTGTATTTTCCTGAATTGGTCACATCGTCTTTCCTCGAATTTGACGAAAGAGTTTGGTCTTGGTCATAGTCTGATTCTGGATAAGGTTCTTCCTGAACTCTTTCTCAAAAAGGGTGATATTTCAGTTACTATTTTACTGAATTTCATTCATTGAATATTCACTTAACTGATTTCTAAATTAATCAACGAATTTCGATGAGGAATAAATTAATCATTTAAGTGAATATTTCAACTTTGATAGATTTTTCTTGAATTTTCTCTTTACAATCCGAGTGAATATAAAACGATAGAAATTTCTCTCTTAGAGTATTTACTTATTCATTTATCAAATACTTGTAGAAATTAAACATAGAATTAAAGAGAAATCTAATTTTGATATAAAAATTCTTTATGCATCTATCTATGCATAAAATCCAACTTCAATGGAAATAACACTTTTATATAAAAGAAAATCCTTTTATGCATAAAATCAATTTAATAGGAATAACACTTTTAAAATCAAAATAATTTCTATTATGCATCTTTCCATGCATAGAAATTGAATTCAATGAAAATAACGCTTTTATAATAAAAAAATTTCTATTATGCATCTTTCCATGCATAAAAATTAAATCTAATGAAAATAACACTTTTATAATAATAATAAATTTCCAATATGCATCTTTCTATGCATAGAATTTAAATCTAATGAAAATAACACTTTCATAATAATGTTTTTTTCCAATATGCATCTTTCTATGCATAGAATTTAAATCTAATGAAAATAACACTTTCATAATATATTTTTTTTCCAATATGCATCTTTCTATGCATAGAATTTAAATCTAATGAAAATAACACTTTTATAATAAAAAAATTTTCAATACGCATCTTTCTATGCATAGAATTTAAATCTAATGAAAATAACACTTTTATAATAAAGAAAATTTCCAATATGCATCTTTCTATGCATAGAATTTAAATCTAATGAAAATAATACTTTTATAATAAAAAAAATTCCAATATGCATCTTTCTATGCATAGAATTTAAATCTAATGAAAATAACACTTTTATAATTAAAAAAAATTCCAATATGCATCTCTCTATGCACAGAATTTAATTTCAATAATTATATCAATGATATCCATGCATATTCATAGATGAATATGTACATGGAGTAAATAAAAATATTTCTTTTAGGATGCACAAACGGTGGGGATTACTCTTTTAGAATAACATAAAGATAAACTTTATTTCCACAAAATTTAAGAAAATTTTGTCATAACCTCCTTTGTATGGCTGACCATTTCTCAATTTTTACACTCTAATATCACTTTAAAATTAATCCCAATTTGAAGAAAAGTACTCTAATCTATTCAATTTTCACTTTCTAAAGAGTAAACAATAAGAAAAGTTTAAATCAATTTATTTGTTACACATATTAGGATAAAGAAGGGCTGAATTCTTAAGGAAGAGAAGGGGGTAGCCTTTTCATCAAGGCATATCATCAAGATTCACTAAAAAAGCAAAGAATTCAGAAAACCATAGATTAGAAATTAAAAAAAAAGTAGAGTTTTTAGCTTACATAGAGTTTTGTGAGCTTTCCTTTGGCTTGAGGGATTGAGGGTTCTACTCTTGTTTGGATCAAGAGTGGCCACCAATTCTTTTGGAGAGGACTTAGTCAAAAACAATTGAATTATCAAGTGAATTCAATGTATTTAACTCTGGAGAGGAGTAGAGTAACAGTGTATAAACACTATTAAGCTTTTACAAAGGGGGAGGCTTCTATTTATAGGAAAAAGTGAGCCTCAAACCAAGCAAACTGATTCTAGAATTTTCTAGATCAATTTGGTCAATTTTTGACCATTTTTGGGTCAGTTCAGCTTACTTTTTGGAACTAGACTTGAAATAGGAGAGAGGAGAGATGAAATATTTCATTTTATTGATCTAAAATGGAAAGCAATGATGAGAAAAAAGGCGCCTCCTTCATGACGGGGAATCCCCACTCTGAGGTGTCAAAAATCAATTTTTTTTAACTATTTTCATTGGTCCTTAGTCCACTCTTCATCTTATGTGAGTATTTACTCATTTTTGGGGGGTTTTTCTTTCTTTCTTCAATTTATCTCCTCCTTACATTTGGATTAATCTGATTGGTCCCTCAGAACCTTAATCCAAAATTTTCAAAAAATCTAGACCCTTAGGCTAAGGTCTTTTGAGCATATTATAATTTATTTCTAATGTACCTTAGGAAATTCTTTTTTAACTTCTATTTCGGGAGAATTTATTTTAATAAGAAAGGATATTTTTCCATCCAAAGATATCTAAAAACTAAGTTACCTCTCTCTAGAATATTTTCTCTCTCTAGGTCAAAACAGGTAGAAACAAGATCTTTTATTATTATGAAAAGGGGATTGATTATAGGGGAAGAAACTGGACATCTTGAGGGGCTGGGGAGGAGTCTTACAGAAGGCACATATGTGATTACAGAGGTAAACTGCCAAATTGCCAATCTGGTTATATGTAGTGTTTATGCTCCTAAATTGCTCCATGAATGAGAGTTAAGATGTGGTCTAAAACTATTGAATTCCTAGTAGACAAGAATGGTATTTTGATCGGGGACTTTAACATGGTTGAGGACCCTAGGAGAGGGACAGATCCCACCCTAAAAATGATGTGTGCATTAATGAGTGGAGTGCATGGAAACACCTAAGACAGACATGCAAATTAAAGATAACAACTTCAATGCAATTTATTAAATATAGCATTCACAATTCGTGAAGATAACAATTTCAACGCAATTTATCGAATACAGTATCACATAATTCGTAACTTCATACAATTTTTATGTCGTCATTTTAAAAGGAAAAGATACCATTCATTAACACTAATTTAAGGAAAATCTCTTCTTTTAAAAATTAACCAAGCTAACCTTGCCACCATTTCCTTGAGGAGCTTGAAAAAGGAGGGCTGGGGCCACATTGGGAGCATCTTCCCTTATCTCGTTATTGCGCGCTCCTCTTGAGGTAATATTTTGACGTCTCCGAGAAGAGGCCATCTTAGGCGTCGCCCTGTAGAGCTCGCTGTTGCGATCGAAACGCTTCAGTCAGATCTGAATTTTGAGTTTGTTTGCTCACCGTATGAGCAAAAGAGTATGACGCACGAACCCTTTCTTAAGGCAAAAAACCCTTATTAAAGTCTACGCAAATGGGGGGGATTGTGAGATGTCCTTAAGGGCAAAAACGTGGAGGGCTGAGAGGGCTGCTGTAAGTCTATTCACACGGGGGGGAGAAGAGTTAAGGACACTGCCTCTAAGGAAGTGGGGGATGGAGGAAATTTAGCTTATCTGAAAAGAGGCAAATGAGGGGGTGTGAGAGGGGCGGCTGCACTGCAGCAAGTACGCCACACAGGGACGGACAGCGGTACGGATGACGGTACAACACAGGGCATACGCAGCACAGAGATGCGTGCCATCTGTGGAGCACCCCGGGGGTTTATGTAGCTGAGGAGTGAGGGTACGGGCGCTGCGCAAAGCAAGGACGAAAGGATGGTGTACCGTCAAAGGCTATGGATCAATGGCCTGCATGGGTCTAGGGGAAAGGTACGGTGTCGGTTGTCCGGGAAAAGAGTGGTACGCATGTACCTTATCTGGTCTAGGGCAGCATGGGTGTCCACGTAGGGGTACGTGTGGACCATACAGTGGGCGGCCATCCTTTGGTTCTTGGGCGGCCATCGTACGAGCGTCCTAGTAAGTGTGTACAAACCAAATTTTCGAGCGGGGTACCCAAATTTGGGACGTCCGCCTCGATTTGCGTGCCGGACCGCCGCCCAAGGGGTGATTTTTTTTTTGTTCGGGAGGTTCTCCTGGTCGTAGGGTTTCAGACCGTTCGTCAATCGGACGCCCGGTCGTGCATTTATTAAGGTTTAAAGGTCGCCGTTTTTTAACTAAAATGACTGAAATTTGCGTATAGGCTTGATCCGGTGTCCGTTTTGGATGCTGTAAAATCCTATATTAGGGTAAAATCGCACACAAATTCCAAATTTGGGCTCAGAATTTGAAGATTCTAAGTAGAAATGACTCAAATAATAAAATCATTGATTTTTATACCATAAAAACTCATAATTACATGGACATTTCTTTATTAGTGAAGATGGGTATGTTACATCCTTCCCCCCTTAAAGAAATCGAGATGTCCTCATCTCGTCATGAATTCGGGATAATCTTTTAAGAGTGTAGCTTCATCTTCCCAAGTTGCATCCTCTTCAGGGTAATCTTTCCACTGTACTAGATGTTCTACAAGAGTTCTATTTCGGAGTTGCCTTTCCCTAGAATCTATGATGCTACTGGGCTGTAATGCAAGGACTCCTTGAGTAGGGATTACAACTTGTTCATCATCAAGAATATGATCGAGACTGGGGACATATGGTTTTAACAAACTTACATGAAATGCATTATGGACTTTGATATGGGCTGGGAGTTGGAGTTTATAGGCACTTTTACCTAGACACTTGATAACTGTATAAGGACCACAATACCTAGGGCTGAGCTTCTTATATTTCCCAAGTGATAGAGAACTTCATTTGGGTCGCACTCGTAGAAGAACTCTATCTCCTTCCTTGAAGATCCTTTCAGACCTCTTGTTGTCAACATAATGCTTTTGTCGATCTTGGGCAGCTTTAATATCTTTTTGGATTGCCTTGGTTTGTTCCTCCATTTCTTCGAGCATTTTCCTGGATGCCTCAACTCTTATGGTTAGATCAGAGAAATTTAGAGGAGACAGGCATTCTTGCCCATAGAGTGCCTTGAATGGTGACATTCCTATGCTTTGATGATAAGATGCATTGTAGGCGAATTCTACCAGAGGAAGGTATTGAATCCACCTTCTTGGTTCCCGTCCACAGTATGCTCTGAGAATGTCTTCAATTACTTGATTGACTCTCTCAGTCTGGCCATCGGTCTCTGGATGATAAGCTATGCTAAAGCAAAGTTGAGTTCCAGGGCTTGAAATAAAGACTGCCAGAACTTTGAAGTGAAGTCAAAATCCCGATCACTTACTATCCTTTTTGGGAGACCATGAAGTTTGAGGATTTCCTTGATGAATATTCGAGCAACATCAGAAGCTTTGAAGGTCTTCTTTGCTGGTATAAGGTGAGATACTTTGGTAAGTAAGTCCACTACTACCAGAATGGAGTCATATCCTCCTTGAACAGTGGGGAGACTTGTGACAAAATCCATACTAATGCACTCCCACTTCATTTGGGGAATATCTAAGGGTTGAAGTTTTCCAGGCATCTTGACTCTTTCAGCTTTGATCCTTTGGCATGAGAGACATTGCTTCAAGTACCGAAGGACATCATTTTTCAAGCCTACCCACCAATGAAAGCTCCTTCTTACGGCATTTAATGTTTTTGCCTAGCCTGGGTGTCCTGCAGAGCAGGGCTATCATGAGCTTCATGGAGGATTAGTTTCTTTAAAGCAGGATCCTTAGGGATACATAGCCTGTGATTGAAGTAGAGGCTTCCTTCGTGAGTGGAGTACCCCTTGATTAGATTCTTCTCTTTCTCTGAATTCCCCCCTTCTTCTACTAACTTCATCATTCTCTGATAATCTGGATCATGAGATGAGACTTCTTCCACCTTGACCAGAATGGGATTATTTGGCATTGAAATAGCACTCAAGAAAGATTTGCGGCTAAGTGCATTTGCTACCACATTATCTTTCCCAGGGCGGAATTTGATGTCGAAGTCATATTCTTGTAGAATTTCAATCCATCTCCTTTGCCGCATGTTGAGGTTAGGCTGGGTGAAGATCCACTTTAGACTTTTGTGGTCAGTTTACAAGCTGGAATTTGCCCCCAAGAGATAATGTCTCCATAATTTGAGGCAATGAACAACTGCTAAGAGCTCCAAATCATGGGTGGCATAATTTGCTTCATATTGCTTCAGCTTGCGAGAAGTATAAGCAACTGGTCTTCCTTCTTGGCCTAAGACACCACCAAGTGCTAGACTACTAGTATCAGTAACTACTTCAAATTCCTTGGCAAAATCAAGAAGTTTCAGGACTGGGGCAAAAGTAATAATGACCTTGAGCTGATCAAAACTGTTTTGATGGATTGGCAGCCACACTATTTTGCAATCCTTCTTAAGAAGATCCGTCAGAGGTGCAGCTACCAAGGCATAATCTTTGATAAAAATCCTATACCAACCCGTGATTCCCAAAAACCCACGAACTTCACGAACTGATTTAGGGGCTGGCCATTCTAGAATATCCTTGACCTTGGCGGGGTCTACTGAGATGCCATCTTTGGAGACGATGAATCCAAGATACTCAATTTGATGAGTAAAGAAGGTACATTTGCTTTTCTTGGCATAGAGTTTGTGTCTGCGCAGCAATTGCAGAACTCTACGCACATGCTCCTCATGCTCTTCCATTGATTTGAAGTAGATTAAGATGTCATCAAAGAAAACAAGCACAAATTCATCTAAGTAAGGACGGAATATATCTTGCATTAGGCGGTTGAAGGTTGCAGGAGCATTGGTTAACCCGAATGACATTACAGTAAACTCATAGTGGCCATAACGGGTATTGAAGGCTGTTTTGGGTATATCTGCTTCCTTGACTTTGATCTGATAGTAACCAGACCTCAAATCTATTTTTGAGAAGACTTTGGCCCCATGAAGCCTGTCAAGAAGTTCATTGATGCGAGGGATAGGATACTTATTCTCTTGACAGTGACTTGATTTAGCCCTCGATAATCTATGCAGAGGCGGAGAGTCCCGTCCTTCTTCTTTTGGAAAAGAACAGGTGCTCCCCAAGGACAGCTACTACTGGGGCGTACAAATCCTTGTTCAATGAGTTGGGAAAGTTGCTCCTTAAGTTCAATGGCTTCAGGAAGGGACATTTTATAGGGAGTTTTTGAGACGGGTTGAGCTCCAGGGATCACCTCGATTTCATGATTGACTTCTTGATGAGGCGGTAACCCTGTAAGCTCGTCAGGGAAGATGTCAGAGAATTCTTGGAGCCAAGAGAGTTCTGTCTCCATACTAGGTTCAATGACTTTGTTGAGTTTGACTAAGAAAACTTACTGACCCTTACGTGTTCCCTTGAGAAGATGTTTTGCCTTGACTACCCTAGATTTAGGTTTTTCTGTGATCCCCTCCTGGACAGATATTACTTGGCCATGCTCATTTTCAAAAGTGATAATCCCCTGGTTACAATGAATGCTAGCTTTGTTTGCAATTAACCAATCCATCCCAAGGATTCCATCATAGATTCCTAATGGCAAGACCCTAAAGTGACCATGAGTTTACTCATTACCCAGCTCAAAATCAAGGTTTCCTATAGAGTGGCGAGATACTACTTCTTTCCCACTGGCTAACTCTACAATCATTCTTCTGGCTGTTTTTTGACCCAAGTTTAATTTTTGCAAACACCTAGGAGAAAGGAATGAATGGGTACTGCCACAATCAATCAAAAGTTGAAATGGCTTACCGTGATGATGAGTGGCGGGGGTTTGGATTACACCAAATTGTTTATTCGGACCTTGGTGTTCTACTGCCGCATGGACGGTGGCGCGCTCTTCTTCAGCCGTTTCCAAGGTCGGTTCTTCACTTATAACACAAGCAGTCCTAGCAACTGCTCCTCTAACTACGGCCTCTGCCATGGCCACTGCCTCTTGCACCTTGGTGGATAGGGGTTCCACGGCCTTGATTTCCTCTGCTACCTTAGGGAAATGATGTTGCCATTTTGGGACAGTTGGCTCTAAAGTGTCCCGGCTCATTGCACTCAAAACACAGAGGGCCTTCTCTAGAAGAAGCGGCATACGAGTGGGGGACAAAAGAGTTGCCTTGTCGCCCTCTGTTGTAATAGGAAAAATTCTGTTGGGGTTTCTTGTAGGGTAGATCTTTAAGATTTGCCTCAGGGTAAGATCTCTTTTGATTCTTCGGTTTGTTAGCCTTCATTTCTTTCACAAGGGGCTTTTCTCGTATGAGAGCATCCTGTAATGTGCTTGGCCTCATTGCTTCAAGGCGGGAATCTAAGGGTTCATTTAGCCCTTAGCAGAAACGAGCCACTTGCTGGGAAGTAGTCATAGCTGGGGCATACTTCCGAAGGGTGATAAATTTGGAATAGTAGTCCTCAAGAGTTAAGCTGCACTGCCTAAGACTAAAAAACTCATTCATCTTTATGGATGGGGGAAGATATCTTTCCTTCACTGCCTGCTTGATGTCTTCCCACGTTTGAGAATGCTCGGTGACTTCCTTGTCACGGCACCACTGTTTCCACCAGAGTTTAGCATCTCCGATGAGGCGAAACCGTGCGAGCATAGACTGATTTGCTACTCCAGTACCGGCAGCAGCAAAGAAATAATCGTCCATCGCCTCAATCCAGACTTCAGCATCCTTCTCAACCTTTGAACCTTCTCCTTTAAAGGAGGGAAGTTGCATTTGCTTGAGCAGGAGCTTCTTCTCCTGGGTATCAGTGTAAAGCGCATTGGGAAGTGGAGGGTGGTCGTCCTGGCCATCATTGTAAAAACAATTTTAAGATTACAAGATTCATATTTGCACAACGCTTATTTTTGGAGAGTAAAACATTGAAATTATTTTATTTCCAAATATTTACAAGGACAAGTTTTATTACAAAGATCTGAGACTAATATAATTAGTCTTATTTGACATCAAGGGAAATTCCTAGGCTTGACTATGACATAAGGGTAGAGCGGTCCACATAGGTGAAATATGGGGGTTCCGCTGTAGTTTCTAAGACTCTAAAAACTGATGGGGTAAGGGTGGTAGACTCTGGATTGGGGTAGATCCCAACACAGCTACTCTATCAGCAGGTAAGATCTACATCACTTAGTCATACACCCAACTATCTTGAGGTATGCGAACCCCATTATTAGTCACCGAGGTGTCGGCCCTGGGGGTACCGACGAACCAAAATAAACGGATCATCTTCAACTTCTCAATCCAACGAATCCGCTTTAGGTCGGTGGTAAGGTTCCCAATTTGATCTGCTTGGATGAAGAAGTATCTCGGCCCACGACTCCAGAAATCTCTACCCCATCCTCTTTGAATACGAGAGAAATGAGGGAGGGACATCTTCTCTAGTATCTGCATCATGGTGTCGCCGAACTCGAAATTCGAGGAGTGACTGCAGTCTCGAAGATGCATTGGAAAACTAGAAACTTGGAGTAGGCATCTTCCTCTTCCTACAATCATTCAAACATCAATTCAACTTATTTGTTTTAGTAGGATGTCTTTACTAATTAGCATTATGTTAGGTAAAACATTCATTGCAAAACAATCCTTAAATGACAATTCCTAGGAGCTAAGATCGGCTCTGATACCAATTGTAAGGTTCCTCCCTTCTAAAATGGGGGAAACACTTAAGATAGTCCACTAAGTCTTATCTTGGAAAAAATTTCCTATTCATCGACACCTTGACCCTGTAGAGATTCAAGGATATGATTCAAAGGTATGACCTAGCTCTATCCCGCAGGGGGAGCGTTGTTGAGATATCGAGCTCGTCTAGTGAGGCGATGGACACTGATGACCCGCCTGGGGGATAGACCCCACATTTACACCACTGGCATGGTTGGTGAGATCTTGGGTGATATGTGGGATGACAGGCTGTGTGACAGCCATTCTAGAGACTGGCATAGTTATAGCGCCAGCTCATTTAGTCGGGTTCACACTATAGAGAACCCGTGTATGTATTTGGTTGAGTACCTTTCATATAGTGAGTACTCTTATTCTTGTATATGGTGTGTTGAGTGAAGAAGAAGAAGATTTTCATATAGTGAGTACTCTTATTCTTGTATATGGTGTGTTGAGTGTTGAGTGAAGAAGAAGAAGATTTTCAGCCTCTCACCTTGTGTGTTCTCTATTAGGGTTTGTGAGTGTGTGTGTGTGCTTGCAAGAGCTCAAGCTCTTCCCCCCTGCATCTTTTCACGGTATCAGAGCCTGGTTCGTGCTAAGGGCTGAGCTGCAAGCAAGAGAACCATAGGAAGCGGTACGAGGGTAAGAGCTTCAACTACTCTTCCCTATTTGTGTTGGTGACTACACCCTGTCGGGAGCTCTACGGGAGGCACCGGCAAACGATCTCTGATTGAGGAGCTTTCTTCGCGGGAGTAAAGCTATTGGGCAACTATACAATCCTACAGACTAGTCCTACGGACTACAATTTTCGGGCCGAAAACGCGTTTCGGGCGCGTCTGGACCTCCGTTTTTCAGAAAGCAGGCGATTTCGAGCACTGCGGGTAAGTCATCGATTCTCTATAGAACTCTGTTTTAAGAACTGCAGGAAGACAGATTGACTGTGCAGACACTGTGGGTGCTGCAAAGAGGTCTACAGTTGCCATTGGGTGTATGTATGCACATTGAAGTCACTGGCTGTGACATTTGAGAGTATTACAGTACCGCTGTGCAGAAAATACAGCAGTTTGTGCAGAAAAACCAGAGCGCAGTTTCTGGTAAAATTGTGTGTTTAGCAAGATGTCGAATGATGGGATAACTCAGATTGTGGCTGAGAAGCTTGATAAGAATAACTTCCATGCTTGGAGGTTCAGGTTAACAAATTTCCTGATGGGAAAAGGCTATTGGGACTACATAGAAGGTGAGCATGAAGAGGCACCGGAGATACCGGATATAAATCCAACTGCTGTAGATGTGAGAGAGTTTAAAGATTGGAACCAAGGAGCCAAGAAGGTTATGTATTGGCTATCCATTAGTATACAGGACACCATGATTGGGCACATTCAAGATGCCAAGTCCCCCAAGGAGGCGTGGGACACCTTGGTAAAGCTCTATGAAACAAATACCAAGGCACGTACGATACAGTTGAAGAATGAACTTCATACTGTGGAGAAAAAGAGCATGTCTGTGAATGATTATGCGTTGAAGATAAAGGGTATTGTGGAATCCCTTGCATCTATTAGTGTATCAGTAGATGATGATGACAAGGTGGAAGTCTGTCTACGTGGTCTCGGGCCACAATACAAGGTGTTCAAGACGTCCATTCAGACTCGGGAAAACATTCCCAACTTTACAGATTTGGTGTCTATGCTGATTATCAAAGAGAAGAGCTTGGGTGAAGACCAACAGTCTTCACAAAGCAAAAACAGTTCAGAGCAACAGGCCTTCTACACAGGTTCAGGAAGAGGACGAGGTAGAGGAGGCCGTGGACGCGGTCAAGGAGGTGGCCGAACAGGTAATCAGAATTATGGCCAGCAGCAGCAACAACAACAGTCCCAGAATACACAACAACAACAACAACAACACACAGGTGGAAGAGGCAGATTCAGAGGTAGGGGGAGTCAAAGAGACCGTGGAAATTGGCAAAGGCAATATAATGATGCACGTGAATGCTATTACTGTGGTAAGCCTGGACATGTGCAGGCAGAATGTTATAAAAAGCAAGCTGACATGCAAAATGGGAAAGTGCAGCAAAACAACTATGCATCCTCAAGCAGAAATAATGAGGATAATGAAAGGTTGTTTGTTATGCAGCATGTCGTGAATGCCATGTCTGAAAATGTTGATGCAGCACAAAAAGATAATGTATGGTATGTGGATTCAGGCGCTTCGAACCACATGACGAGTCATGGGGAGTGGTTCAAGGAGATGAAAAACCCGAAAAGACCAAGTTTTGTGGAAACAGGGGATGACACTGCTCATCCAATTGCCCACGTTGGAGATGTGCCATTGTCTATGCAGGATGGCAAAGTGAAGTACCTTGCAAATGTACTTCATGTACCGAACATAACAAAGAATCTGGTTTCAGTTGGCCAGATGATTGAGCAGGGTTTGCAGGTTCAGCCGCTGCCCTAGTCTTCTAGAATAGAGTTGCCCAAGAACCTAATTATCTAGCGTAGGGCTTTCACTTAATCTGTTGGAAAGCTACCCGACTAATCGGGTCCACCCGTCCGTAGGATGGTGCCGTCAGGGCATTCCATCCTCCCACTTTCCACCCTACTCACGCATCAATTTGTTTTCTAATTAATCCTACCACACTGTTTGACATAAATAAACATATTCCTTAATTAAGACCCTTTTTCACAAGGTTTGTTAAAACAACCTTTTTACACAATACAATCATGCCAAAGACAAGATATATTTATATAAAAAGTTTTTACATGAATCAATTCCATACATACAAGCCAAACCGGCTCTCTTATTCTTATACTGCTGATGATCTAGAATTCGGCCTTCCAGCCTCTACATGCTGGGCAAAACCCTACAGGACCATACACCTCATCGTCGGTGCTGGCGAGGACTCAAGCCGGCCTGTCGCCCTCTCAGGCTCCATCGCTTGATCCTCCCGCCCCTCAGAGGGATGTCTGCACACTAGGGTGGGCTTATTTACCGCACTAGCCTGGGCCCTCAGAACTAGGCAGCCTCATAATCTCTCGCCTCAATCGGCGATCCTTATTCTCCCAATGGTATGAGGGATACCTTGGGTCATTCCCGGGCTTTGCTAACGACGCCGCCCGGCTACACAAGCACGGAACGGAGTTAGCATTGAAGCCAAAAAAAGTCTTGAATTCTAAAGATAACAACTTCAATGCAATTTATTAAATATAGCATTCACAATTCGTGAAGATAACAATTTCAACGCAATTTATCGAATACAGCATCACATAATTCGTAACTTCATATAATTTTTATGTCGTCATTTTAAAAGGAAAAGATACCATTCATTAACACTAATTTAAGAAAAATCTCTTCTTTTAAAAATTAACCAAGCTAACCTGGCCACCATTTCCTTGAGGAGCTTGAAAAGGGAGGGCTGGGGCCGCATTGGTGGGAGCATCTTCCCTCATCTCGTTATTGCGCGCTCCTCTTGAGGCAATATTTTGATGTCTCCGAGAAGAGGCCATCTTAGGCGTCGCCTTGTAGAGCTCGCTGCTGCGATCGAAACGCTTCAGTCGGATCTGAATTCTGAGTTCGTTTGCTCACCGTATGAGTAAAAGAGTATGACGCACGAACCCTTTCTTAAGGCAAAAAACCCTTATTAAAGTCTACGCAAATAGGGGGGAATTGTGAGATGTCCTTAAGGGCAAAAACGTGGAGGAGGGCTGAGAGGGCTGCTGTAAGTCTAGTCACACGGGGGGGGGGGGGGGGAGAAGAGTTAAGGACACTGCCTCTAAGGAAGTGGGGGATGGAGGAAATTTAGCTTATCTGAAAAGAGGCAAATGAGGGGGTGTGAGAGGGGCAGCTGCAAGGGGCGGCTGTACTGCAGCAAGTACGCCACACAGGGACGGACGACGGTACAACAGGGCATACGCAGCACAGAGCTGCGTGCCGTCTGTGGAGCACCCCGGGGGTTTATATAGCTGAGGGGTGAGGGTACGAGCGCTGCACAAAGCAAGGACGAAAGGACGGTGTACCGTCAAAGGCTATGGATCAGTGGCCTGCATGGGTCTAGGGGAAAGGTACGGTGTCGGTTGTCCGGGAAAAGAGTGGTACGCATGTACCTTATCTGGCCTGGGGCAGCATGGGTGTCCACGTAGGGGTACGTGTGGACCATACAGTGGGCGGCCGTCCTTTGGTTCTTGGGTGACCATCGTACGGGCGTCTTAGTAAGTGTGTATGGACCAAATTTTGGGGCGGGGTACCCAAATTTGGGGCGTCCACCTCGATTTGCGTGCCGAACCGTCCCAAGGGGCGATTTTTTTTTTGTCCGGGAGGTTCTCCTGGTCGTAGGGTTTCAGACCGTTCGTCAATCGGACGCTCGGTCGTGCATTTATTAAGGTTTAAAGGTCGCCGTTTTTTTACTAAAATGACTGAAATTTGCGTATAGGCTTGATCCGGTGTCCGTTTTTTGGATGCTGTAAAATCCTATATTAGGGTAAAATCGCGCGCAGATTCCAAATTTGGGCTCATAATTTGAAGATTCTAAGTAGAAATGACAAATAATAAAATCATTGATTTTTATACCATAAAAACTCATAATTACATGGACATTTCTTTATTAGTGAAGATGGGTATGTTACACTTTGGCTTAGGGAGTTGTGGTGTGAAGATCATGACATTTTTTGGATGTAGACACGAACATGTTTCCCTTGTTAATTAGAAGCCTTGTGCTTTTAACACACCTTGATTAGTGCCGGCTATCCACTAGCAAGGCTTGGGTTGTGGGTAAAACTCTTTGGTATGAGGCTCTCACTTGGTAAAATTATGTTCACTGATAGGCTTCTGGCCAAAAGGTGGCTACCAAGACTTTTCTTTGACATCGTACATTCCTTGGCTAGCCTAGGTATGTTATGACCGGCTTAGCAATCCAATTTTGTAATACATAGTAGTAAAGCATAATAGGCAATGTAGAAGGTTGTAAGAGTGTTGAACTGGAAGGCATAATAAATGATGGTATTCAACATCTGGTTTCAATCTAGAGAATTCACAAGAGCATAGAATGGCAAGCAACACATCATTTGGCATGTCTGGACCATCTAGTGCTATAAGGTTGTAAGGGAGCTAACCCACAAGGAGTGATAAATGACGATATTCAACATCTAGTTTCAATATGGAGAATTCACAAGAGCACATGATGGAAAGTAGCATGATGTCATCTAGCATGTCTGTTATGGGCTATTGCACCTCCCAAGAGGGAACTCCGCACATCCACAGTTGGAAGAAGCAATAGACAACAACTATTGTTGGGTACTTACCAATATTTCAAGCTCACGTCCCTTGAGGCTCTCCAAGCTTACTTTTGGAAGCTCCACTCCTCAAATCTCCACCTCCACGCTGTCACCATGGAGTCGCTCACACCACAATGCAAGGCAATCTTCCTCTCACTCTCCAATAAACATGCATAGAAGAGGAACATGCACTAGAGTACACACACACACACTCTCACACAAGACAAAGCAAGAGCTCTCATAGCACAAAGGGGGATTGTGTGTTTCCATTATGAGAAATTACCTTTTATACATCAAGCCCTTATTCACACTTGGGCGTCCAAAACTTACTAACTAAAAACCTTGGCTTGGCCTGTATCTCATAATGTACATTCTTTATAGTGCCTTTACATAATAACACTTATTAATGTCCTCAATTGGAGGAGCATCTTTGTTAATCCAAAATGGGATTAGCATCCCCCCCTACCTGATGTGTGTTCTATCCTTCAAACCTTTTACCTAGGTAGGAAGACCCGGTCGCCAAATTCATGTCTGTAGAAATTACGGCATGATTGAATCTTTTTTAGGGTTCTTCAGAATGCAAAGTGTGATGTCCATAACCCAATGTCAATCATGTCTTCGAAAGTAATGCTCATATAGCCTGGAAGACATCGTAGTCAATGGTAATAAAGCATCATTCCTTGCTCATCTACTGGTTCCCTGTTCATGTTGAAGCAAAGGCATTCTGTATCGTATCCATCATGTGTTTCTGTTGGCTGGTCGATGAGTACTACAAACAATTTCAGGAATCTATTGACCGTAGCCACTATGTCTGGATTTGGTATTCTCTGCCACACAAGTGGATCCAGGTGAGCATTTGGTTTTTTTGACTTGCTATATCCAAAAACTCCAATGGCGAGAACTTCGAGAAATTGTAGCAAACATGGGAGTCATGTTCCTTTTATGCCTTGAACTATAGTGGTGTGAGTCTCCGTTTGAGAGGCATGAAGACTAGATTGACTCGTTTGTTGGGGGCTAAGCCTTTATATTCCCAATAGTACTTTGGAATGATCAAATATTCTTTATGCCATTCCAGTTGGATGCCAAAATCCTCCAGCAAGGGTTGTCTCCATCTATTTCGATTACATAATAACCTCCCAGTGTGTGTGCACTGGATGCTGGTGTCACCTTTTGTGGAAATAGTAATTGATCATAACAGTAACTACCCTGATCTCCAGCAGATCTGCAAGATGCAAGTTCGCAATCTTTGTATGCTTTGCTACATTGTCCCACAATGTACCTTCTCGTATTGGCAACAATTCTTCCATATCTGGCATTTGGGCTCTAAGAGGATAAGGGCCATTGTGATGCTGCCTCAATTGTATGCTAGAGTAAGCCTCAGGCATAATTCTTTGTGTCAGATCAAAGGGAGTGATCTCCATCAGTACTTGGAACATCAACTTCACCTTTAGTAGAGGATTCCCATCTTTGATCATGCTCTCATATTCTACAGCTGGAACTGTATGCAAAACATTTTGATTAGTTAAAGGTGGTACATCATCAATGGGAATGGGAGGAATGGGAGCATGTGCCTCATCGAGTGGCCATTGGGGAGATAAGGTTGTTGCCGACAACTCCTCAGGGTCTAGAGGGTTAGTGGGAAGATCCACAAAGGGTAAAGAGAAGCGTGAAAATATGCAATCAGTTTCAGTTTTGTTAGAAGGAGTGACACTTGGATAAGGATTTAAGAGCTTACTAGAGAGGGATGGAAAAACAGGATAAGTGACAGATTGGGATGATCCTTGGGCTTCTTTTGGTGGTTGCCTTGAACTGGGTGGTGGGTGTGGAGGTTTAACTGTTTTCATAAATTCATGGAGTTCTGTTATTTCATATATGGCTACATTTGGATATTTAATGTGAGTGAGATTAAAATCATAAAGAACACTCGTTAACATGGCCTCTAGATGTCTATGGATGTTTCCATAAAGTTTTATGATGCCTAAACGGTGATACATTGTGGATTCAAAAAGGTCTAAGTGCTGATGTGTATCATAAACTTCCACCCACCCTTGGCATACTATCCATTGATAGCTACGGGCTATAACCTCGTAGTTGGCCGGTGTGGATGGTATTGCATCTGGCATGAACAAGTCAAGGTTATCAACATTGTCATCCAAGATATCTAATTGTCATAACACCTGACACCAACTACGTAGGTTTAGCATGATAGGATGTAACTTAAAAAATAAGATATTTAATAGGTTACTAAGAACTATATCTCCCCTTAAGATTCCCATGACGATTGTGGGCCACATCCCTCTCTGTGTTTTGATGTATTAGTGTAAGGTCTCCTAAATTGATGTCTTCTGTTAAGTTAATTTCATATTGAAGTAAAGAGGGTGTCAGTGTAGACAAAAATAGAGTTAATGTCTGAGGAGGGGCCCAAGGAGTCACTGGCAAGGATCCTATCTTCGAAACGTGCTCGATGAGTTGCCATATCTCGTCAGTTTGGTCTTGCCACTGAGGATGATCCTAGAGGGCAAGTGTTTGTTCCGAATCTTGGATTCTTTGATCCTTTTCATTGAAGAGGGAGGAGATTGCTGCTTCTCGTGCATCCCCAGTAGTCGCCAACTCTGTGTATCTTCTCTCGGCCTCTTCTTTTATAATGCTATTAGCACTGGCTTGGGCTTGAGCCTCTTCTAATTACACCAATCGTTCTTGTGCCAATGTTTGGCTTGTGTTGAGTTGTTTGTGAACATGCTCAAGGACCTGTTGGTGGCTCACTAGCATCTGCTCCATTTATGTTACTTTGGCATTAATGGCCTCATTGAGGTCCCTAAACTTTTCTACATGTGCCTTGTTTAGTTGTTCTCGCTCTACGTGGAGGATTGCCACCTTTTGTTCTAAGATAGCAATTGTTTCCTTTAGCTCATTGATTTGTCTTGTGAAGCCCTCTTCCTTGGCTTGAAAGGTGGCATGTGCTTCTCTCAGCTATTGTGTGTGTTGCACCTCTTTTGCTTTGGTGTTCGCCACTTCTTGCTAAAGTTGTTATTTTGCTTGTTCTAATTGGGCCTTGAGCTCCTCATTTTCCTTGGTGGTTTGGACTATTGTCTTGCTGATCAGCCTATTATGCCCTTCCATCATTGTTATTATTGCCTCTTGCTCTTCGGCAACCCTTTAACTTCTAATGATTACCTCCTTATGTGTGGTGTCAACGGTGGCAACTAATTGATCTCGAAGAGATTGCACCTATTATGTTTTGTCTCTAAGTTGCTACCATAATTTTGTGTCTATCATGCAGTAGATGAGTGGTGAGGAGGTGACAATGCCAAACTTTTTGTTCATGTGACCAAATAGAGGAGATGGAAGGGGCCGTCTCATGTGCTTCATGAAATTGAAGTTGGAGCAAGCTGTCAAGATCTTCCATTGTTTCTTCGAGAAAGGTATCTGCATCCATAGGTATATTTGAATGATCTAGGAAGGAGCATGTTCTCGGAGTGCCTTTGAAGTCTAATCTTCTTCATTTGATGGGGCTAGCGCTATCTTCTATTCTCTCGTGTTTGTCCGCTTTGTGTTCCTCCTGAGCATCCTCTGGATGAAGTGGCTTCTTTAGACTTTTTGTCCCCATCTGCTTGTGGCAATTGTTGTTCCTTTTGTTCTTGTGTTGCACCTATCTCAGTTGACATGGGCAAATCTGAGATGATTAAATCATGTAGTGGTGAGAGGTTTTTGAATACAAGGGTGGCAAGGCTGGAAGGTGGTGTTTGCAGTATCGACTTTGGAGATGATGTTTCTGTTAAGCTGATCTTCTCCACTCCCATTGCTTGATGTTCTTCAAGAGCCTGGTGATATGATGCAATGTTCTTAGCGACCTCTTCCTCCAGGCACTTTGTTTCTACTTCCACCTATTGGAGGTTTCCCCTCTCTTTTTAGATTTCTTTGACTTCTTAATGGTCCTTGGCAAGCTCGTGTACAAGTTCCTTTGTTTCTTTAAGGACAGCTTGTCCTTGGCAACTCTTCTGCTAGGTGTGCAAGTGGTTCCATGACTCCTTGGGCATGTGATAATTCTACGTCTTGAGTGCCTTAGGGTATGGGGATGTTACCTACATGGCTAAGAACCTTCGTGTGAGGAGGTAGGGGTTACACACTTTGGATTGGTGAGACCTTAGATAGTGCTCCATTTCCATGTGGATGTACCAAGCCCAATCCTCTGATTTCTCCTCATGTACCTTTGCAGTTCTATGGAGAGGGATTATGTTGTACTTGTCCACCAGTTTTACTTGCATGAGCATCGACATCGCTCGACAGGCTCTTTCATTTGCTTCTTCCCTTATGTTCTCATATTCAGCTCCATTTGAATTATATGACACCTTCTTGGGTATGTCTTACATTGGCATCTGATGAATTATACACAAAGTGATGGAGGATTGATTGTGCAGGGTAGAACCTCTGCCATCTTGCTCAGCCCCCCTTTTTCCAGCTTATACTGTCTTCTAGAATCTTTAGGCATTCAGGGCTGTGGTATTGGAAGATAACCTTTCCTTGATTTGTTTGTATGTCTGTTTGGAGCATTGTCCCTTGTAAATCCTAGGCATATGGTCCCAGCTATGTCAACTTTGTGCCTCTTTGCCCCCTTTGGCGGCCGGTGATCCTATAGCGCTAGCTTGAGTGATGGTCAGGTTCCCTTCAAACTCTGGGTCGGTCAAAGGTTTCAGAGGATGCCATCTAAAACATTAGCAATAGAGCATCAGTCGTTGTTGATTGGTAGGAGCTCACGGCACATGTGTTGGCTTTTTTTTGTTTTCTTGTGTTAGTGATTTTCTACGTTTTGGAGTATGATGGAAAGAGTGTTAGTGTGGTGGAGAAATCCACAATAAGTGAGTGATGTGGTGAATTATTAGAAATACGTGAATTAGTATATGTCGTGAAGCAACAAGGTGCAGTCAATAAAATAGCACCATGTGTAGTTTAGGAGACTGAAGACCTAGTTTAGGAGACTGAAGACCTAATATCAAACAATAATTATCAGCATGTTGAGAATTAGGGAACTCTTACATAAATCATTTAAACATTGAAGATTGTCCATAAAGAAAGGAATATGTTCTCATCGTTGATTTGATACTATTTTGGTGCTTAAGCTAGATGGATAAAAAAGTTTGAGCATATCTCTTCTTTCATTTAAGTTTGAATCTAGGAGCTCTAAAAATGTGTTGGACTTTACCAAGAGGAGAACTGTTTGTTTCCCCATTTTCAAAGAAGCTTTTCCAAGACTCTTCAAGAGAGAGGAATTCTTAAACACATCTTCTCTCTTGTTGGGGAATATCTTTTAGACATGTTAGGTGGGACTAACAGACCTTTGAATTTATGGCTTGGATTAGGCTAAAATTTCCTTAATTATATGGGTTGAGAATTGAGTCCCTAAAGCACTACCATTATTTGGGAGTAAGAGAATTAATCCTCTTAATTAATTATTTGGGTTGAGAGTTAAGCCTTTAAAGCACTACCTATATTTGGGAGTAAGAGGAGTTTATCTCTGAATTTGGGGAGACTTCTAGAAGTCTTCAGGACATGTGAAGACCTTTGTTCTAGTGATCACACTTATGAGTGTGAATGTAAATCCCTTCACCAATTGACACAAGTAAAGAGACCTTTGTTCTAGTGATCACACTTGTGAGTGTGAATGTAAACCCTTTCACCAGTTGACACAAGTAAAGAGACCTTTGTTCTAGTGATCACACTTGTGAGTGTGAATGTAAACCCCTTCACCATTTGACACTAGTAAAGAGACCTTTGTTCTAGTGATCACACTTGTGAGTATGAATGTAAATCCCTTCACAGTTTGACACCAGTAAAGAGACCAGACAATTTGAACATATATAAAGGCAACCAATTGAAGTGAAATCACATGTCAATGGAAAATTAAAGGGAAGGTGGTTGTACACTCTCTTTCCTTGGGCATAGAAGAGTACAAAGTTGAAGACTCAACATTCAAGATGAAGAAAACTATGAGAGCGCCTTTAAGAAGACTTAGAAAGTGTGTATCTAATAAAGGATGGTCCCAAATGTTTTTGGACCTTACACAATTTCATATGTGATCTTAAACATATATTCATGCTTACATTCATTTTGTAAAGCAATGTACATATGATATATAATAGTGAAAATGAGAATAAGAGTGAGATGGGTTCCACATCCACCAGCATGCCTTCTGTAGAAGCATGTGAGTCTCAACGTGGAGACTAATTCTGTAGAATCTATCTTGTATATGAAAGTGAGAGTGAGAGAGTTTACCACTACTATGGGAAACTTGGGTAGAACTCTATGTGTGACTTCCCCATGATGTTGTGTGATTATATTGCAAGCATAATGTGTGCACACACATGCATAGAGCACACACAAAGTAGTAGACAGTCTCATGCTACTTCAAATCAAAAGAGCATGGCTAGTTGCCCATTCACTTTAGGATATCACAACTCACCTAACTACGGGATTCCATCACAACACTACCCAAATGCTGCTTTAACCTGACGGCTACTTACTAGCAGTCAGGTACTATATTTTAAGCAAAAGAGTAGCCTGTCAACATACTTTTTTTTAAAGCGTGCCATAGAGATGATAAGTCTTCAGAATGTGTTTTTTCCTTTTTTGCACATAGGCAACAATGTTGAATTTGAAGCCAAATCCTTTCAAGAAGGCCTCTTAGAAATAAGGGCTGCAAAAGAAGGCCACTATTTTGAAAGTTTTTCTAAATTTTATAGATAAACATACATATTTAGTTAATTTTTCAAGGTCCTAGCCTTGAAAGGAGGTTTTCCTTTTTGTCATCAGCTATTCACGGTAGTTGATAGTGGACGGGAAGATAGGGGCTCATGCCAACCTCCTCCTCTCACGAGAGCTTGAGAGTAGTGAAAGGACTATGATGAACTTGAGGCTTGCGCCAACCTCCTTCTCACGAGAGATTGAGAGTAGTGAGAGGACTACGATGAGAGTAGTGAGAAGACTATGATGAGAGTAGTAAGAGGACTACGACAAGAGGCATTCACAGATGTGTCAATGGTTGTGAAGCCCCTCCCACTCTTGGGAGCAGAGCAAGTCCCATCTTATGTCATTTCTTACACGAGAGCTTTGGAACCAGTTCTCTTCCATGAGAATAAGGGATATCCTCCTTTTGCAAAACAACAAGATTGATACCTTTAGATGTTTAAGGAACACAATAGCTCCCCTTTTAGGCTTAGATACCAACTGTGACATTTTGGGATGTCATGTTCTTGATGGCAATTATGACATCCTAGATGCCATCTTACATCAAGAACACCTCACACACACACATGCACAAAGCACAAGGAAAGTAGTAACCACAACAAAATTAGAGATAGAGATTGGGAAATTGTTGGTACTCTGATTAAGATGTGATTATAAGGCTTGATCAATACTCCTATGAATAGCCTGTCAGAAGATCATTGACTTACATCTACAACCAAAACTAGTCAACTATAAGGCTTGAACAATACTCCTATAAATAGCCTCTCAGAAGATGATTGATTTATATTACGCCAAAGCCTAGTCAACTATAAGGCTTGAGAAATGCTCCTATAAATAGCCTCTTAGAAGATGATTGACTTACATTATGACCAATTCCTAGTCAACTATTAAAGATGTTTTCCATGCTCCATCCAAGACACACACCACGAGATCTCTAGTTATCCCCCTAGGGGCTCACTTATAGGATATGCCCCACACATGTAATCCAATACCCCCTCTTGTCTCCATGGTTGTGAAGTCAGTGTAGATATGTATGCCAACACTCCTCAAGAACAAACTCTGTAATTTAATCCTAAAGGAATTAATGCCCCACACACATAGTCCAACACCCCTTCTCGTCTCCATGTTGTGAAGCTGACATAGATATGTCAATGACAACACTCCATGTTGTGAAGCTGACATAGATATGTCAATGACAACACTCCTCAAGACAAAAACTCTGTGCATTAATCCTAAAGGAATTTCCATGTATTCATGTCCACGTACTACTCCAAACCTCCTGATGAGAAACTAACATACTCCAAGAGTTTCAGCCATAATTAGCGCTAACTCCAATCTCGAGCTATTCCGCATCCAACCAACTAGCTAGGTCATGATGAACAACTCTCATCCTCTTAATCTCGATGCCGCATGGACTTCCATCGAGGACAAACCCTTTGTGTTCAGTCTAAGAAGCTACCCAATGATCAATCTAGAGACATCAATGCCTCACATCTTCCTAGCTCATGGCATGTACTCCCAACCTATCAACGAGAAGAAATTGACCATATACCAAGGAGGCTGATCCCCCTCTCACTTGCATCTTCCCCCTCAGAACTAAACAGAAGTGGAAGTCATCACCAAGACTAGAAAAGGTCCAACTCAACCAACTGCCACAATAGCAACTACTATTTCTAAAGAACTCTCATCAATGTTTGAAGAATCAACTGACTTCTCCTTCTTTTGCTTAGCCTTCTTCTTCTCTGTCCCTGTCTTTGAGGTAGTTACCACATTGAAAGCCTTCTCATCACCATCATTCCCATCAAACTATTGCTTTATTCTCATCTCCTCTTCCAAGAGTAGTGCACCAATTTCCTTAAAAGTTAGTGGCTTGGACCTTTCACCCACCTTAAGAGATGTCATGAAGCTTCGATACGATACACCTTGGGTGATTACTTTAACAACATAACGGCCATGCAATCTTGGAACCAATCACTGCCAACTTATTCGTGATAACTTTTAGCCAAGTCTCCATCCTCTTGCTTTAGTCCACAGAGTTAACTTTGAAGATTTATAACTCTACTAAGGTTAAGGGTCTCAAACTGCTCTTGCAACATAGTCCATGCCTTAACTATAGACTCCGCCATTTGGATGAGCGGAATAACTTGCTGTTCTCTATGAAACCCAAAGGTAAAGACAATGATGATGCCATTTCACAAAGCTTTCCACGCCATTCTTGCACCTATCAATATTCCCAATATCAACACTAAATCAACCAAGCAACCTGCCTGCAAAACACATCTAATCACCTTCAGAATAGCCGGCTACAACCTTGCATGTACTTGAAAGTCCTCTCTCTTTGTCTAATAGCTCATATGAACAATCTTCGGACTTGGGCATCATCCATGCTACACTCTCCTTGCAAGGCTACTCTCTCATTGTTCTAGTGCAAATTCCTCTTCTCCACTTGGCCTTCCCTATGGCTACTTGCAACTCTCCGACCTGCTTGCAGAACACATCTAATCACCTTCACAATAGCCGGCTACAACCTTGCATGTACTTGAAAGTCCTCTCTCTTTGTCTAATAGCTCGTATGAACAATCTCAGAACTTGGGCATCATCCATGCTACGCTCTCCTTGTAAGGCTGCTCTCTCACTACTCTTGTGCAGATGCCTCTTCTCCACTTGGCCTTCCCTATGGCTACTTGCAACTCCACTCTAGGCAAAGATCACTCCCTCACACCTAGGTGCTCTGATATCATGTAAGCTTAATTGAATCAGAGAGAGAGAGAGAGATTAAGCAATTGTTGGTACTCTAAGTAGTTGTAAGAATGTTGCTGTGATTAAATAGCCTCTCAAAAGATAACCGACTTACATCCACAACCAAAGCCTAGTAAACTATTAAAATATGCTTTCCATGCTCCCTCTAAGACACACACCATAGGATCTCCAATTGTCCCCTATAGGGGCTCACAAACAGGAGATGCCCATACACGCAATCCAATAATAGGCACTATCCCAACCATAGGCTCGCTTCATCAAGCCACCCTTCAGCTTGGGAGAGATATATGTATGCAACACCATAGCATGAGGCCTTCAGATTATCAGATTACCTTGTAGTTAGACCATCGTGCGCGGGGTCCCATACAACATGTGGTACCAGTCTCTACAAAGCTTGACAACCCTAGACCCATCTTTGGGCTAGTCTAGATCCAGATCCATACAAGGCATGTTGTATGATCCCTCCTTATGCTTATATAGGACGTTGGTGCTTTTGGCACTATTATTATATCCAATCACTTATGTGATAATTGTTTAGCTCTCTTAATAGCCAACTAGTTATGTGTGTCACTCCCTTGGCCCATGGATATCAACCCATGCCCATGCTAGGGATGAACACTATGGAGTTTGCTAGAGCTAAGGGGTGGTCAAGTGGATTAAGCTCCTGTAGGAGTGCTAGGAGTGTTATTTACCTCTAGCAAGATAAATAAAAGAATAGTTTGTTCAAAAAATATTTTTATGATATTGCAAGTTGTGATGTGATTGTGAATAAGGCTCTAGAGTGACATTGGTACACTTATTCAGAAAATCTATTTATGATATTGCAAGTTGTGAGCTTTGCTATAATAAATTAATTTGGGTTAACTCTTCATCGTGACCAAACTTTGCAATATATTCTCTTAGGAACTTAAAGCATTACATTGGACATCCATTTGTTTGTGAAGTTTGAATCCGTTTTCTCTCTTCTCCTTACGCTTTGAATCCGTTTTCTCTCTTCTCCTTACGCTTTGAATCTCCCATTCATTGGTTTTTAATTTGACTAGTAGTTTCCTTGGGGCACTAGTCTAGCTTTGAAGCCATTGATTGTTAGAAAATTGGGTTGATGTAGGCTAATTATTAAGGATTGAGTCTATTACTTATCTTACGAAGGCATATTCTTCCATGCTTAAATTGAATCAATTGAAAATCTCTCTATAATCTATTCACTTTTGATTACCATCTTTTGAGATGCCTTTCTTGTGGAGTTTACAAGCTTTGTTCACATTGCTGAGTGCCAACAATTTACCATCCTTGTCTTGGTGGGTAGCTTTCACCAAGTGAAGCATCACACTCTTTGACCACACCATTTGCAACTTTCAAGGGTGACCTACCAACATCTAACCTTAGATCTGTCTCTCCAAGGAGACCTTCCAATTAGCCTTCTTCTTGCAATTGCAAATTAGTATACAACTACGAAATTCCATGGCTCTTTTTCTTCAATGTTGGAAAGAAGCTTACATAGAAGGTTCTTGGATTTCAATTGGACGCTAGGGAGTCCCACCCCACCATGCTCTTTGGGGCTACACATTTGGTATGAAGAATTGGAATGCCTATGGCTCTTGTTTAATGTACATAAGGAAGCCACAAAGACTATAGATGGTGTGAGTACATGTTTTACTATTGTGATTCTTCAAGCAAAGTGAAAGTTGAGGCTATTGTAGGAGACACATTTCTTCTTAATCTTTTCATAGAGCTATTCAAAACATTGTGTATAGGAGAGAATTACTTGCATTGGTAGCCCATGGGCGTGTAGACAAGTTGGTAGAATAGTTGGGTCCCATTGCGAGGACCTGGATTCGATGTCATAAGGTTGCGCGATTCGATGTCATAAGGTTGCGCGATGTGGGTATGTGTTGTGATATATATATATATCTTCCGGCAAACACAGAATTACTTGCATTAGAGGAGCCTTATGACCTGGCTAACCTTAAGTTGTATTTTTGGCATCAGCAGTGTTGCTCTCCTGTATATAGGAGCAAGTCTTCAGCCAAAGAAGGCCTCTACCAATCCCAAGGATGCATTTATAAGAAATTCCAACCAACAGGCCAGCCAGCCTCCGATAGTTAGTCGAACAAATTCTCTAAAGGAATGACTATAAGTGTATATAGTGTGCATCTCCTGTTGCAGCTTCCGCTTCCTGCTTCGGCTGGGCTGGTCTACTTTCGTAGTATTTTCTTTGGCCTTGCGCTGCTGAACGTGCTCTTTCGTGTTTGATGTCCTATTTCAGGATATTGACTGTGCTTTAAGGATGCTGCTTGCTTGATCTCTGTGAGAGAGACAGAGAGAGAGTTTTTGAAATGAAAATAGGGGTGTATGAGAAAGAGATATGCCTCAAGCTAGAGAGAGAAGAACGTGCTAGTTTGCCAAGGTTAGACGGGTATGGGGTCCTAGGGAGTTTTGAAGCTGAAGGTGATGGATCCATGGTGCGAACTCCGGCAGGGGTTGCTTCTTCCAAACTCTTAGTACCAGCAACACAGGCTGGCAGCCTCATTGGGAGGCAAGGGACAGCAATCAAATCTATTAAGGATGCATCTGGTGCAATCGTGGGCGTAATTTCTGTTGGTAAGGTCTGCAAGCTTGGCATTGTGCAGTACTCTTTGACTTTATGATTTATCCGCTTTCTGTTTCAGCAGGTTGTTTCACATCTCTTCCTATCTGATTCATTAATGGACAATGGTTTGTATGACTTTATTTTTCAGATCTTGATGACTCTCTCTCTCTCTCTCTCTCTCTCTCATTTCATCTGTTACCAGATTTTGAAACTTTTTGTCTCATAGACCTTTATGGTCTTTTGAAGATGTTTAATAGAACTTTGTTTCGTGTTCTCTCTCTCTCTCTCTCTTTTTTCCTTCTTGTAATGGGTAATATATATTAATTACTAAAAAACAACATACAGAAGGTTGCACGACCGCTAAGAAACATGTACAAAATCAGGCCACATGGCCACCAAACAAGAACGTGCAACTTGGAGTGGCAAGGATGCTGTGCGTACAGCTGTAGACCAAGGATCAGCCTGCTCCCCGGTAAGACATCCAGCAAACACCAAGGAAAAGAGCTGCCACAAGAGCAAGCCTCTCAAGCTCTCTGTCGAGGAGGCAATAACACTGTACGCATAGCTGCACACCAGGGATCAGCATGCTCCCTAGTGAGATGACCGGCCAACACCAAAGATGAAATCTGCCATAAAAGTAGCCCTTGTAGACGGCCTACACGGCCATGAACTCCATGCTGAGCATCAAAGAGGACAGCATTCCTCATTGTCCAGTCATGCCATAAACCCCAGAATCTCATGAAATTAAAGAGCATGTCGAAGTGTTGAGGATGGTGGCCGTGTTGCTGCCCGAAAACCCACTAACGTGGAGTTAGTGTAGCATATGTCATGGATCTCTAGATAGTTGAAAGATATGTCCGAATATGTCTAGCCACTGGACACACGAGGAACCTATGGCGACTATTCTCCGGGGAGGTAGTGCAGAAGAAGCATGTACCATCAGAGAGTGTCTTTTATGAAGAGCATCCACTAATGGCAGCCCACCAATCATCACCCACCGGATGAAGACCTTGGCTTTGAAGGGAAGGGCTGAGTGCCATCCCTGAAACACGGTCGTTTGCCACCAAGAAGTTGTTTTTCATAAATGCCATGTTTTATTTGCATGTTGATGCATCCACGATTTCTTTTTGATCTGCATGTGATGAACATCACTTGCGGAAGCATGCAAAAGAGTCACACATCCCAATAATGCCCAATCCTCCCATGGATTTGACTGATGTAGATCTGGAATGGGCTCAAAAGCAGCCATGCAACTCTGCAAACTGATCCCAAATCTCCTTATAACCACGTGGGACATGAAAGAGGCACCTCGCTGATCGGAAGGAAATCAGCCTGTTTTGTGAGGCAAGCATAATGTCAGACAAACACACAACAACCAATCTGGCCATGCGGTTGAATTTGGGGCGGATTTCCTGCTTGTCAGACCATGTGATCACACGCGATGTAGCCAGAATCTCTGTCTCCTCATGAGCAGTCAGCCAGCATACATCCAGGCGGCCAGCATAAAAGTCCCACGACTTATGCAAATTCAGCAATAAATGCTAAAATAAATCCCATAAATGTTGCATTTTATTCCTAGCTAGCTGGGAGGTGATGCGCTTGCATTCCAATGGCTGGGCAAGCCTTTTGCACACATCCCAAGGGCTGTGGGCAGCCTGTATGGGCTGCCCCATACTTGCCCTACAGCCATGAAAAGGTTGTAAACTCCTGGAATTTGCCTTATTCTTGCCCTAGGGCTGTCCTACAGCCCCTCCATGGTTGGTGGGTTCAGCCTGGGCCTTCCTGGCCCTCATGGGGGTGGTTTCACACTATATTTGCTTGTTGTAAGAGCATAAAATACATTTATACATAAAAAAATAAAAAAGCACATAGGATGAAGAATGTAACCTTCAAATCACCACTAACTTGAAATTAAAAATGTAAACCTGCTTGGGATTGCCCAAAAGAAGAAGAAGAAGAAGCAACCACTTACAAAAATCGTTTACTAACTTCATTATTTGCTAACTTACCTTCCCCATTCCTCCTGTTATTGACTTCATCATTCACTAACTAGCCTTCCTCATTCCTTCCTTCCAAAGGAACAATGACCATTAAATATTCATGCAATATCATAAGCATCAACAAATAGCTTCTCGAATCTCCCCACAACAAAGTCTTTTACTCGATCACAAGGACATGATCGATAATAGGAAGGGGAGAATGTTAGCCCATTTTGAGGTTGACAAGAGTTTCCACTATAATTCTGTTTTTTTTTTTACAAACAAAGACAGAGACACCAAAAACATGTATGATCAATCTTTAAAGCAATGGTGTTGTCCAAATCTACAACTTGGATTAGCACCGAAAAGATGGAGTATTAGTGGCAATTTCTGTTAGTATATAGCCTCAACATGTATCTCACCTCTATGTTTGGTGCACATTTATAAAGCCCCCCATTTTGAGAAGAAACCATTGCTGCACATGTCCTTGGGAGAACCCCGATTTAGATGCCAATGGGGTTGATTGTGACCATTGATGGTTAGGAGATGAAAGGTATGGATTCATTATTATTAGTAGGTGGTGGGGTTAGTTATCAGCGTTTTGATGGTGGTGTGATCGTGTCTATGCCGCATAACCACCTGTGTTGTATACGTGCCTACGACACCACTTGGAACATTATATATATAAGTGAACATAGTTATCACTCACAAGTTAAGGCATCCAATGCTTGTGAGTATCCACACCCTCTAAAATTAGTAAAACCTCCATCCAGAGTTTGTCTAGATTACCATCTAAGCTCTACTTTTGAGAGTGCATGGGTGGACAGTGCCATAACATTGTACCTATCTTAGAATTTTAAATTCTCTCCATTCTCTATTTATTGCATTGCCTATTACACTTTGTTTTGCTATCTATCTTTCCACTGTGCTATATTCTTATATGGTATCAGAGCTTAGGTGCTTTTAGCAAAAATAGTGCATAAAGTCTAGTCTTTCTTTGTATAGAATACTAGGAGTGATGGCTTCTATCTTGGCTTCTGCTGCTATTGCACCAGTTTGGTGCATTAGTCCACCAGTCTTCATAGAAGGTAAGCTTGATGGGACAAACTAAACTCTCTGGAAATTCAATATCAACGCCATTCTAGACTCTTATGAGCTTCTAGAAACTATTATGAGAACGGATGCAGAACTAGTGGGAACCCTCGACTCCAACAATAATACGAATACACTTCCACCAGATGCTACACTTCTTTGGGCATGGAAGAGGCACAATGCTAACTCACTTTGTGCCATTATCACTAGCGTAAATGATTTTGTTCTTACTTTGATTCAACATGCAACTAAGGCATCGGAGAGACTTAGATCATATTGAGAAATCAATATGAAACTCGGAATGAAACCAGGATTCGGAACCTAGAGAATCAACTTACTTCTGGCTTACTACTTGTTGAAGGAGAAGCTACTGAAGCATGTATCACGTGGATCAAAAATATGGGGGCACTAAACACTCAGGTTATAGTACCAGTTTGCTTGGTTTGAGGCTCACTTTTTCCTTTACATAGAAGCCTCCCCCTTTGTAAATGCTTAATAGTGTTTATGCACTGTTACTCTACTCCTATCCAGAGCCAATTACATTGAATTCTCTTGATAATTCAATTGTTTTTTACTAAATCCTCTCCAAACAAATTGGTGGCCACTCTTGATGCCAACAAGAGTAGAACCCTCAATCCCTCAGGCCAAAGGAAAGCTCACAAAACTCCATGTAAGCTAAAAATTCTACTTTTTAATTTCAAATCTATGGTTTTCTGATTTCTTTGGTTTTTTTTTAGTTAATTAAAGTGAATCTTGATGTTATGCCTTGATGAAAAGGCGACCCCCTTCTCTTCCTTAAGAATTCAGCCCTTCTTTATCCTAGAATAAGTAACAAATAAATTGATTAAACTTTTCTTATTGTTTACTCCCTAGAAAATGCAAATTGAGTAGATTAGAGTACTTTACTTCAATTTGGGGTTAATTTTAAATTGGAAATAGAATGTAAAAATTGAGAAATGTCAGCCATACAAAGGAGGTTAGGTAAAATTTTCTTGAATTTTGTGGAAAATAAAGTTTATTTTTATGTTATTCTAAAAGAGTAATCCCTACCGTTTGTGCATTCTAAAAGAAATATTTTTATTTAATCCATGTAATATGCATGGATATCATTGATATTAATTATTGAAATTAATTTCTATGCATAAAAAGATGCATATTGGAAATCTTTTTATTATAAAAGTGTTATTTTCATTGAATTTAAATTCTATGCATAGAAAGATGCACAATAGAAAATTTTTTTATTATAAAAGTGTTATTTTCATTGAATTTAATTTCTATGCATGCAAAGATGCATAATAGAAATTTTTTTAATATAAAAGTGTTATTTTCATTGAAATTAATTTCTATGCATAGAAAGATGCATATTGGAAATCTTTTTATTAAAAGTGTTGTTTTCATTGAATTTAAATTCTATACATAGAAAGATGCATAGTAGAATTTTCTAAAGACCCTTGATAGAGGCTATGCTGCATTTTCGGCCAATGCTAAAGGCAAAGACAAAGGTAGCTTATGATGAAAAGAATAAGCCAAGGAAGAAGAAGTTTCAAGGGAGCTACTATTACTTTGACAAGGTCACGCTATCAAAGACTGTAGGAGGTTGATGAGAAGAACGACACCCCAAAGTCTTCATGGAAGGGAAAGGAGTACGTTAACAACACCAAGACCGAGTTTGAACTTTAGGTCATCATTAAAGAGGTATTCTCATCTACTCAGGCTCCAATTATTGATGATTCATGGATTTTGGACAATGGAGTATCCCGAGAAATGGCCCAGTAAAAAGTACTGGTATAATACTTGGAAGCCTCTCTATAGGAACCCATGTGTTGTTAGGAATAATGCTAACTATCCAGATGAAGGATTTAGAACTATCTCTTTTATGGTAGTTATAGGTGAAGAGAAGAAGATGTCATACACCTCAAATCAAGAGGAACCTGCTGCTTCAGTTGTGTATGATGAAAGATTGTGGGCTTGAAGTATGCTTCAAGAAAACTGAAGCAGAAATTCTAGATGCTACTAGCAAGTTAGTCAGCAAAGGAGTAAGGCACAACAATCTATATGAGCTAAGTGCCCTTACAACATGACTAGAGATAAGAGCATGAGAAGGCTTTGGCATGAGCGTTTTGGTCACATCGGATTTGCAGTGTGTTGAAGGAGATATAAAAAAAGGGAATGGTAGGTAATTTGCCAGAATTTTTAGAATTACAGGAACCATGTGAGGCTGGCATAATAAGCAAGCAACAATGCAAGGCATTTCCATAGGAAAGCAACCATAGGGCAAAGACTCCTCTAGAGCTGGTACAAGGTGATCTCTGTGGTAAGATGTCTACTATTATATTGGGGGGATCTTCTTACTTTATGTTATTAGTCAACGATTACAATAGGAAGATATGAGTTCATTTTCTTCATGATAAGTTGAAGCTTTTGGTAAGTTTAAATAGTGGCATAAGCTTGTGGAGAATGAGACAGGAAAGAAGGTGAAAAAGTTTCTTATAAATCAAGGAGGATAATTCCTTTGAATGGAATTTGAAAGTTACCCGTAAGGAGAATGGCATTAAGTGCGCTACTCACACACCTTAGTAAAATGGTATTTTTTTACTATGTGGAGATGATACATGCTGAAAGGAAAAGGGTTACAAGACACTTTTTGGGCTGAAGCAATAAGCACAACAGTTTACATCCTTAATCGGAGCTACACAAAGGCACTCAAGGGTATCACGCTGCATGAGGGCTACTCTAGTAAGAAACCTTTAGTGTCTCATTTCAAAACATGTGTCTCATTTCAAAACATTTGGCTATGAATCTTATGTACATATACTAGATATATCCAAGAGAAAGCTTGATGCAAAAGCAAGAAGTGTATCTTTCTTGGGTACAGTTAAGAGTCAAAGGCTTATCGACTCTATGATCCAGATGTGAAGAAGATAATCAACCGAGATGTGGTGTTTGTGGAGCAGCCACACTTAGTAGAGGAGACATGTCCATCCACTCTATCATCAGCCGAAAAAATAATCCACCATGAGCCCAACCCACCAGCTAGACTTCCTCTTAAGGAGGAGGAGTTTTCAGAGGATGAAGACTTTCACTTTTTTGGATACAGTTAAGAGTCAAAAGGAATATCAACTTTATGATCTAGAGGTGAAGAAGTTAATCACCCAAGATGTGGTGTTTGTGGAGCAGCCACACTTAATGAAGGAGACAAGTCCATCCACTCTATCATCAGCTAGAGAAATAATCCACCATGATCCCAACCCAACAGCTAGATTTCCTCTTAATGAGGAGGAGTTTTCAGAGGATAAAGACTTTCACACACCACACCAACCTGCTATACTACTGCACCATATGGAAAGCCACTTTCAAAGTGGGCACAATAGCTCTTGTTGTGATAAGTGCAACCCAGTACCTGAGATACTAGAATATTTAGTGGACGACCATGTAGATCAAGGAGAATCTAAGAGTAGAAGAGAAGAGCATCTAATCTCATTGTCAACATGGCCTTGATGGGGTTGAGATAATGGGAGCAGTGAAGGATCTAGCCACCTTGGATGAAGCCTTAGCACATCCAAAATGGAAACATCATAAAGAACAACACCTGGGAGCTACTTAACCAACCACCAAATAGAAAGGTAATTGGTACCAAATGGGTTTGGAAAGCTAAGTATAAGGCTAATGGCTCACTTGAAAAATACAAAGCTAGGTTAGTTGCGCACAAGGATTTTTAGAGGTGGAGGGTTTTGAATTTGTTAAAACCTTTTCTCCCACAACTCGCATGACAACTATAAGGGTGGTACTTGTCTTGGAGGGTTTCGACTTTGCTAAAACCTTTGCTCCCACAACTCACATGACAACTATAAGGGTGGTACTTGTCTCGACCAATTTTTCACCTGGATGTTAAATCAACATTTCTGAATGGAAACTCAAGGAGGAGGTATATATAGCTCAGCCACCAAGTTTTGAGATGCTTGGATCAGAAAACAAGGTTTGTAAGGCTGAAGAAGGCATTGTACATATTAAAACAGGCACTAAGGATATGGTATCACCACAGGATAGATCAAATTTTCAAAGAGGCTAGGTTTATTAGAAGTGCTTCTAATGCTCACTTGTATGTTCTAAAAAGGCATAA
The DNA here is from genome assembly GCF_041138505.1 of Cibotium barometz. NCBI lineage: Eukaryota > Viridiplantae > Streptophyta > Polypodiopsida > Cyatheales > Cibotiaceae > Cibotium > Cibotium barometz. Next base: position 21,679,456 of record NC_141068.1, on the reverse strand, counting down.
CAAGATTGATTTGGTTGTCCTATATGTAGATGACTTAAACATCATAAGTGACAATGGAGAAATGATCTAGTAAACAATGGATATGTTGAGCCGTGAGAGTTTGAGATGGCAGACTTAAGTCTTATGCACTTTTGTTTAGGGATTGAGATCTAGCAAGAGTTGAGTAAGATCTTCATATCGCAGTAGAAGTATGCTTGGGAAATTCTCATAACAAATGGGATGATCAATTTTGCAAACCTATGTCAACGCCTATAGAGGTGAATGTGAAGCTTTCTATAGAAGATTGTTCACCATTAGTAGACATCAAGAAGTACATGAAGTTGGTGGGGAGTTTAATTTTTCTCACTAACACTAGACTTGATATCAGCTTCATAGTTGGTGTGTTGAGTAGGTTTTCCAACAACAAGCTACAGGAGAGTCATTTGGAAGCAAGGGATGTGAGTGCTTAGGTACATCAGGAGTACCGCACCACTTATAGTGCAGATGACACTCTTATGGGATATTGTGATTCAAATTGTGCAAGAGATTGTGATTCTAGAAAATCAACTTCTAGATATTATTTTTCCCTTAGTTCAGGTGCTTTCTCTTGGACCACCAAAAGAAGCAGCCTATACTAGCACTTTCTTCTACGGAAGCCGAGTACAAGGCATCTTATTTTATTTCTTAGAAGTAGTATGGTTGAGGAGGATTTATGTGGACATGGGAGATTAGATTAGTGGGGCTATAGTCTTGCAATATGATAATCAGAGTTGCATGGCTATTGCCAAGGACCCTGTGTTTCATGCTCGAATGAAGCACATTGAGATTCAGTATCATTATGTGCGAGAGTTGATTAAGGATAAGATAGTGGAGTTGGAGTAATGTTCTACGGACCAAAACTATGCCATCTTTACCAAGGCACTTGGGAAGCACTAGCTCACTTGGCATCTTCATTAACATAATCTTCTTGATTAAGGATGAGATAGTGGAGTTGGAGTAATGTTCTACGGACCAAAACTGTGCCAACATCTTTACCAAGGCTCTTGGGAAGCACTAGCTCACTTGGCATCTTCATTAACATAATCTCTCTTTGGGCAGACATTGAGAGGGGCTGTTAGTATACACTCAATGACCGCCTCTCAGCATGTATCTCACATCTATGTTTGTGCACATTTATAAAGTCTCCCATTATGAGGAGAAGTCATTGGTGCACATGTCTTTGGTGGAAACCCAGCTTAGAGTAGATGCTAATGGGTTGTTATTGTGATTGTTAATGGTTAGGAGATGGTCATGTGTTCAAGCATTAGTTGGGGCTTGAGGGTCGGTTGGCCGCATTTTTTAGGGCAATGACTATTTCTATGATGCCACATAACCACCCATGTTGTATATGCATCTACCACACCACCTGCAACACTATATATGGACATTTATCATAATTTAAAGCATCCACTGCTTGTGAGTATCCACACCCTCTACACTTAGTAAAACCTCCATCTAAAGTCTAGATCTACTTGATAGCGCACAAGTGGGATAGTACCATCACATTATACCTATCTTGAAATTTTAAATTCTCTCTTTCATTGTTTATTGCACTTTCTTTTGCTATCTATCTTTTGTTGCGTTATATTCTTATAATTCTCACTTCTTCAAGAGTGTGTGGCAACAGGCTAGAATGGATTCCTTGTAACCACACCCTCTACACTTAGTATAACCTCCATCTAAAGTCTAGATTATCATCTAAGCTCTATTTGATAGCGAATGAGAGGGACAGTACCATCACATTATAGCTATCTTATAATTTTTAATTGTTGCATTGTTTATTGCACTTTCTTTTGCTATCTATCTTTTGTTGCATTATATTCTTATGATTCTCAGTCCAAGAGCATGTGGCAACAAGCTAGAATGGATTCCCTGTAAATGTACTTCATGCATACATTATGAGATTAAGAATTGTATAAACAATAGGCCATTTATGAGCCTTGGGTGTTCTATTGACCACAGTTTGAGTGTGTGTGAACACTTATGGCCTTGTATATACATCATTTTCTCTCATAGTGTAACATACTCTCCCATTGTGCACTTGAGTCTTGATCTTGCCAATCCTCTCTCTAATCTTCTTCTCTTATGCATACTAGTGATGAGTGTGTGTGTGTGTGTGTGTGTGTGTGTGTGTATATGTGGTGTGAGGTGAGAGGAAGGACGAGGACCGGTAGTCCAATAAAATGCTATGGTGTGACAACACTCGTAGGAGAGTGTGTGACAGAAACGGCCACCCAAGGAGGTGTGGAGCTCTTGAAGTGGTGTGCTCGAGCATAGTCCAACACAACGTGATGGTGTGACAATGCTTGCGAGAGACGGTGTGATGGAAATGGCTAGCCAAGGAGGTGTGGAGCTCTTGAAGTGGTGTGCTCGAGCGTGGCCATTGGAAAGATCTCCCACAACAGTTATAGATTACTAAGGTAATCTCTTGTGAATGTGTTTTTAAGAGAGTCCAAAGCAGGTAATAACTCTTTACTTTAAAGGTTATATCATTATATTCTAAGCACACCATTTAGGATCACAAGATTGTCTTCTCCCAATTCTTAATGTCATGAGAATTATAATTACAAAAAAAGAGTACATCTCATTTTTTTAATGACATCATTCTTATATTAATATCAACATCTCTTATAAACAACATGGCTAACATCCTAGCTATCATGAACACCATCAAAAGATATTCTTCTCTAGCTTATATCTTGATCATCAAAATAGCACATCTCATTTTTTAATGAAAATATGTTAATAACAATGTCTCTTACAAATAACATGTTTAACATGCCCGTTAGTCATAAAGACCATAAAATACATACGATTGCCCAAAGTAATAGGTACAAAAGTGACAAACAATAGCCCAAAGCAAAATAATAAAAATCATAGTTAGTAACGTGCCCAAAGTAACAGGAGAAAAAGCGATAAAAAACCTAGTAAGAATTAGGCGTTGAGGGGAATGGTGCTTCTACTTGAAAACACTCTAGTAAGGTTCTCTTTCTTTAGGATAGGTTGGTATATAAACATGTTGTGATTGTCATCCATCCCTAAGATCCTGAAGTATAAAAAGTACAAGTGTTTGCATATGTAACAAAAGATTGTCCCTCCCCCCTGACCCGATTTGTAAGTACAAACACATGCACCCTAGGTTCTTTGCAATTGTCACTCCCTACTTCTCACCCCTTTTAAGAGTAGACTTAGTGGACTCAATGATAAACACCTTGTGTTACCCTTTATTTATCACACTTTGCTTAAGAATTGTTGCACTCAAGGCAAAGGCCAATGTCGAATCGCTTTGCAGCCATCTTTGATACCCCTCTCTATCGATGTCCTTGACTACTTGTTGTGCCCCCTCCTATTGTGCATACTGCCAATGTCAACTAGTAGCCTACTGTAAAGAATTACTTTTGAATCAAAGGGAAAGAGATGGAGTTACTATTACATCACAGCCTCACCATAGCCATGGGAGAAAGGAGGGGAAGAAGAGAAGATTTGTCCCTGATTCACCATACCTTAGAGATAATGTGTATATGCCTACACACTCACCTAATTATGTGTAGGCCCGCTTGTACACACTGACCGCCCCGACTGCCCGGTCACCCAACTATCCCACTCTATGGTGGTTGTGGCACTTTGACCACTAGAGGCATCTCACCCTTGAACCCCACTAGCTCTCGCCGGCCATGCTTTAAGGCACATGCTTTGTTAGTGATCGAGCCGTAAGCGTATTACACACTAAGTGACATCAACCCCCTTAAGAATAGTTTTTGTTCGCGAAAACAAACTGGGGAAAAGATTTGGTAAACGTTCTTAGTTGATTCCATGTTGAGGTTTTCTCTAGCCTATCCTTCCACTTAACAAGTGCCTATCCTTCCACTTAACAAGTGCCTATTGATACACAGTATACCTTGTGTTCCTGTCTTTGTTAGTTCCATGTTGAGGCTTCCTCGAGCCTATCCTTTCACTTAACAAGTGCTTATCGATACACAGTATACCTCGTGTTCCGATCTCTGAACCCAAGAATCATCTCTGGTTCATGTGGAAGGGATTGTGTCTCCAAGAACTTAACCAAAACTTAGGATGAATTGCGTTGTCCTGATGGACCACTATTTTTCACATTGTCATGAAAAACTGGATGCATTAGAGAGCTCTCTGACAACTCAATTTTGTAGGCCACACTACCATCTATAACTCTATGACTACAGGAGATCTACACTGGAATCCATATATCAAAATAAATGGAGTAAATCCGTTGAATGTTTCAATTTATTTTAAGCAAATTCCAAATATGGCGAGAACTCTTTCTAATTGGGTTGCCTGTTTCCTAACATATACACGAAGCATATCCCTAGCACTTGGTTGACTCTCTTTACCTGACCATTAAGCTACAGATGGTTGACCGTACTCATACTCAGATTAGTTTCCAACTTTTTGAAGATTTCCCTTCAAAAGAACTATCAAACTTCCTATCTCTATTAGACACTATATCTATAGGTAGGCCATATAGTTTGTAGAGATGTTCAATAAAGAGCCTAGCAAGCGCAGATGTTTTTACATCTTTTTAATTAGAATAACTTTGGCTATCTTGGTCAACCTTACCCCTCTTTTTAAGAAGGGTTTTATCCACAAAACAGTCAAAAAAGCTATAAACAAGTGTATGTGTGCAAACCATATGATCATCTATGCCGGTAACTTTCCTAAGTACTACAACAAGGAAAACAGAACACACGTCATGTATTCTCCTTAAGTACTATGACCAAGGAAACATGCTGCGCTAGTGTTTCATTTAGAAACACTCAGCCATAATTGCCACTTACAACTATGAAAGATGTCAATGAAATGCAAACCCCTACTGAGGCATAGAATAATATCATGTCTTTGTATACCCGAGAAGTTCTCGAATCCTCAAAAGCTTCATAAATAATGAATGTTCTCCTATATCAAAGGGATTTCTTTACACATTCTATGACATCAAAGATATTTCTCTCTTGTGGTTAGAAACCACATGGAGTTCAATGCAACAAGTTTGCGTAACTATTTACAAGAGATATTTCTCTCTTGTGGTTAGAAACCACAAGAGAGAAACCACATCAAAGAGATATTTCTCTCTTGTGGTTAGAAACCACAAGAGAGAAACCACATCAAAGACATTTCTCTCCATGTGGTTAGAAACCACATGGAGTTCAATGCAACAAGTTTGCACAACTATTACAAGTATTTAGCAAAGTGTTCTATAATGTGGTACAATTCAATTGACATTACACATAGTCTAGGGATAGCTACAGTTTCCCCTCGCAAAAAGTTCTTGTGTTCTTCTAAGAACAGTGTACGCATCTTACAATGAAGATAATGTCCACACATACATCGTCTATGTGATCTATAGTGTCTACATACTAATGAAAAATCAAGAGTGACGTGCAAGCACTGAGTGTCATACAACCCCCAAGCCCATGAGTAAAGATATACATATCCACATGTCTACTCTGGCGACCACTTTGGGTGCTTGACACTGGAACCACAACCAACTATGTCTCTATGGACATGTCTATGGGCTACCATCTTGACACATCTAAATGTTAGTAGCACCGTCCAGACATACCTCTACAAGTGTGGGCTCACTGGACACCTCTACTAAGTAAAACAATAGACAAACTAGTCATAAATCATTCTCAACCATATTCAACAATCCGTAAACCATTTTCAACCACGGACAATGGTTTACTACGAATCAAGAATTGAGAATTTCTTTCTTGTTTAACCAATTTGTATATATATATGCTACGTTATGTGGCCTCCAACACACCTTACACAGATAGACAAACAAACTCAATCTGTATACTTCGAGATTGCTATGGCATGAGCATCACTCCTCCAATTTGGAGTTATTACCACTATGAAGTCTAACATATGTTGCCTTCTCATTATAGTGGCAATGCACTACCTACCCCATAGGTGGCAATATATAACCCAACTGCAACTTAACAAACAAGGAATACAAGGCCTCTTGTATAGACTTCATAGAAGTATCACAAACACAAATTGATACAAATTGGGTTTTTTCTCTTTTCTTTTGTGATGTCTACTCAATAAAGTTGAACTGCATTCACTTTACCCTGTTGATCTAAGATGCCAAATTCTTTCCTTGATTTGGGTGAGTAACTCCATACTCATGGATATACTCTTTCTGAGTTGGAATATCCAAAGGAGCCATATCTTACAAGATGCTCGAGCCACTTACTCCAAAATGCTCATTAGATTGAACTTAAACCTTTGGCACTATGGCACAAAGTTTGGGGCATTTTGGCACTAAATCATTGTTGATCAAATGATATCCAGTCTCAACAACTATGGCAATCTTTGAACTATATGGTTCAACATCAAAATATAAGTCTTGCTATGACGAAAAATATCAAAGTCCTTCAAGAACTTGCCCAAATACTTTGTGGATCCACCTCATGGTGGCTGCCTACCATGCTTGAGCATAGTGTGAAAACACTTCCACACCTACTTGACTACACACTTAACACTTTGTGGATCCACCTCATGGTGGCTGCCTACCATGCTTGAGCATAGTGTGAAAACACTTCCACACCTACTCGACTACACACTTAACACTCTTGATGATTTGGACACACCAAATTGTCAAGTTCAAGGCTCTACCTAGAATATCAAGCAGCTAAGGTTTGTGACTTCCATAAATTTTGAGCTCGTTTTGGAAGCCAACACCCAATATCGATTTAAATAAACTCCCACTTTTTGTTCAATAAATTTATCACCCCCATTTGACACAAGGTCAACTAGACATGAAGGGTCTAGGCCTGAGCACTCCGTCTCAGTACATAACCCAAGAGACTCATCTAATTGCTCCAAATCAGCACTCACTCTTCTTCTCATAGAAACCTCGGCTAATCATTTTGGATCAACACTCCTTTCTGACAAGGAACGTGATGATTTCTTAAAAGTGCACACATGTACAACAAACCATGCTTGGCAATAGAATGATCAAGTTAACTGTGGGACACTCCGTACCACCATTAAGATCGAGATTTGAGTGTAATCATTCCAGACTAACACCGAATTTCATGTGGTTTTCCCTTGATCTCTTTGAATCAACTCCCGTGAGTTTACTTCTAAACCTCCTTGTTTAGCTCTAAACTCAATATCCATGTCAAGAGACTCCTCTGATCACTCTAGATCAACACCCCCTCTAGGCACAGTAGACTATGGCAACAACCACCAACGGTTAGCAAAGTCTATCAATAACATGGATCATGTGGACATAATCTACGTAGTGACTATGTACCATGAAAATAAAAGCCAAGAAAGTGAACTTTTATGTGTTTTCCTTGGTGTCCCATACCACCAAGGTCATAAGAGCCTATGTAGAACATTTGATGTCTCATACCATCAAATGATTACAAAAACTACTGTGGAACAAAAAGTGAACCTTCTTTCTTTTAGTTGCATAATTTCACATCCCCACAACTCAAGTGATGCAAAATATCACCATTTATATTAGGCACAATTTATTTTAACCATGTGTGCACCATTTAGGACATTCAAAACCTAATCTCAAAATTCTACAATACTTACTCTAGAGTATACCGATAGAGATAATCTAATAAATCTTGGGCTAAGTGTAACCCCAACCACGTGAATGGAAACTTTTACGGAGTTACAGGATAAAAACGAGGAAATTCATAGCTAATATTTGCTAAGATGACATACCATGTTATACACACACCCAATTCATCGAACAAATGGAACATATCCTATTCCACATAAAATAGAGTAAATACATACTCAAACGTAAACACGATGAATAACAAACAATAAATGTCCTTTTTACATACTCGAAATGTATTGATTCCAAGCCCAGGATTACCTTTTCCCATAAATTGGGTAAAAAACCCAACAAAAGATATCCGCGCATTGAGGTAATGTCCAAATCCAAACATTATTTGTATATTTTGTGAAATATAAATTGTTGGCATGTTAGAATGCAGTCACAAGGGCATGCATCTTTGTAGACCATGCACTAGGGCCTGCGTCTCTATGGACCAAGCAAATAACACTCTAGTTGTTAAATAACACTACCCAAAGACGCTTTCTTGACAAAATAGTGATAAGAAGAGGTCACACTATGGTAAGTTTTCAAAACCAATGCAAAGTAGGCTTTTAGCTAGGGTAAACTCTCTCTTAACCAAGTAGTCAAGATAGGTTTCTTTTCGAAAACATGAGCATCTAGGTCATAAAACCGTCTCCGAATAAATATGGGCAAAATAGTTATAATTAGACCCAAAACAAGCATATTTCTAAACCATTTTGCAAGCATAAAAAATGCAGAGTTTATTGTAGTTTGAGCCCGAGAGAATTTGGGAACAGGAGTAATTTATGAAGGTTGGAAAAGTTTGAAGGTTTCCACACACAACCAGATGCTGTTGGTTTATTTTTTCACTTTTTCCTTCTCTACTCTGCAGAAGGCGATAATGAAGAGAGAGCTCAATTGTGTTCAAGAGCTCACACATGGTGCTGACATCATTCGCTAGTTGAGCTATGGTGCTTATTATGCTATTCACACACATAATTGATTTTAGCACTTGCTTGATTATGTTGTGCTATAGCCTCTCTTCTTTAGTTTGTGCTCTTCTCAAAACTACATTGTTCCTCTTTCTTCGGTGATCTGAGTGCAAGGCAAACTTGGTTCACACACACTATGAACTCTTTGATTGTTGTTGCTGTAGATTATGCCTTTGGAGCTTGCTCTCTGTGCTTGGTTGTGAGTGTAAAACAACACACACACACACACATGAGTTTCTTTGCTACTTGTAGTGTGTGCACACACAAACACATAGAATAATGATTCGATATGCTGAGTTGAATGTTTTGCTCTTCCTTATTAGGCTATGTTCATTACCTTGTGTGCGGCTAGTTTCAAAGAAGGAGAAAGCACCTTCTTCATGTTCATTTTCTTATTAAAACCTTATCCTCTGGTGTAGTACCTTATCCTCTAGTGTAGTGCAGCATGAAAAAGGAGAAAGATAGATAGCCATTCAAAAACTAAATTAAAAATTGAGATTATTCTTATCTCTTTCGAAGCCCAGTCACGCACGGAGAAGCAAGCGATCGATCTAACCATGCTCTGATACCAATGTTATGTCACTACCTCACCATAGCTATGGGAGAGAGGAGGGGGAAGAAAGACTTAGCCTTGATTCACCACCCAACCTTAGAGATAATGTGTGTATGTCCAAACACACTTACCTAGGTATGTGTAGGCATGCCCGTACACATTGGCCGGCCATCCGACTGCTCGGTCACCCAATCATCCACTCTATGGAGGTTGTGGCACTCCGACCGCATCTCACGTGTGAACCCCACTAGCTCTGACCGCTAGGCATCTCACCCCTAACCCCACTGGCTCCCGCTAGCCATGCTTTGAGGCTCAAACTCCACTAGTGGTTGAGCCATAAGCGTATTACATGCTATGTGATATTACCCCCCCTTAAGAATAGTTTTGGTTTGAGAAAACAAACCGGGGAAAATATTTGGTAAATGTTCTTAGTTGGTTCCATGTTGAGGCTTCTACCAGACTTTGCTAGTGTGGTCGAGCAGTAAGTGTTACACACTACCTGACATTACCCTTTCTGTACCAGACTTTGCTAGTGTGGTCGAGCAGCAAATGTTCTTAGTTGGTTCCACGTTGAGGCTTCTACAAGACTTTGCTAGTGTGGTCGAGCAGTAACTGTTACACACTACCTGACATTACCCTTTCTGTACCACTTCCTTTGCTTGCCTCTTGAACTTTTACATATATCAACAATACTATGAGAAGAATAGGGGGGAGAAGGTGAGCTTGAGCTCCTTACAAGAAAACTTCTTCACACACACACACACACACACACACATGTAGATAAGCACATAAGAGAGAGATGGATGGCTGAAATTTATTTTATCTTCTTTATTTCTCTATAACCATAACATAAAGATAAGAGTACATATTATATGGGAAAGTACTCTACTATATTTGACTATAAGGGCCATAGTGTGAACTCGAATTTTCTTTTATGGGAAACTACTACTACTACTACTATATTGAAAAGTACTACTACTACTATATGGGAAAGTACTCTCACTACTTGATTGCTACAAGGTCCATATTAACTACAAGATCCATAGTGTGAACTTGAATTTTCTTCTATCTTCTTTACTTCTCTATAACCATATTATATGAAAAAGTACTCTACTACTAAAACATACAAGGTCCATAGTGTGAACTCGACTATGTGAGCTGACATGCTATATGGGACCCCACTACTAAAATTAACAAGGTCCATCATGTGAACTTGATTATATGAGTTGACGTACTATATAGGAAAGCACTCTATTACTAAAACTTACAAGGTTCATAGTGTGAACTCGATTATATGAGCTGGTGCTATATAGAAAAGTACTATACTACTAAAACATTTAAGGTCCATAGTGTGAACTTGTCTATATAGGAAAGTACTCTACAACTAAAACATTTAAGGTCCATAGTGTGAACTTATCTATATAACTATGTCATAATTCCAGTGGTATAAGTATGGAGGTGTCGTTTTGGCATGTCATTCATATCTGTACTAGTCGATATCTCAACATCTCTCTCTCTCTCTCTCTCTCTCTCTCTCTCTATGTGTGTGTGTGTGTGTGTGTGTGTGTGTGCAGGTTTTAGATGATGCTGCTTGAGTGGGGAGCTTTCATCATATGGAGCAGTTAGGAAGCCTATGGTGTCTCCCAAACAAGATCTCTTTCGAGCTGCACATAAAGAAGGCAATGGTTTACCAAGAAGGAAGGGAAATCATTCAAGAATTTCGCAAGAAGCCAAAGCCAAGATCTAATTCTATTGAGAATACTCTAGGTTAAATGGTTGGAACACTAACATTTTTTTAAAGATCATAAGTAACCACATGTTTGCAAAAACAAGTAAACATATTAGTTTTCACAAATGTTTGCAAAAACACATAAACATATCAATTTTTTGTACAAATGTTTACATTGGTTTATATGAGAGGCTTTGTAGACTTTGGTCAAATCCTCGAGTAAAAGTGATGCCTTTTCATTTCGAAGTAGATTTAAGACAAGTACCAAGGCTATGAAAATGCTATATTAAAGCAAGAGCTATATAATGCATAAGTAATTAGCTATGTATTGATGATGACTCATTGAAGATTAAAGGGCTTGCAAATTCCCTCGCCTCTATTAGAGCACTAATTGATGATGATGACTCAGTTGGTCACTTTGAATGGGCTTGGAAAAGACTATGATCAGTTTCAGACATCTAACCAAACAAGCAAAAATTTCCATGCATATAAGCAACCCTCTGTGCACACATAGATGTTGAAAGGCGTGCCCAATTTGAACATACGTGTGCACGCAATGTAATACACAAAATTTAAACAAATGAGTAGCCTCCATCCCCACACACACACGTGCGAAGGTGTATCCCGTGAATCATCAGCTATGGGCAACTTTTAGAAACCTATAAAAAGTAAGCGGCTGCGGATTTTTGAATCTTCTTATAAATTTTTATTCCATATATATTCAAAACTCGGGTCGTTTGAGCTGCAGGCTTGGGAGTTAACCACAGTTCACAGTTCAGGTAAGAAGACCAGATCTTATTCTTAATCTTCTTTCTTTTCTGCTTAGTCCTGTACTTAATCTTCGTGTTAAACCGCGGTTCTACGATTTAGCGAGTAATGTTTTAACTAAAGCTCTGAGCGGCTTTTTTGCGTTAGTGTTTTCTTGGGTTAAGAATGAGATTGGATCCCTAATCATATAATTTATCAGTTAGAAAGCTCAGTAATACACCTCAATCAGATTGGTTACAAATGTTTCTACGGAGATCTAGTGTTCTATCAGGTGAAATTTAAGGCTTCACGATGTTCTCTGTATCAAAATAATGTGGAATCTAAGCAGAATGTGAATATTTCTCTTTAAAAAAATAATTATAAAACTATGATATCTTCTATCACTTTGGTTTTTTTTTTTGTTCTTTTTCTCTTCAAAAAACTGCATAGCTTTTTTCTTTTCTGAGCGGTCTTGCCCCCCCCCCCCCCCCCCCCCCCCCCCCCCCCCCTTCCTCTTCAACACCGAAAGGGGGGGGGGGTGTGGGGCGGCGACGGAAGGACCCAATACCCGTGTCCTGAACGCATGCCCCCCTCAACACACCACCACCACCACAACCTCAACCACCACTACAACACACCACCACTACAAACCACACATCACACACAAAAGAGGGGGGGAAATGACTCGATACCTGTGTCATGCCCGGTGTAAAATAAAACAACTACATGCACATAAGAGAGAGAGAGAGAAAGAAAGCTGTATTAACGTCTACTAGAGGTTGAACTCGACCTATGAGATAAATCAATGTACAATTGTCAATGTCTTCTGGATGTCTAGAAAAAAAAAGGACAAAATGAACATGAAATAAAGTATGAAAGTACTCAGCTAGTGGGGGGGTGTGATGGATAGAGCACTACTGCTAGAGGCTCAGTATGCAACCTATATGCGTAGGGTATACAAGAACGCAATGCAGATTTGTCTAGCTCCAACCAGTATCATAATGGGGGTGTAATATGTGATACATAGGCGATGGCGAGGCAAGAATACCTTGGAGCATGATCTCTGGGTGTGAGTGTAAGTGAGCTAGCCGCTCCTGGATATGGTGCTGATGTCGAGCCCGTATCTCTGTGATCTCCCTCTGATGTAGTCTGGGAGTTTGAACTTTGGTAGCTTGGTGCTCTCGGTCTCCGTCTCCGTCTGGCTCGGAGGTCCGCAGTGCGTTGAAGTGTAACCCCCTCCTGTGTCAGGGTAGGCACTGGAATAGATCTATGGAAGAAATCAGTGAGCTGGAGCTGTCGCCCACCTCTCCTTGTGGTATGAGTCCGTATCAGTGTCTCTGTGTGGCGTTGTGTCTCTAACAAGAACTGGCCAAATCCGCGTGGTCTACGGACTCCATGATTTGGTGGAGTGAGGGATGTCCACTGAAGAATGTGGTGTATCTCTCTCTAATGACACTATATGCTCTGCATCTGCATACATAATGTTCCTCACTCTCAACCTCCTCCTGGCATAGTCTGCATATCCTCTTTGCTCTGGGGATCCGTGCTGCCCTACCTATCTCAATCTCAAGTTGGTGTGATGACACTCTGAGCTGGCCAATCGCCACTCGGGCACTGTGAGGCATGTACACATCCATGTATCTAGGTCTCTGTATGAATCCATCCGTTGAGATACGCATAAACTGATCTTTGTAGTATAGCATCTTCGACGGTAGAGGCTGACTGGGTGTAATCCAAGTCTCTTGAGTGTATTGCTGCCATAAATCCTGCCGAAGGACTCTGTTCCTTTCACTGTGAGAGAGCTAGATGTGTGGTGCATGTATATCATACTGGAAAGGTGGCAGGTGATCTATGTCGAGACCATGCTGAGTGAGCCACTGTATCATCTATGAATACCATGATCTCCTATCTCCACTCTTTGCGAGTTGCTTGGACGCCTCAAAAGCTCTATGTGAGAGTCGATTTGATGGCATATCTCTGATCCTCTATATGAAACAGATCGTCTGGAAGAGGGCCTCTACTAGCATAAGAGGTGCAGCAAACTCCGTTCGGACAATGTCATGTGGGACGGAGGGTTTGCTGCGGATCATCCGTGAGAGCATGAGAATCTGAGGCCTCTCTATCTGAGACCATGTGGAGGTGGCGAGCCCAGGTGCCCATATTGCTGCAGCATACATCAAAGCAGGGGTGACTAGTGTGTCAAACAACCACCCCTTCGTGCGGGGCTCTTGGAAGTGTGCCTGGTGACACTCTCTCTAGCATGGCCAGAGCTGCATACCCTTGTGTGAGTCTATCCCTGGCTGCCTGTGCCATAGTAAATCTTCCTAGCGGAGTCGTAAATGTAATCCCTAGGTACACACATGAGTCTACCACCTCTACCTGTCCTCTTGCTAGTGTGAAGATGGCCTATCGTCGAACCAACCCTGAGGTGTGGAAAATCATGGCCTTGGTTTTCCCAAGGTTCACTGTAAGCCCCCTTTGTGTGCAGAAGTCATTGAGTGCATGGAGATGGTGCTATAGTCCCATCTGCGACTCAGAGACCACAATAATATCATCTGCATATAGCATAATGTGGACTGTGGTACTTGAGATGTCTACCCCGTCCCCACCACCGTGACCAATGAAGTCAGCCACCTCATCGATGTATAGCCCAAATAGTGTAGGAGAGAGTGGGCATCCTTGCTTCACACCTATGGTGCTAGCAATAACATCAGATAGCCCCCCGAGGCATCGTATGCGCCCGAGGACCTGCTCATATAAAGCATAGATGCCCCAAACCATCTCTGATGGGATCCCCAATGACTGTAGGCGCTGGAAGAGTCTCTCTCGTGGCACTGTGTCAAATGCTTTGCGGAAATCCACAAAGCAGCAGTATAATCTCTTCTCCCGTGCCCTAGCCTGGTCAATCAGACATCTCAGAGTGAATATATGGTCAATAGTGGAGAAAGCTCGTCGGAATCCAGCCTGCCCTGGTGCTCGCAGTCCCTCCTTCTTTGCATATGAGCTCAACTCTGCCTCGAGCACTGTGCCATAAAGTTTGGCCAATGTATGACCAATCATGATAGTCCTGTAGTTGCTGGGGTCTAGCATGTCTCCCACTTTGTGGAGAGGCACGATGGTGTGCATAGTCCACTCAGCTGGTAGGCCCTCCACTAGTGCCCTATTAATGAGGTGAGCAACAAAGGGTCCCAGTGTGTCAGCTGCATAAATAAGATGCTCACTCTGCATACCTGTGTGGTTAGCCGATCTCCCATGCTGTAACCAGCGGATAGCTCTCTCTACCATCGAGGCGGTAAAGAAAGTAGAGGTGGTAGGGCGGGACTTCTGTGGTTGTGGTATGGGTGGCTGCTGAGGGATATGGTAGAGGCTCTTTGCATATGTGTGCCATGTGAGTGGATCCTCAATCGGCGTACGAGGGCGAGGCTCTCTCATCCTGCGCCATGCAGTGGCTGCATCTCTGCTCATGAGAGTAGGTGGTATATATCCCAGTACTGTGCCTCCTCATATGCACGCCTCTTACGGCGTGTGAGGGTCTTCATCTGTCGGCTCTCCTGTCTCTATGTAATGGTCCCCAGTGCTCTTTGGGCACGGAGGTGTCTATATAGTTCTGTGCACTCATCATCATACCATCGATTTTGGGGCATGCTCCCAGATCTATCTGTGTGTGCAATGTGTGTGTCCAGAGTGCTCCATTGTAGTTCCAAACTGCTATGTGTATCTGTGAATCTGGATCCTCCATGGCCGATGTCCCATAGGCCGCATGGCGCTAATCGGTGGCCTTGCCATCGACGATGACACGGCCATCGTGATAGAATGCTCTCTTGCCCTCTTTCCAGGCCTGTAGGACTCTCGGCATGCATGTTTTCCTGTGTTCTATCTGCAACCTTGTAAGGTCGTCATCCAAATAGATGGGATCTCCCTATAATCCTCGTAGAATCACCCACTTCCTCATGAAGGTGACCCTCTCCGTCTCTCCAGCAAACTGTAGGATGAGGGCTCGCTTGCGTGTTTAGTCTTTCCCGGCTCTCCATGCTTTGGTGAAGGGGAGAGGGTCCTCTTCCCTGTAGCCGAGCTTCATGCATAGAAGTTGTCCATCTTTCTTAGGAGTGGAGTCGGGTGTCTTGGCTATACCTGTGACTCAAATGTTGAGGCGGCGGGCATGCCTCATCTTCCCCTCGTCAATGGTGGTGTGAATGATTTGGTGTTCTTCCCTTGAGTCTCCTCCCTCACTTCTTTACGGATGTTCTTCTTCACCACTTCAACGCATCCTGATTGCTTGGCTTCTAGTTTTCCCTCCATGTCCTTTGTGATCTCCTTGGAGATCTCTTCTTTGATGGCCGTGAGAGTGTTGTCATTGATCTCCCCTTCTTCCTTCTCGGTGTTCTTGACGGCTACCAATTCCACTCTCAATGCACTCACCTCCTCCTTGAGTGCCGTGTTCTCTTGTTCAAGGTCCGTGACCCGTGCTTCGAGGACCATGATGTGTCGGTGTAATTTGTTCTCCACCTCATTGAGGTTGGAATCGGATGTCTTCTTGTTCTCCTTGATTAGTGCCTTCATTGCCGTCTCGAGGGCCTCGAGCTTCTCTTGGAGACTTGGAGCCATTCCTCGAGATTACTCTGCAGCGCTTCCCACAGGCCGGGGGGGGGAGAGAGAGAGAGAGAGAGTTATGTTGCTGCCTTGGGGGCCTTAGGAAGGGTGGGTGGGATAAGGGAGTCGAACATGGGTGAATGCAGGCGAGCGGACAGGGAGACGGGTAGGGTGCGTGAGAGAGAGAGTATTTCTGGCAGCGCAAGCAGGCTAGCACAGCAGCTCCAGGCGCAGCACAGGGGGTGCGCAGCACAAGTAGGCAGCTCGGGCGGGGATAGGCGTAGCATAGCGCGAACAGGGCAACGCCAGCCGCAGCACAGCCAGGGTGCGCAGCACGAGCAGGGCAGGAGGCGAACATGGGTGAACGCAGGCGCGCGGACAGGGAGACGGGCAGGGTGCGCGAGAGAGTATTTATGGCAGCGCAAGCAGGCTAGCAGAGCAGCTCCAGGTGCAGCACAGGGGGTGCGCAGCACAAGCAGGGCAGCTCGGGCGGGGGGGGGGGGGGGGGGGGGGGTTGGGGGCGAACATGGGTGAATGTAGGCGGGCGGATAGGGAGACGGGCAGGGCACGCGCGAGAGAGAGTATTTTTGGCAGCGCAAGCAGGCTAGCACAGCAGCTCCAGGTGCAGCACAGGGGGTGCGAAGCACAAGCAGGGCAACTCGGGCGGGGATAGGCGTAGCACAGCGCGAATAGGGCAACGCTAGGCGCAGCACAGCTAGGGTGCGTAGTGTGAGCAGGGCAGGAGGCGAACATGGGTGAATACAGGCAGGCGGACAGGGAGACGGGCAAGGTGCGCGCGCGAGAGAGTATATTTCTGGCAGCGCAAGCGGGGTGCGCAGCACAAGCAGGGCAGCTCGGGCGGGGATAGGCGTAGCATAGCGCGAACAGGGCAACGCCAGGCGCAGCATAGCCAGGGTGCGCAGCGCGAGCCTGTAATGATGTCTCTCTGTGACGCTGTATGTCTAGAATGAATCTCCCTAGTATGCGCTGGTCTGCTGCCTCAAAGATCTGGCGTAGGGAATGTGGCTCTCTAAATAAAATGGGATATCTCTCTCTGATGGCTGTATATGCTCTGCATCTGCATACATAATGCTCCTCACTCTCCACCTCCTTCCTCCTGTAAATCCCCATTTAAGAATGCAGTTTTGATGTCCAATTGATGCACTATCCATCCTTTATGTGCAGCCAATGCAATCACTGATCTTATTGTGGTCATTCTCGAAGTAGGAGAAAAAGTTTCTTCATAATCTATTCCCTTTTTCTGGGAGTAGCCTTTAGCCAGAAGTCTTGCTTTGTACCTGTCAATAGTACCATCAGACTTTCTTTTGACTTTGTACACCCACTTTGTTCCAATGACATGCTTGCCTTTAGGCAAGCAATTCCACAAGATCCCATGTATTGTTCTTCATGATGGAAGAAATTTCAGCTTGCATAGCTTGCAAGCAATGCTCATTCTCATGTGCTTCTTCATAAGAAGAAGGCTCTTCTGAATCAAAGAGACCACCCATTGCTAATGCAGACTCTCCACGATGTATATTCAAAGCATGGCTGGAACTAGCCCTTGTTCTACCTGTGAGTGGAGCTGCAAGTTTGCTTTCTTGCAAAGTTTTCAGCAACCATCTTGGCACTGACTTGGCTGTGTCTATGGCTGTTTGCTCTTCCCTGGCAAGATCTTCCACTTCTTCCATAGAAGGGGGCTGAATGGGTGGCTGTTCCACATGTTCTACATGAGGATTTTCTTGTGTAGGGGCTGGCTGATCTGAATCCCCCCTAATTGCAATGGGTAAAAGTCCATCAAACATGTCCTGTATGCCTGTATCATTGCTTTTATACAAGCTGTCCATGGGCTGTTCTGAATTTTCAGCAAATACCACATCTCTACTTACAAAAATCCTTCATGGAGTTGGATTATAAAGACGGTAACCTTTGCTCTTATTGCTGTAGCCCACAAAAATGCATTTCATTGCTTTGTCATCTAGCTTTGTTCGGAGTTGTTCTGGCACATGTGCATATGCCAAACACCCAAATGTACGCATATAATCCACTGTTGGCTTTCGGCTATACCAAGCCTCAAATGGTGTTATGGTTTTCAAAGCTTTTGTTGGACACCTGTTCAACACATGAGTTGCACACATTATAGCTTCCATCCAAAATTTGTGAGGCAACTTTTGTGCTTTCACCATGCATCTTGCAATCTCCATGAGAGATCTATTTTTTCTTTCAGCTACACCATTCTGCTGCGGTGTATAAGGCACAGTACATTGGTGTTTGATGCCCTTTTGAAGCATATAATCCATGAATGCATTTGACATGTATTCTCCACCTCTATCTGAGCGGAGTGTTTGGACGTTACATCCACACATATTTTTAGCCATTGCTACAAAGTGTCGAAAGCATGCAAACACCTCTGCTTTCCCTTTCAAAGGGTAAACCCAAGCAAACCTGGAGTAGTCAAGATGCCCCCCTATGGATGGTGTCCGCATTGGATCACATACATCACTATGTATGAGCTGTAATGTACTTTCAGCTCTAACAGCTCCATCTTTGGGGAGTGGTTTTCGTTGCATCTTTCCCAAAATACACCCCTCACATACATGTCTTGGTGGAGACTCAAGAGGCGGCATATTATCAACCATATGATGCTTCTGCAAAAGCATCAAACTCCGAAAATTTACATGCCCAAAACGAGCATGCCATAGCTCTGCATCATGCATAGCAGGAGTGTGGGCAGCCACTGTATTTGCATCATAAGTACGCTTGTCATAGCTGTCCAGCTTATACAAGCCTTTGTATCGCGTTCCAGAAGTGACTATTCCCATCTTCAAATTCAACCTTTAAACCTTGGTCGTTTATGGCTGAGGCGGAGACCAGTTTTTTAAATCCCTGGAACATACAATACATTTTTCATACAAATATTGGCACCATTGGCTGCAATAAGTATGACATTGCCAATTCCCTTTACTGGATATGTGGTATGATTTGCACATGATACAGTGCGGCCATTTGAAGCATAAACCAAGTGCTGAAATACATCTTTGCATGAAGAGATGTGGCTCGAAGCACCACTATCAAAATACCATGATGCATTTTGTCTATCAGATGCAATGCAAGACATATCAGTGTCTGAAGCACTTGATGTGCCACTAGTGCATGTGACCAAAAAAGTGTACTCTTCTTGGATTACATTAGCTGATTGCTGTGCTTTGTCATCAGAAGAGTCTGCTACTGCATTGCCTGCTTCTTTCCTTTTCTCTTTTGCAATCCGCTTCCTACATTCACTGATGTAGTGACCAGGCTTATGGCAGTAGTGACATTTGCCCTGCTTTTTGGGCTTGTTTGCATCCCCTTTGTCAGACTTTTCACCACCAGAAGAGGGCTGTCCATGACCAGCCTTGCTAGACTGTTGTCCCCCATTCTTAAAGCTCTTTGCTTTACCCTTATCCTTGGCTGTAAATGCCTTGTCTCCACCACGGTTGCTTGATAAGTTTGCTCTTGTTTGCTCTTCCTGCAAGAGTAAACCCACCAGCTCTTCAAAAGTGACAGGATCACCACCTCCTCTCATTGAGAGGTTGAGAGAGGTGTGAAAGCCCAAGTAGGAAGGTGGTAAAGAATGAAGAGTGTTGGTGACCATCTGTCTGTCTAGATAACCTCATCAATGTTGAGCAATTGTTCCTGCAAATCTTTCACTTTGGTGAGATGATCTGCCATGGAGTCACCCTCATCCATAGAAAGAAGATCCAATTGCCTCTTCAAGTAGGCAACTCTTGCCTCGTTGCGTACCTAATACATTGCTTCCAATGTGTCCCATGCAAGCTTCGATGTCTTGCAAGAACGAATGTGCGGAATAATAGTCCTTTTCACTGAAAGGGCTATCAATGACATGGCCTGTGCATCTCTAGAGTCCCATCTCTTCTGCTCTTGTGTTGGAGCAGGTTCTACATCAGGAGCTCTTTGAGCACCTCCCCTTTGAGGCGTGGCTGGCTGTATGGTAAGTGGGCGTGTGTCATCACCACACACGATCCCCCAAAGCCCTTTGGCTACCAGCAAATGACGGATCATGAAACTCCACAGGGAGTAGTTAGATCCATCCAACTTGTCCTCCTGGGTGAGCACACCAAATACAGCTGTAGCATTTTGTGCCATGTCAACAAAATATACCTGCACGCAAACCAAGCACCAATGTGCACTGCCAGGCAACCAAATGTCCTGTGCAATTGTATGCCTGCAAACCAAAGCAAGTGTAAACCTGCACCAAATTGTCCAATTACACACAATGTGTATACATACGCGACAAATCACAGCTGTAATGCCCAATTACATGCTCCAATCTGAAAATCCCCAATTCTTATGCACTCCAATTGCTTCAATGTGCATTTAATTGGCTAATTTTCACAAAAGCCCCAAATTTTTGCAACTGAAAGAGGTTCAATTTGCTGTTTTTGACTTCAATTTTGAAAACCCCCAAATTGCAAGCAAAGCAACATGCCCAATTTTTTCAATTTGTCCTGAAATTGAGAAATCCCCCAAATCGCCTGAACCGTTTACCACATGCACTGTAGTGTCTGCAAAATTGTATCTGACCTGCACTGAAATGGCTGCAAATTTTGTATTTGTGTTTGAACAAAAATGTGTACAGAGAATACCTTCAGGCAAGGGCAGCACGTGTGAAGCAGGTGCTAGGCGGGGAGCAGACATGCGCGTACGTTGAGGGGCCTGCAGCCAGGCGCGCAGGCGTGAAGATGGAGCGAGAGGGAGCGCAGGGTCGACGGGGAGCTGTAGCGCAGGCAAAGGTGGAGAGCACACAGGCGCTTTTGTCGATGGGCCAGCAGCCAGGCGGAGGCGTGCAGAGTGCGCCGGAGCTGCAGGTGTCGATGAGGAGGAGCACACGGAGGCCACGCAGGTCAGGCGGGCGAGGCGGTGGGCGCAGGACGAGTACAAAGGTCGCAGGCAAGTCGCCGGGAGGCCGGAACGAGCCGGAGTCGACAGCTGGGCAATTGCGGAGCAGCGACGGCGTCCGGAGGGAAGAAGCGACGGTTGCCCGGCCGGAACGAGGCAGTGACGTGTCGGCGGTGGCTCTGGGCGGCCGGAATGCAACGTTGAAGGCGGCCAGAGCGGAACAACGAGGGCGGCCGGAACGGAACGGCAAGGGTGGCCGTGATTGGGCGGCGGCGGGCTTATGCGCACTATCGCCGTCGGCTGGGCAGGGAGGTGCCGCCCGCGGGCTGAGCGGCGGTGGTGGGCTCCCCAGTAGTGCTGCCGGCTTTTGGTGGCCGGAAGTGGCTGACGGAGGCGGGGGCGACGGAACTGCCGGACGGACGGCGATGGAATTCTACAGGATTTCCTCCAGGGGCAGAATTTCAGGGCCAGCTCCTTGCTCTGATACCAATTGGTGGTGTTGGACTCACACTCACACACACAAACCTGCACATTAGGGTAAGGTGCAGGATGGAGAAGCTCACACACAGAAATGAGAGAGAGAGAGAGAGAGAGCCAAAAGTGTGGTATTCACAAAAATGCAAGTCAACTCTTGCATGTGTGACACATCCATATAATATAGAAGTACAAAATATTATATGTTAGAGTGTCCTTTCACACTTGATATCCAAAGGGAAAAACCACATGGGAAAAAGTGCCCTTGGTTAAGCCCTGTTCACACATAGCACTACCATAAGTGAGCATATGCCTACACTTCACACCAATGGTGCTAGCAATAGTCTCGGACATACCTCCTGGACATCTGACTCGCCCAAAAACCTGCTCATATAATGCATAGATGCCCCATGTCATATCTGCTGGTATGCCAAGAGACTGCAGGCGCTGAAAGAGCCTCTCTCGTGGTACTGTGTCAAATGCCTTGCGGAAATCCACAAAGCAGCAATAGAGCTTTCTCTTCCTCACTCTGGCCTGATCAATTATACATCTCAATCTGAATACATGGTCAGTGGTAGAGAAAGCTCTCCTGAAGCCTGCCTGCCCTGATGAGCGTAAACCTGCTCGCTCAGCATATAAGCTAAGCTCTTGCTCCAACACTGCACCATAGAGTTTGGCCAGCACGTGGCCAACCATAACCGTAACTGTCCTGTAGTTGCTCGGATCGAGCATATCCCCTATTTTGTGAATCGGCACAATGGTGTGCATCGTCCACTCCGCAGGCAAACCCTCTGCTAGTGCCCTATTAAACAGGTGTGCAAGAAAAGGAGCCAAAGAATCTACTGCATATATGAGATGCTCACCGTGCAGGCCCATATGGTTGGCGGCCCGTCCATGCTGTAGGCGGCAGATAGCTTCCTGTACCATCGAGTGGGTAAAGAAGCTAGCTGTGGTAGGTCGAGGCTCCTGTGGCTGAGGTATAGGTGGTTGCTGTGGGGCGTGGTATAGGCCCTCTGCATATGTGTGCCATGTCTGTGGGTCTGCAACAATAGGTGTCGGTGTTCGGGGCTCTCAGAAGTGCCGCCATGAGATAGGGCTATCTCTACTCATGAAGAAATGAAAGATCTCTAGCTCCTGTATCTCTGCGAAGGCCCGCCTTTTGCGGCGAGTAAGTCTCCTCATCTCTCTCCTCGATTCTTGCGTTGTGATGGCTCCCAAGGCTCTTTGTATGCGGAGCCGTGAGTATAGGGCTCTGCACTCGTCATCATACCATCTGTCCTGGGGCATAGTCCCAGAGCTCGCAGGCTCTCTTGAGTGGACACGATGTGGGAAGCTCTGTAATGCAGCTGTGTGTAGGAGTGATGCTAGCTGGGTTGTAATGGTATCCATAGGTGCCAGGGGATCCATGAGTGGGAGCCCATCCTCTACTCTGCCAGTGTGTATGTCTGCCATGTCATGTGTGAAGTAGATGGTAGTGTGTGGCGTCGGTATGTGGGGGGCTGGTGATCCGGCTAGTGAAAATGCCAAGTATGTATGATCTGCCCCAATAGGACGAGGTGGAATGGAGAATGAGGTGACAAGCTGTGATGCCTCCAAAGACCCCATAATGTAGTCTACCACCGTGCCTCCGGTCCGTGTATGACCCCCATGTGGGAAGCATGCCAGCCCTCCTGATCCCGGCCACTGTAGCATCCCGTTATAAATAACGAGACGATGCCTGGCTCCCAACTCTAGTAAGTGGTCCCCATAATGTCCTCTGTCTGGTCCAGTGTCCTCTGATGCCCGACTAGCCCCTATCTCCTCTGGATCCACAGGGTGGAGGATCTCCATGTCATCATAGTCATACACCTCACACTGTCTGCACTGTGTGTGGGCATTGAAGTGGCCCGTAAGAAATACTTCCCCTAGTGTAGAATAATGCATAATCTCCTCTGACAGACAAGTGTATGGCGAGGCTCCTGTCTCCTCCTCCTGTGGCATGTCCTCTGTAATGACATAGGAGGATCCTGATGGAGGAAAGTAACATAGAGCTATGTATATAACCCTGTCCTGTGAGAGATGTAAGCTGATCCACATGTATCTGGCCTCTGGATCTTGTGCTACCACTCTCAGTCTCCCCTGTAGCTCCCGTCTGAATAGAACTGCTACTCCCCCTGACCCTCTCGAGGTACCCTGGCATGTGGTCCTCCTGTATGCTGACTCCCACTGGAATCCCTCTACTCGAGGTAGCCCTCTCTCTGGGCTCTGATGTGTCTCTGTCGGAAGTATGATGTCTCTCCCCACCATAACATGCTCCAGTCGTCCAGGCTGCACCCATAGTAAACCATTACAGTTCCATACTGCCATGTGTATCTCTGTTAGTGGCGTGGTCTGTGTCCCATAGGCCCCAAACCGCTAATCCATGGGCCCATGGGCCGGCCATCAATGATGACCCGACCATCTTGATAGAAGGCCTTCTTGCCTTCTCTCCTCGCGTGTAAGACTCGTGGCATGCAAGCTCTCCTATGCTCAAGCTGCATCCTCGTGAGATCATCATCCAAGAAAATAGGAGCTCCCTCTAAACCTCGTAGTATGACCCTCTTCCTCATGAAGGTGACCCTCTCCGTCTCTCCTGCAAACTGTAGGATGAGGGCTCGCTTGCGTGTTGAGTCTTTCCCGGCTCTCCATGCTTTGGTGAAGGGGAGAGGGTGCTCTTCCCTGTAGCCGAGCTTCATGCATACAAGCTGTCCATCTTTCTCGGGAGTGGAGTCGGGTATCTCGGCTATACCTGTGACTCGAATGTTGAGGCGGCGGGCATGCCTCATCTTCTCCTCCTCAATGGTGGTGTGAATGATTTGGTGTTCTTCCCTTTGAGTCTCCTCCCTCACTTCTTGACGGATGTTCTTCTTCACCACCTCAACCCATCTTGACTGCTTGGCTTCGAGTTTTCCCTCCATGTCCTTTGTGATCTCCTTGGAGATCTCTTCTTTGATGGCCGTGAGAGTGTTGTCATTGATCTCCCCTTCTTCCTTCTCAGTATTCTTGATGGTTGCCATTTCCACTTTCAATGCACTCACCTCCTCCTTGAGTGCCGTGTTCTCTTGTTCGAGGTTCGTGACCCGTGCTTCGAGAGCCATGATGTGCCGGTGTAGTTTGTTCTCCACCTCATTGAGGTTGGAATCGGATGTCTTCTTGTTCTCCTTGATTAGTGCCTTCATTGCCGTCTCGAGGGCCTCGAGTTTCTCTTGGAGACTCGGGGCCATTCCTCCATATCACTATGCAGTCCTTCCCACAGGCAGGGAGGAGAGAGAGAGAGAGTTATGTTGCTGCCTTGGGGGCCTCAGCAAGGGTGGGTGGGGAAAGGGGGGCAGCCAGCGCAACGAAGAGAAGGCGCAGGGGGCTAGTGGGTAGCAGTGAACAGAAGGCGCAGAGAGAGAGAGAGAGAGAGAGAGAGAGAGAGAGAGAGAGAGAGAGAGAGAGAGAGAGAGAGAGAGAGAGAGAGAGAGAGAGATTTTAACGTCCTCAAAAGACCCAAAGGGTATAGAGACCAAAAAGTGATACATAGTTCCATGATAATGCTAATCCATGGAAAAAGAACTGAGAAAAAAGACTGGTACCAGTTCTAAACATGTGTGACAGTACAAGTAGGTATGTAAAAAAATGGTAACTGGCTTCATCATAGTATCTTGGGTATGAATATTACATTCTAAGAAAGTATTGGATATGGGGGTTTCAAAACATGGAAAACTCTAAATTATTAGCAAGAAAATGAAAGAAAAAAATATCTGGTGTTCATTTGATTGTAGCATTGTATGAAGCATTGCTGGTAACACATTTGCATCAACATTACATATTGATAGGGAAGGCTTCGTCTCTATGTTTGTAAGTGATGCATGGTGTTTGAGCACTTATATATATATATATATATATATATATATACACATATATATATATACACATATATATATATACACATATATATATATATATATATATATATGCACACATATATATATATGCACACATATATATATATATGCACACATATATATATATATATATATGTAACACGCGGAAGCTCTGGGGGTCTTCTTTCAGCCCTAAACACTCCTGAGAACATGCTGATGCAAAACGCAGACATGAAGAAAGAGTAGAGAGAGAGAGAGAGACATGGCTGGAAATTCAGTATATATCATACAGTACAAAAAGGTACTTTGTCCACAGCCCTAGGCTGCCTCATACAAAAGGTGATAAACACCCAAAATCTAGTCCCTACTTGGACCCTAAGGACCCATCCCCATAAATTAATGAATGAATACAATGATGAGCCTTGAGTGCCTTTTATAGGCCCTTGGGAATAGTGAAGTGTTGGCCGACTGCTGGAATAGTGAAGTGCTGGCCGACCAGCAGCCGGCCAGCCGACTGGCTAATAAATCATAAAATGCTACGTTTTGCAGCCGTCTTGCCATGTCATGATGCTTCTTTAGCCGCCTTGGTCTCTGGTTCAGGTCTCTGGTTCAGCCGACGTCTCCTGGAAGCAGCTGACAGTACCCTTTCATGCAGCCGACAGCATCGTGGTCACCAGCCAATCTGCACTCTGTGCTCCATAATCCTGGTTCTATCCGGTTCTTATACTCTTTTTCTGGCTGCCTCTTTAGGACCAGCATCTGAGAATGTCCATGGCACTTTATGCACATGACATCCCCCTCTGCTAAACTTGATGACGGGAATCCAACCTGTTCTTGGATGATTGTCATCATTCCAATCTTTTCCCGAAGTCCCTCTGTCATCCATCCATCCCTGGCAACCCTTTTCTGTGAAAACCCGGCTCGGTCTCCAAAACCACTCTGACTCAGATTAATATCTATGCATCTGTTCCCTCCAGCCCCCAATCCATTCCTGCCCTGACTCTGAACACTGTCTTGGTCTTCATTCCTGAGAAATGAGTCTGGCACTCTCACATCACCCCTTGGAGGATAATCCTCCCTTGGGACCGTTGCCCGAGAACCTATCTGGCTCACAGGACTGTCATCTCCTCTGGCTGTGTGGAACACCACCAACAAACCTCTTGGGAGCTCTTCCCGATTCTGTGTTCCTTGCCTTGGGCTTCGTATCCGTGTACTTTCCTGTACCTTGGACCTGTACACCATCATATGGGATTGATTCAGTGTTAAGCTTTGCTGAGTCTAATGCTCTGATATCAATGTAACACGTGGAAGCTCTGGGGGTCTTCTTTCAGCCCTAAACACTCCTGAGAACATGCTGATGCAAAACGCAGACATGAAGAAAGAGTAGAGAGAGAGAGAGACATGGCTGGAAATTCAGTATATATCATATAGTACAAAAAGGTACTTTGTCCACAGCTCTAGGCTGCCTCATACAAAAGGTGATAAACACCCAAAATCTAGTCCCTACTTGGACCCTAAGGACCCATCCCCATAAAGGAATGAATGAATACAATGATGAGCCTTGAGTGCCTTTTATAGGCCCTTGGGAATAGTGAAGTAAATCATAAAATGCTACGTTTTGCAGCCGCCTTGCCATGTCATGATGCTCCTTCAGCCGCCTTGGTCTCTGGTTCAGCCGACGTCTCCTAGAAGCAGCTGACAGTACCCTTTCATGCAGCCGACAGCACCCTTTCATGCAGCCGACAGCATCCTGGTCTTCTCCAAATCCACACTAGCCAATCTGCACTCTGTGCTCCATAATCCTGGTTCTATCTGGTTCTTATACTCTTTTTCTTGGCTGCCTCTTCTGGACCAGCATCTGAGAATGTCCATGGCACTTTATGCACATGACAATATATATATATATGTATGTATGTATGTATGTATATATGTGTGTGTGTGTGTGTGTACCTAGATGAATCCAGGAACATGCTTTGATGATGTAGCGTTGCTATTTGGTCCCCTATTGTTTATGTTCAAATATTACTTGCTAGTTGCTTGCTCTGCTCGAGTTAATGGTGAATGCTAAGAAAATTTATATTTTTCAATTCTACTACTGGTCACAGTTGCAGGTTTGTATTCTCTTCTTGATTGCATTGAATGTTGGCCTAGGAAAGTAAATCCATTAAAGGTTTTTGTGCTTATTCACAAGCTGCAATGATAACCCTGACAAAGGTTTGAGCCCATATCTGGTGAGGTGAAGCAGCACCATAGGTCTTCAAGGAAAAGACATGGTTGACTTACAAGCAGGCGTATCTCCTGTGGGAATCCAAGGACAACATATCACAGTGGAAGAACGGCAGCTGGGGAGGCCGCCTTCAGCTTTGAATCAGAACAATGATGGCAAGGATTACCATGTACGAGTTGGAAGAGTATACCGTTTCAGACCTGGCCACTTAGATACAACGTCAGGTTCAGGCTCAAGTGCCGGAGCTATGACAGGACTCACTAGCTCTGATACCTTTCCTGTGTCAGCATCTAAAGAGGTCACTAAGGCAGTCAAAGGAAAAGAAACTGAGTTCCCAATCAGAGATGTTGTCGACTTGACAGTGGACAGTCCATTGCAAAATGTGAAAAGATCAGCGTTTGCTTTGGACAGTGGATCAGCAGAGAGGCCAGAATTCCCGGCTTTTAAAAGGCAGCATTGTCGCACAAGCCGGACCCATAGGCTGCCCACACTGTCTAGTCAAAGCAATCTACATCAAATGCCTTCTGAAGAGGAGAGTTCAGTATCAAGTATAAGACTGACACTTAGATCGGAGCCCAGTAGGGTAAGTCTAAGAACTTCCTTGCCGGCAGGAAAAACAGATAGTGGGATGGAGTCCTGTGAGAAGGCAACTGCATTGCAAAGTGAGCCAGATGATGTTTTGGGGGATGCTCAGCTGAACAAAGGCTCTTTAGGGGCCTCTTCCTCAGGGAAGGAAGATACTACCAGACTTTTGCCAAAAAATGAAGGCATACTTGCACCTGCTGTAGAGTCTCATGGTAGAGGTGGTGAACCATCGGTGACCACTGGTCCAGACTGCCAGTTGATGGGGCATATTTCATCACAACCAGAAGGGCTGCTGCCATCCAAACAGAAACGCTCTTCGTTGATCGATCCAACTAAAAGTCGTCAAAGGTTTAGGCCTCCGCGAATGGTTAGTGGTCGCAGTGCAAATGGGACCTCTTTTGGAGGAATGCGAAGGCCTATTGAGGTGGATGATTGGGAATCTCCAAGGAGCTTAGGTGTCAATAAGGATTTCAAGATTCCAGAGACAGCAAGACAGATTGAACAAGATGAAATGTTGGCAAAGTTTCTACAAGAAGATTATAGTCTCGAAGCTGGTGGAGGAAGTCCTTCCCTGGTGAGCTTTTCTTAACATCCTTGTTCTCCTTTAAAGAGAGTTTCCTTAATATTATCATTTTGTCCAGCATGCTTCTTCAGAAGACTTCAGTCAAGGGGCCTGCAGTAGGAAAAAAGATGATAATATTACATCAAAAGAAGCAGCAGACTCGCTTCCATTGTTGTTAGTGGGCAATTGGGGATTTTAAAAAAACTTTTATCATGATTTTTCCCATTCTTTTTTATGCCTATTCTTGCATTTGCTCGAGGAGCTACTGTTCATGCGCATGCACGGGGATATGCGTGTGTTTTGAGCACATGACCTTTGTGATTCTATAACTGGTTGACGTTTTCTAGCTTTTCTTGTCTCTGTTCTTTAGTTGAAGCAGTCAGTGTAGAATTCTGTTCTTTCTTGCATTTGCTTGACAAGGGTGCTTGTGTGTGCCTAGAGCAAGGTGAAACGATGGCTTCAAGAATGTGTGTGTGTGTGTGACATGATGACTAGTAGTGTTCCTATTGCTGGTTGCTGTTTTCTACCTTTTTACATGCTCTTTAGTGCGTCATTACAGCAGATTGATAGGAACTTAGTTTAGCTGTTCACTTACATGTCCAGTAAGGTGGACATATCTTTATACATAGTGGAGATGTACCACTTGGAGTCTATGCTATGTGTGAGGATTGGTGTTTTTACATTTTTGTGGCTAGTCATGTTAGTACAACCTAGACTTGCTTCATGCATTTCTTAGCTCATCATGGAACAAAGAAAGGGAAATGCCTTGTTAAATCAACTGTGGAAGTATGATTAGATTACTTTAAAATGAAAGACTGCCGCTAAATATTTTTATGGTCTAATGGTACCAGAATGATGCTGATGCTCAACTTGCACAAATGCTCCAGGAAGAAGAGAACGCAAAAAGTTTGCAACATAGAGCTCAACCGTCTTTTCATGCTGTATGTATTGTGCTCAAACATCTTGCTTATGTGAAAGACTGCAGCTAAATAATTCTATGGGTTAATGGTATCAGAATGATGCTCAACTTGCAGTTTTTAAAACTGTTAGGCATGTATTCAATGTACAGTTGGAACCATAGTATGGAAGGTTAGCATGGGTAATTTGGTTGTATCAATCCTTTGTCCAGACAAATGCATCAGCAGCAGTGCAAACTGCTAGGAGGGAATTGCAGGGAGTTCTGCCACCTGCTCGGCCTCTCTCAGCTAGACCTGCTCCTTCTTCCTCAAGGATGCGGATACTGAGAAATCTTCAAAGAAGAAGTAATCAACACGTGATGAGAGGCCGTCAGCTTGGAGGAAGGGCAGTGAATGTTAATGAAAGTTTATTTCATTTTCCAGAAGGAGTAGATTTGGATACAGTAAGGCATCTATTTATTTAGGCTTCTAAAAGCATCATGCCAATCATACACACATATGTACACATGCACATTAGCATGTATGTACATACATACACATACATATGTACACACGTACATAAACAAATATATACACATACATGACATACGTACCACATGCATACATGCATACATACATGCATGACTACATACATGTGTGACATAGTAATTACTAGGGCTATAACATTCTATCATCCTTAGTTTCATTAGCTAACTACATTTTTGCAGAGGCTAGGGTTTCTGGCAGCTATGGAGACGGTATCTCAAGGAAGCTTCCCGATGTTGGCCCAAATTGACCGTGACTTTAATGAGTAAGTTTTGAAAGCTTTGTGCTTCATAACCATAAATCAAATCAGTAAAACTATGCTTATGATCGCTTGATTTGCTACCAGAAATGACTATGAAATGCTGCTTGCTTTGGATGATACCAATCATGCTTGTAATGGTGCTTCCTATAACAAAATAGAGCAGCTACCTATTTCTGTAATCAAGGTAAAATTTAGTCTCCATTTGTAAACTTGGGTTTCGACAAATCAATGTGACAAGTTTTCCTTTGTTTTTTTTTTGTTTGGTAGGTTGGGGGTGTCTGTATATGTATGTCACTGAGATGTTTTTGACCAAAAGAGTGGATAAAGGAAGCAAGCAGTGCCTAATCTAGTGTTAAGGCTTTTGACCCTTAAGGTTAATGTATTTGTGAAGCAAACTATATGAAGTGTTTGTCTTCATCCAACTTGTAATTCCACTGGTCGGTGTGGAATGCTTGGTTGAACACAATGCTGATCAATAGACTTAAATACACCAAGATTTAATGGACAATAAGCACAATACAAGATGTAATTTGTTGAATTGACAAGAGATGCACAATGAGCCGGAACAGCCGGCTCCTCTGTCAAATAGCATATATTAATCTTGGGAGAATCAAGTACATAGTGTCATGGGCATTTTTGACTAGATTTCCATACCAATGCATATGAATACAGTATTGTAAGTAGTATGGTTGTTGGTGAAGATCTACAATTCACACTACTCTCTCAAGTGCCCATGTTCCCTACCATTTGCTCTCTATTGTTCCATTAACACATGGTGGCAACAATCTACAAGAGAGCACGGAGGACAAGAGAACACTACATAGGGTATGTGAACATGGAATGGTGCTCCTCCCTCCTGCTACTTGCTTGCTTCCATAATTAAGCATTAAAGCTTACCAATTGCAAGTAGAGTCGATGACAACGGAAGTCTTTGCAATGGAAGCATTTGGAGGGTTGAAATCTTCAATCTGTCGCGATCCTTCGCGACAAAAGTCTTCAAGAGGATGAAGGGAACCTTGGGAAAGCTTCCCCTAATGTTCAACTTGAAAAAGAAATTTTGAAATCAGGGTTTTCAGCCAAAAGACTAGAAATTACAACAAAAGAAAGGACTTTTTTGTTGAATTTCAGTCATTGAGAGTGTATAGGAGAGTGAATACCACATGGAATCACTCTTGGAAACTTGAAAAACACATAGCAAGATTGGATATGGAGTTGGGAAGGAGAAAGTGCACAAAAACCAGTCAAAAAGCCTCATGAAGGGAGGCGCCTACTTCTAGAGAGAGAGATGTTGAGATGTCCACCCTGGGTGTTAGGGAGAGAGGACAAGTGACTTGTGGTGCAAGTTGGGAAAGACAAATGGTTGGGTTTGTTGGAATATATCATCTCCAGATAGTATACTCCATCATTTTCATGCTTGTACTGGCCATTTATGAGGCCCTGCATGTGTATATTTATTTAGATATTTTTTCCTTATGTTTTATGCTTTTATAGCATTTTTATGCTATTGTGGAGCTGTCGGCTTCTACAGCTGGCCGACCAACTGTCCTGGAGAGTATATAAGGACTGTTCCCCTTTCCTCCATTTCATCTCATTCTTTTGCATCCTGTTGAGGTCATTAGCAGTTGCTTCTGCTTCTTATTATTGTAAAGCACCTACGGGCTTCCCTCGTGCTCAGTTTTCAGCAATAAACATCAGTTTCCAACATTTGCAGGTCTTGTACTTGAGCCTACATCTGTGTTTTCTATTTGCTTCACTTTCTTTCATGGTATCAGAGAAAAATGTTGACATGTAAGCAGAAGAGAGCTGCATTTTTTGTTTTGGAGCAGAGGCTTTGACAGTTTGCTTGGTTTTTCGTAGATTTTAGCGTGGAAAGTGTTGCGTTTTCTTTCGGGAGGAGAGGTTTCCTCAAGATTGCTGCGTTTTCTTCATCTGACGCTTGGGATTGTTGTATTTCTGAATTTTTAGCAATAATTGCTGATTTTTCTAATGATTGGATTGTTGAAGCCCTCTTCTAGGTGTTGAGGATAGGGATCTACAGCTTGTAGAGATCTTCCTTCTTCCTCTCCTTTCAGTTTACCCACCCTCCCTCTTGCTGTGCTCAGCCTGAGAGGAGGATTTGCTGATTTTTTTATTTAACCCCTTTCTTAAGAGAAGGTTTCTTGTCAGAGGACATGTCTTCAGGAGATTTCTCTCCTGCTGCTCCTTGTACAGTTTCTTCTCCAGTGCCTGGATCTCCCACCCACCCTCTCTTCTAGTCTTTGTTGAGGAGGTTTGGATTCTTGGTGGTAATGGCTTTTGGAAACCCTCCCCTCACTTCACATCGGATGAGGTTGAGTATCATCCACTGATTTATTTCAGTTAACATTGTAGATGATCATGCCTACCCTCTCCATGGTGTTGATGATATTTCTCTAGGTTCCCCTCCTATGCTGAAAGATATGCTTTCAGAGGAGGATTCCGCTTCTTATGTTCCAAAGGAGGCATCTTCAGAGGGTTCTATGGAATTCTCATTGGTGGTTACTTCCAGTATTTTAGAGTCTATTTTGGTTCAGACTTCAACCCTAGCAGATTCAGTTATCCCTGATGATCCTCTTGTGCCAAAGGTTACTTCATTTCCTCCTTCTCCAGCGGAGGATTTATCGTCTCAAGATCATCTTTCTCCTGTTGTTGGAGAATCTTTATCCTAGATAATATTTTCATTTAGAGTACCTTTGGTGGATTTTGGAGTTGCTACCTCTGCGGTTTCTCCGGTGACTGCTGTATTGGTGGTTGTTCCTAGCTCTTCTCCAGGCATTTTGGTGTCATCGACTCCTACTTCACCAGTACCTACAGTTGTTTCTTCTTCTTCAGAGGAGGAGTCTACTACGGTACCGGTACTTGTTGTAGATACAGAGGAGGTACCATTCTCCTTGGAGCTACTAGTGGTTCCCTTTCTTGAGAACAACTTCTTTTGGATTGATACCGATACTGCTTTTACATCACCTGCTTTGGATGTGTCCATTATTGCAACTTGTACCTCTTCCTTTCGATTTGAGAGGAGGCAGTGTTCTTCGTCGTCCAGTGTTCGTCGATCCTTTTCAGTCTTATATGCTTTACAAGACATTGATCAACCAAAGGATCCCTCGGACCGAACTTCGGCTACTTTTGGAGTTCTTACTTTAGTGTGTTGGTATTGGACGGATCCTCTGGCGCTGAAGAGGAGGTGTTGGTCTCCTGCATCATTTTCATGCTTGTACTGGCCATTTATGAGGCCCTACATGTGCATATTTATTTAGGTATTTTTTTCCTATTTTTGATGCTTTTATAGCATTTTTATGCTATTGTGGAGCTGTTGGCCTGCTACAGCTGGCCGACCAACTCTCCTTGGGAGCATATAAGGGCTGTCCCCCTTTTCCCCATTTCATCTCATTCTTTCGCATCCTGTTGAGGTCATTAGCAGCTGCTTTTGCTTCTTATCATTGTACAGGGCTTCCCTCGTGCTGAGTTTTCAGCACAATAAACATCCGTTTCCAGCATTTACAGGTCTTGTACCTGGGCCTACATCTGTGTTTTCTATGTGCTTCACTTTCTTTCAGGGCCTTGCTCTCCTAACGGGACATGCCATATTATCCATATACAAATGCCATAACTCAGCCCAACACGAGGTAACCATAAAATTCAGCCGGTACACATGTTGTAAAAATGCCAAGCCAACAATATAATCCATATACCTCCGTGTGGGTATTGATTCTTCCCCAAAAACCATGGGTCTTCATGCAATAGAGCTGGTACTGCAAGTTCGGCTCTCCATTCAGCCGGTATAACAATAACATGCACTGGTACAGTAGGTACAATGGTTGGTACAATAGGTGTAGTGGTTGATACAACAAGTACAGTGGCTGGTATAGTAGGTACAAGGGCTGGTACAATGGTTGGTACTGTCACAATCCTCCAGAGATCTGTGCCATGCGAAAGGATTTTCTGGAGCATGATGGATTCACTCGTGTAAGAGTTGGTGACTTTAATAAGTGATTAGAGTTGGTGACTCTAAGTCAGTAAGAAGAGTTGGTGACTCTGACTTACTGTAGTTATGCATTCATGCAAGGGTTGGTGACCCTAGTGTCTTCATAAACTCATGAAAGAGTTGGTGACTTTGTTCAGTGAGTATGTTAACTCATGGAAGGGTTGGTGATCTTGGTGAGTTAGTTGGGCTCATGCAAGGGCAATGGCTCTAGTGAGTACAACATTTGGATCCAGCATGGGTAGAGCCCATGGTCGTGACAGTTTTTGTGTACAAGATGGCAAGTTGGGAGATTTAATCCAGATCATTGTGCACAAAGCATTTGCTTGTGAAGTGAACTTGCATGTGTGACTTGTTTTGTTTGCCTGGACATTGCATGGTATTTTTCTTGTGAATGTCCATGGGCATCGGGGATGCCTGGACACCCTGTGGACGTGCGTCAGGTGTTCCCCAATGCGCGTGGACGCGCGTCAGGTGTTAAGTGTGCACACTCAACCTTATTTAATTATTATTTCTTTGTTTACTAAAGTCTATGGTTGCAGGTTCACATTCATTAAAGTTTGGGCGGACAAATAAGAGAGTTCACATTAGGTTGGACTATTTTAATGAACTGGGACCAATTTTTAGGTTTGGGCATGGACCAGAAACCCACAAGTTGCTATAAGTGACCGTGGGGGCTATTTTTGCCAGACACGAGTTGCTTTTTTGGGTGCTTGGGGTGTGGAGCAAGGAAGGGCAGCCGAGAGAGCTGGTCTACTGCATCTCTAGGGAATATAGGGCCATTGAACAAGAAGGAAGAGGCTTGTGTGGCTGGCCGACTCCCATCTATTGTTGCCAGACAGTTGGCCGACTCATGGAACAGTGAATATGTGGCTGGTCGACTGTTGAAACATCAGCTACAGGGCTGACCGACAACGTTTCCTCTTCTCTCTAGTACTGGCCGGGATGTATATACTACAGGGGCTAGTGGAGTTGCATAATTGCTCCCTAAAGCTGGTCGACTTCCTCTACTGCTTCTCTTTTGGCTGGCTGTACTGAATTACAGCAAATCT
This sequence comes from Cibotium barometz, assembly GCF_041138505.1. Taxonomy (NCBI): domain Eukaryota; kingdom Viridiplantae; phylum Streptophyta; class Polypodiopsida; order Cyatheales; family Cibotiaceae; genus Cibotium; species Cibotium barometz. The sequence continues at coordinate 21,643,861 of NC_141068.1, read as the reverse complement.
CAGCCATACTTCATGGGTTTCCTTGAGATGGAATAGACACAGGTTGTGCTAGGCTTCAACGCAGCTTCATGGGATGCAAAGCAATTGGTCTAAGTGCTGTTTTGGCGTGTTTGGAGCTGCTGAATTGCACAATCGTGTGGACAGCCGTGAAACTAAGGAACAGTTGGTGACTGTTAAGCCCAGGTTGGTGACCAAGGACTTGGTTTCATTGGACAACAGTTGGTGACTGTGTTGGCCCCCTGGTTGATGACCGAGGGCTTTTTTTGGACAGCAGTTGGTGACTGCTTTGGCCTTGGTTGGTGACCGAGGATTTGTATTCTCTATTGGGCAGTTGGTGCCTTGCTCTGGTTGGTGACCAAGAGCTTGTATTGCTTTGTTTTACACAGATTTGGATAAATCTGGTGCCATCAGAGAAGTGGAACTCCTGGGCACTTACATCTTGTACAAGAGATTACTCTTTTGGTAATAAAGATACCTCAGGGGGGCCCTAGCCCAACTTCGGCCCCTAGTGCTGTGTCATGTGCAAGATTATCATATTTGGTTTCAAGTTGTATATGTACATGATGTATGTGACAGATGTATTGATTCATGCTTATGTTTGAGATGTATGTTGAATGTATGCTGTGATTCGGGCCATTGGTTTTTCGTATTACACGTGCCTGCTTGTGACATTTTTATTAGAGTAAAGGCTTCTTTCTCTGCTTGAGAAAGGACTATTTTTGGGCATACAATATTTTTCTTGGCTAAGCATATGGAAGAGATAACATGGGCACTCAAGCTGAGTCTCTTGGGTAGGAGAGGGCACATGCCGAGGGATTTGTTGGAATTGCTTATACTCCTCCTGAGCAAGAGATGGCAAATGCAGGAGAGATTGCTGGTACTGGACATACAAATCTTGTTGATGTAAGGTTTGAGTTGGAGGCCTTGAGGCGCCAAGTTAGACGATACCATGATGAGACTATGCAGTGGAGATCTTTGAGAAAGGATCTAGATGTGCAAAAAGTCTTGAGTACAAAAAGGAAACTTTCTCCAAATGATGCAGCCTTTGAGGCCATTGCAGCAAAGATGGGATATAAAGATCCTTGTGAATTGGCCAAGTCTTATCTAAGAGGACAAAGGGATGTATCCAAGGACTCCAGTGGAAGAAAGGTTTCTCGCTGGGAAGCACATGCTAATTCTGATGATTCAGAAGAGGCCATATCTCATCCTTATCATGTTGCTTCATGCCGAGAGCGTTCTCTTCATGATGATTCCATCCGATCTACGAGTGATGCTCGGGATAGTGGAAAGAGAGTCCCCTATGGCTAAACCTGATGGGCATGGTAGATCTCATTCAAAGAAGAAAGCCAAAGAGTTTAAGTCAGGGGATAAGGACATCAAATTTGAGAAATTCTTTGGGAAGTTGGAAGTTACCGAAGCTCATGCTTTTATTTGACAGTTTGAGGTAGCTTTTTGCAATGAAGTCTTTCAAAGAAGTCTAAACTGAGACACGTGGGTATGCATCTAAGAGATAGAGCTAGTTATTGGTGGATGACCAAACTCTTCGACCACACATGGGCTGAATTCAAAACTTAGTTTTATGATCAATTCTTACCACCGAAGTTTGTTGAAAATGTGCACAAAGAATGGGATTGGCTGAAACAGGAAGAAGGGGAGTCGGTGCAGACTTACATCGCCAAATATTGGAAGGTACTGTTGAAAGTTACCCCTTTCATGACATTCTTTGATAAAGAGAAGAAAAGAAAGTTTGAGTCTGGGTTGCATCCGATCATTCAAGAGAGCCTTGAAGTGTACCCAAACCAAACCCTTCGGCAGTTAACGCATTTGGCTACCGTGGCAGAGACATTGCATATAAAACATGATAAATCTAAGCCAATTTTAGATTCTTTCAAGGCAAAAAGAGGGTTGGTTTTGACCAGAAAAAGGGCGGACAGCCCTTAAAAAGTGATCAGAAGATGCCCAGGGTACAAAGGAACGTCCATTCAAGAAGCCATGGGGCAAACACAATGATCATGGGCTGTCAAAACAGCAAAGGATTGAGTATGCACGTGAGGGCAAATGTTTTGGATGTGGAAGTAAAGATCACTTGTATTATGGGTGCCCACGAAACCTGAAAAATGCAGATAGTGGCACCGAAAATCCTCATGTAAATGCTGTGCCAGATGTATTGGGAAATACAGGACATACTTCCACTGAAAGACTCATATGTAAAGCATGGGGACAGCTAAAAGATCAACCCGCACTGTTTCTTTTTGATGATGCATCCACAGACAATTTCATTTCTGTGCATATCGCTGCCGCAATAGGATTGGATGTATCAAATTATGGCACTCAAATGGATGTATATGCAGCTTTTGAGGATAAAGGAGGCCAATCATTGGCAAGCTCCGCATTCACATACAGGGCTACCTTGATCACGAGCGCCTTATGGTTGCTCCTCTCATTGGTTGTGATGTTTTTGCTGGGAATGCCATGGCATGCTCGTATTGAGCCAAAGAAATCTTACAAAGAAAAGAAAATCTTGTTCATGCATAGAGGTAGAGAGATTGTTATAGATGCTGGCACTCTAGGAAGTACCATACCTATTGTTAGTCATGTATAGGTCAATAAGGTAATAAAGAAAGCAGCTTGTTTCTACTTGGTTTTTGTAAGAGTGTGCTGAGCATGAAAGAGTGAATGTTGATCAACTAACTCGAGAGCGAGTAGAGTTCCTGTATTGCTATAGTGATTGTTTTCGCGAAGCGCTGCGTGGTGAATTACCATCTGAGCGTCTCGAAGACCACCGTATTGATGTGATACTTGGTAGCACACTGCCCAACTGACCTCCATATAGGGTAAGTGCTAGCCAGCAAGAAGAGATTATGGCGTAGGTAAATGACTTGCTTGAGAAAGGGTTGATACAACCCAACTCATCTCCCTATTGTTCACTTGTGTTATGGGTGCAAAAGAAAGATGGAACATACATGATGTGCGTCGATTATCATGTCCTTAACAAGGTTACTATAAAGAACATATTTCCTATTCCGTGCATTGATGACATTCTTGACAAGTTGGAAGTTGTAGCTTCTTTTAGTCGAATTGATCTCAAGAGCGGCTACCATCAAATACGAGTGGCACCGCAGGATGTACATAAAAGTGCTTTCTGAACGCAATTTGGACTTTATGAGTCCTTGGTAGTGCCGTTTGGACTTACCAATGCATTGACCATGTTCAATCGGATGATGGACATGATTTTCAGGAAGCATAGACAGTTTACTAGAACTTACTTTGATGATATCATTGTGTTTTCCAAAGATGAGGAACAACACAGCGAGCACTTGGCTATTGTGTTTGAAGAGCTTCGTAGTCACAAGCTCTACATTAATGGTAAGAAGAGCGAATTCTTCTTATCGGAAATTCACTATCTTGGTCACATTGTATCTAAGGAAGGCGTACGCATGGACCCGGTCAAGTTGCAGGCAATCAAGGATTGGCCAGAGTTGCGTACGGTACATGAAATTCGAAGTTTTGTGGGATTATGCTCGTATTACCCACGCTTCATTAAGCACTTTGCTGAAATTGCTTAGCCATTACATGATCTCACCAAGAAGAAGGCAATTTTTCAATGGAGTAATGTACAAAAGAAGGCTTTTCATGGTTTAAAACAAGCCATCATGTTTGGACCGGTTTTGATTGTGCCAGATTTGCATAAATCATTCTCCGTTGAATGTGATGCATCTAGAGATTGTATTGGTGCCGTATTAAACCAAGAAGGACATGGTGTTGCATATGAAAGCCGTCGAGTGCAACATGTGGAACTTCACTTGCAGGTTTATGAGAAAGAGCTTCTAGCAATCATTCATGTCCTCACGATGTGGAAGCAATTTTTTTTTTCCATGAAAAGATCCTTTCATTAGTTATAAAAAGAAAAAAGCCCAATGGGCTACAAACCCTCTCCTGCTCATAAGAAGGCAGAGCAGAGATCCAATCAAGGCAGCTAGGGAGACTCTCCCTAGGTGCAGAAAAGTACAAATAACTGAGAGGCTATATCATACAATAGGAGGGGGGAAAATCCAAACAGGTGGCCTGTAGTGCCAGCGGGGGGTACCCGTGTGTAGAGTATAGAAAGGGCCGCTGCGCCAAGTGGTGTGGAAGGCCTGGCGTCGCAAGATCGCTCGATCAAAGAAAAGAAAAAGGAACGGAGCGAGAGGGCATCCCTGACGGACTGATCTGGTCAGCTCAACACTCGGCCCCCGTCCTCCTGCCACCATCAACACCTGGCTACGAGGTGTGGAATATAGAGCCGCCACCCCTCGAATCCAGTCTGGCTCAAAACCCAGGCGGAGCATAGTGCCCTCCAGAAAAACCCAGTCGACTCTATTGTATGCCTTCTCAAAATCGAGAAGCATAACGACCAAGTCCTCGCCGAGAAATCTAGCTCGGGCCGTCGCCTCCCAGAAGGTGAAAATGTTGTCAAGGATACTGCGCTCCTTGACAAATCCTCTATGGGTAGCATGAATCAAATCCCCAAGGAAGGGCTGGATCCTCAAACACAAGGCCTTGGCTAGGACCTTGTAGACAGTATTGAGGATCGTAATAGGCCTCCACTGCCGAATATCATCTGACACTCCCCCTTGGGGATAAGAAAGATCAAGCCCTCTGAAAAACTCTGTGGCATCACCCCAGTGTCCAAAACATGCTGAAAACCCCTGCGGAGGCCTGGCCCCAAAAGGTCCCAATAGCGCATAAAAAAGGCAGGCATCAATCCATCCTCCCCAGGGCAACTATGGCGCAGGAGGGCCCTCAAAGCCTCACCAAGCTCATCCTCTGAAAGGGGCTCACCCAAAGCTGTGCGCATACGATCTGTGACCCTCCTCTGCACATGGGTCCACACAGTCTGTCTGCAAGCATCACGTGTCTCCGTGGCTGGCTCCGCTGAAAGCTGGTCTCTGTAGAACTCAGTTGCAATAGCTCTAATCTCCTCGGGCTCAGTGGCTAATGATCCGTCTTGCCTCCTGAGCTGGCGTACTCCTGCTCGAGCATGGCGGGGTCCGGTGATCTCAAAAAACCCCCCAGTCACTCTATCACCAAGCTGAGTCCGCTGAGAGGCCTGGCGATGATAGTAAAACTCGTGTCTCTGTTCCTCTGCCTCTCTAACCTCCTGGCGTGCTTGACTCAGCTGGGACGCCACCCACTCACATGTAGGTTTCTGCTCCTGAAGGCGCTGGAGCGAAGCAAGGCTACGTCTCAAGCGACGCTCCCGCTCTCGTGTCTCTCCCAGCCGTGTCAAGGCTGTAGCGTGCAAAAAAGAGCTGAGCTCGATGAGCCCCTGGGCACACTGGCCTGCTGCATCCACGTCAGGGCTCTGGCTATCCTGCCATATCCTCTCAATGTCCTCAAAAAGACAGGGGTCTATAAGTATCCTCTCTGGGATCCTCAACTACAAGCTGGTCTCCCGTGTCCTCTCCTCAAGAGTCAAAATAACTGGCGCATGGTCTGAGAAAGAGGTGCCAGCGAGAATGCCAATGGAGCCACCACGCTCCCCGAACTTGTTGCCCACATAGAAGCGATCAATCCGTGATAGATTAGTCCCTCCCTGCCGGCGATCTGACCGAGAAAAACTAAGACTGTCTTGAGAACGGGAGAAAGCCTCATGCTGCCATGCATCAGTGATCCGCAGTGTCATACAAAATCGCTCCCAAGCTGCAAGCTCCGTGCCGTGCACTGTAACATGACTGCCTCCCACCCTATCGGCCGGGTCCTCAAGCATGTTGAAGTCTCCCCCAACACACCAATGTGCGGCCTCGGGCAATGCATCTGTAACAAGGGTCCAAAACTCTGCTCTGACACTAGCATGATTGGGCGCATAGACATTGAGCACACCAATGTGCTCATAGTGCATCCTCAGAATAACATACTGCGCTCTACCAGGCACAGTGACCCCGCGATCCGCAATGGCCTGCCGCCATGCATCCACAATGACCATACATACTCCTCCCTGCCCACCCAAGGGGCCAAAATCTGCAGACCAAAAAGTGTCCCATCTAGGCATCACCGAACCATATCTCTGAATCCTGCTCTCACTCAAATGGTGCTCCTGCATCATCAGAATATCAATACTGCCCCCAACCAGGCATCTCTGAAGCTCTTGCCTCAAGCAACCACGATAACGTACATAGTGTGCACCGCCAAGGCCCTGTACATTCCATGAGATGATCCTCATGGATGACCTGCTGAGGTGGAGGTTGTCTCAACCATACGGCGGGCCTTCGCAAGTGGCTTGGATGGAGAGTAATCCCCATCCGAGCGACTACGAATCTGCCCACCCGGTGTGCTACAAGAGTCTCGGACCAAGCGCCAGTGGCTGTGTCCCATAGCGACTGCCTCTTGCTCGGAGAAAGAATCCTCATGTATGCATACATAGCCAGGGTCTCGCGCTAGGTCTGCCACTATGCGAACCACCAAGTGTCGATTCCCGGAGGCATCCGCACTCCCGGTATCAAAGAAATGTGCCAACTCCCAGAGTCGGCCTACCATGTCTGTAATCTCCAAGTCGCTCACACGGTGAGAAAACTCAACTGCCTGTGTTTGCAAAATACTAAGAGCAAGATCCAGAGTCCACTCCCGGTTGCGAGTGCCGCAAAGAGGGAAGGAGAAGGCCACCGCTGAATCAAGTGCCTCCTCCCCTCGGGCTGGAAGTATCACCACATGAACTCTGATAGGTGCTGGCTCATGGGGGCTCTCCGCTCCAATTAGGCGTGTAAAGGAGTAGTCGAAAGTCTCCGAGCGCTGTCTAGTGTCGAGACTACTCAGCCGATTGCGGATAGAGGATATCCGTGAAGCACAAATCGGCATGGTAGGTCTCCTCTGTGGTACACGAGCAAGGTCGGTGCTCAGTGCCCACCGGACTGCAGGTGATGAGCGCCAGGGCACTGCCAGTGCCTCCCGGGGAGCTGAGACGAGCGGAGGGGGAGGAGGGGGGGGAGAAGGGGGTGGGGAAGGAGACGCTGAAAATGCGGGAGCGGGAACGGGAGGAGGCGAGGGTGGAAGCGAGGCGGGAGGGGGGATGGGGGAGGGGGGAGTGGAGGTGGAGGTGAAGGGGGGGAGGGGGGGGGGGGTGGGGGCGGGGGGCGGCGCTGGCATCTCCTGATCCTTAGTCTGCGTTGGGGTCTCCTCCTGGAGGGGAGCAAAGTTGTTCCTCACTGGAACCCAATGATGCTGAGGCTGTGTCTGCTGCTGCGTTGGTCTCTGGGCATGCTGCTGTGGCTGTCTCCCTCTACGGCGCCCCTGTCCAGGCTGCCAATCAGAGGTCTCTGTGGGCTGAGCAGGTGTCCCGGAGGCTGCCTGCCGAGCCACATCTGTGGACGGGCCATCGGAGGTCTGTTTGCTGCGGCGGTGAAGGTCGGGGTCTCCTGCGAGGGAAGGCCTTGGCCAGGTGGCCGACCTGCCTGCATATAAAACACTGGTTCGGGAGCCCCGAAAACTCCACTCTCTGATCGATCCATCCCCCCCCTATCCTAGGTAACTGAATGACCTTCGGAAGGGAGGAGATGTCAGGAACCAAAACTCTGACCGAAGGAAGGCCAGCTGCTCTAGCCACCACTGAAGCTGTTGTGGGGCCAGTCTCAAGCACGGAGCCCACCAATGATCCTATCCTGGAAAGGAGCGGAAGGTACTCGCGGCGAAGTCCAGGAAAGCAAACTCTGACATGGAATAGGCGCTCTCCCTGCTCGGCCGCTGCTGAGTCGAAACCATGCTGCCAATGTCTGAAGAAGGCCCGAGCGCCCCTGATGTCAAGGGGACTCATGGCTAGTACCTGGGCCACGCTCAGGGCTGTCTCGAACTCAATCTGGTAGTGTCCCCGGCCCAGTAACTGAACGTCCAGGATCTTGCCCACATCTGCAAGAAGGCGGGCATGGAGAAGATCCCGGATCTCCCCTCTGTTGGGGCGGGTGCCAACTATACGGCAGATGGTGGAATGTACCTGGAGGCATTCCACCTCTGCGGCGAGGCTCGCTTCCTCTTCTGGCAAAAGCACTTGTCTCACTTTGATCCAATTTCTGACAAGTGTAAGGCCACTTGTCTCACTTTGATTCACTTTCTTGCCACATGTCCCAATCTAAGAGATGGGTCTTTCCATAAACTTTATCTCTAAAAATATCCCAACTGGTAGCCCACTTGTCATAGGTACTCTTGCAACTCTTGGTATTTACTCAATTCCAGACGTAATGACGCGAACAGAATTTACATCGGAATTGGGCCAAAAATAGCAACCCTCCTAGATTTTAGGAGTGTGATCCTTTGTATTCCAGGATAATCCCCCATTCCCAAAGCTTGTACTTTCCAAATATTTATACATCTTGGAGTCCACTAGACGCCTTTCATACTGGGAAATGTCTAGGCTAGTGACAGTTTGATGCAGTATTTTCTTGGCAGCTGTAGCATGATATTGGAGTATTTGTCTTGGACCTGGCTGACAATAGGTCGGCTAGTCCATAGAGGGTTTCCAGCCCTATAAAAAGGGCACACTTGCTCATGGTTAGAGCATTTAGCTCTTTAGGAGCTGAGTCATAGATTTAGACTTAGATCTAGGTGTTTTACCACCTTTTGATGGGGCAGCCAATTGGCTAGCCAAGATGTACCTTTTTGTACTATAGAATATACTTAATACTGAGCTATTTCTCTCTCTTCTTTCCATCTTCTGTATGCGTTTGGCATCAAGCATGTTCCAAGATGGTGTTTAGGGTTGAAAGAAAACTCCCAGAGCTTCCGCATGTGACATTGGTATCAAAGCATTAGGCTCAGCAAGTCTAAACACTAATTCAGTCCCAGATGAAGGTGCGCAGTCCAAGGAAAGGAACACAAGACATGGAAGAAGTTCCCAGGTGGTTGGTTGGTGGTGTTCCACAAGAGCAAAGAGGAATGGCAGTCTTGTGAGTCGGGTGCCACTTGGGGCACACCAGGAAAGGCTTTTAAGCAACGGTTCCAAGGGAGGATGATCCTCCAAGGGGTGGTGTGAGGGTGCCAAACTCAATAAATAGGAAAAGAAGACCGGAGAAAGTGTTCAGGGATAGGGCATGAAGGGATAGGAGACAGGATGGAACAGATGCATAGATCTTCATCAGAGTTGGAGTAGATATGGAGACCGAGCATGGTTTTTAGTGAAAAGGTTGCTAGGAAGGATGATAGGTTTGGGACTTCGTGGATAGACAATGGAATGATGACATAGATAATGGGATGATGATAGTCATCCAAGAATAGAAGTTGGAATCCCATCATCAAGTTTAGGAAAGGGGGATGTCATGTGCAAGACATGTGTAGACTAATCCCAAGGCTAATCCTTGAAGGGCAATGGATAAAGAGCCAGATTAGAACCTAATTTCGGAGCTTGTGCTGCTAGGTTTGGGCAGGAGAACCTTGTGGAGAGGATAGGAGGCTGTCAGCCAGTGTTTGATGCAGTATTCTTTGTTGGTTGTAGCATGATATTGGTAAAGCATTGGAAGCATGCATTTCATTGTCCCCGTCTCTTGTGTTGGCATCTTCAAAATTCAATGTATAGCTGTCCATAGTGTTCTAAATGTAGAGATAGCTAGTGTTCGTGGTGATTGTCTTTCACTATAGAAGTGAAAGAGAACCGTATGCTCTAATATCAATGTAATTCCACTAGTTGGTATGGAATGCTTAGTTTAACACAATGCTGGGCAATACACTTAAATACACCAAGATTTAATGGACAACAAGCACAATACAAGATGTAATTTGTTGAATGCACAATGAGCCAGAACGGCCCCCTTCTTCAAATAGTGTATATTAATTTTGGGAGAATCAAGTACATATTGTCATGGGTATTTTTGACCAGATTTCCATACCAATACAGTATTGCAAACAATATGGTTGTCACTCACTACCCTCTTAAGTGCCCATGTTCCCTACCATCTGCTCTCTATTGTTCCACCAACACATGGTAGCAACAATCTGCCAGAGAGCACGTAGGACAAGAGAACACTACATAGGGTATATGAACATGGAGTCCTACTACTTGCTTCCATAATTAAGCATTAAAGCTTTCCAATTGCAAGTAGAGTCGATGACAGCGGAAGTCTTCGCGATGGAAGCGTTTAGAGTGTTGAAATCTTCACTCCGTCACGATCCTTCGTGACAAAAGTCTTCAAGAGGATGAAGGGAACCCTGGGAAAGGTTCCCCTATTGTTACTTGAGAAAGGAATGCTGAAATTAGGGTTTTCAGCCAAAAGACTAGAAATAACAACACAAGAAAAGACTGTTTTGCTGAATTTCAATCATTGGAGTGTGTAGGGGAGTGAATACCACTTGGAAATACTCTTGGAAACTTGGAAAACACACTAGCAAGCTTGGATATGGAGTTGGGAAGGAGAAAGTGTAGAAAATACAACCAAAAAGGCTCATGAAGGGAGGCACCTACTTCTAGAGAGAGAGGGAAGAGAGAGATGGTGAGATGTCCACCCTGAGTGTCAGGCGGAGAGGACAAGTGACTTGTGATGCAAGTTGGGAAAGACACATGGCTGGTTGCTCCTTTTGAACTAAGGGGATAAGGTTTGGCGGTGGGCATTGAGCTTTGTTTGCCTCCGGACATCAGTGTGTGCACACATTGGGCTGGTTATAGTTTATAATTGAGTTTTGGTCATCCGAAACTTAAAGAAGTGTGTATACACTCACTTATAAATTAATGCTAATTCCTAAGGCTAAGTTTTGACCAATACTTACTACTTGTCACATGCCACATAACCATATCAGAAGACAGTTTCACATGTACGGTTCATGGGTGGGCATCCCCTTACCCGGAACTACACATTGGTCAGGGAAGCATGAAAACATCATGCAAATTCAATTGCAGGCAAGCACATAAAGATGCTATGCGAAGCAACATTGGTATGGACAATCCACGTTCATGAGACTATACCAAAATAGACGTGTTCGACGCAAGTACACGATGTAGCAGACCCAATGGAACACCAATCCTCCAGGCATTTCCGGGTATGTACACACAGGCACAAGTCCCAGCGGAAAGCCAAGTCCACAACATCACATGAGTGGCATCAATCCCTAGCATATGCAACTCCCATGGACGCCAATCCAATGTACATACATAATTAGAAAGCATTGGTGGACTAGTTGGCTGGCCAAATTGTAACACAACCTTTGACCCACGCACGTGCACACACACACATCTGCACACATAGAGGCTGTGAGCAGTGAACTTAACATGGGCCACACCAGCATTTCTATGCAGGTCCATGATTCCTTCTTGGAGATTTTAAAATTTTCATACCATGTAGAGTTTGTTAAACCTTACCTCGTTTATTTTAGGAATAAAATACAAAGTGAAGCCATAGCGTTGTGTGCCTTTACGCTAGGCATGGGTGAAGAGTTAATGACCTTTAAAGGACCGTGACCATGGGCTGCCAATGTCAATGCAGCCATATTTAGAATGGGCGACTCATACACAAGCCTTCTGAAGAGGGAAGATTTGGGTTGTCAAGGCTCAAGATGTATATTCTTAAGATGTGTTTAGAGCGGTTCATTGAATGTGGTATATGCTAGGGAAGAATGCAATCTGACAGGTCATCTGCTTTGTGAACAGCCCACAGATGTTTATGAGGAGATCTGCTCCATTTGTCTTGAGACTCCAGTTGTGGATGATGTTGTTCGCCGGCTTCCTTGTATGCATGGGTTCCACCAGCAGGTTGTTGCATTTCTCCTCCTACAGATTGGTAGAAGAAATCTAAAGAGGATATTTTACTGATGGAAATATTGTCAATGGCTCCTTGACAGTGTATTGATGCATGGCTGGAGCGGCAGGCAAATTGCCCCATTTGTAAAGTGGCTTTATGAGGTAAAGAACTAATTCAACTATCCTGCTTTTGTAGGAGGCTAGCCTTTTTAGTTAGACTGCAAGAGGAGGATGTTTGTGTTTCAAGCATTCAACCAGCAGACAACTACAAATTGTTTTCTTTTCATCTTGGCTTTGGCGATAAAAATAAGAGGGATGGTGGTCATGTAGGAGACATTGCCTCTAGAGATTGAGAATGTTGGTGTATTTTCGTCTAGGTATTGCAATGGCGGCTGTGAATATTGTGTGCTATTTGCCTTACATGGTAAGCACGGAAGTAAAGTAAGGCCGTGTGCTATATTTGACGTGTGTAGTATGCTTGTCGACCATTTTTAAGCCTCTGAAAAATGGTGCGGGAAGTTATTGCCCACAATCTTGTTGCTTGATACACGCATGCATTTCTCCCGAAGTGTGGTCTTATTTTTTTCATGTTAATATGCCAATGCATTGTGGATGTACATACAATTATCTTATCTACCCTTGTGGTTTCCCTCCCTCCCTCTCCTCCCCTCCCTCCTCTTCCCTTTCCTCTTTCCCACATGATTGCACATACTTGTATTATTGTACATGGGGGATCCATGTGGTACACCTGTTCTAGTAGATAGGTTGTTTTTTCCTTCTTTTTCCATGTTCATGACTCCTAGTTTATACATAGATCACATGCACTACTTTTTGGTCTCATAGACCCTGGGGGTCTATAGCTGATGTTCATTAAATATATCTTTCTTTCTCACGCACGCATGGGTGTGCATATATGTTGATTCAAAATGCTACAAGGGCTTACTTTATGCATTGAGCTATGTAGTTATTTTACCGACTTGTCTTTGGATTCTCATGGCGAGGGGCATCCTCTATCTTATTACAAGTGGGGTGGCTTCATAGTTGTCAAAACAGCTTTAATCAGCACACATGGAAGTTATCTTGGGGAATTTGTATGTTTTTCCTACCTCGCTTCTTGTTATCCTTTGCATTGCGAAAGATAAATGCGCTGAGTGTGTGGTTTACAAGTGCTCTCTCTAGAAGTCAAAGGGTCATCTTTTGGAGTTGTTGCCTCAAGGACATGCATCTTTTGGAGGGGTCCATGCATCTTTGTTTGGACTTCTTAGAACAAAATGGTCTCTCTTAGATCTTTTAGTATCGGGCATTTTGATATCGCTTCTTGGAAGATGTTGGGATCCATGTAGCCTTCTCTCACATCTCAGATTGGCATGTGACATGTCTTTTGTTAATACTTAGGTCTTTGAATGACCCATGAATGGTATATGTAAGAATTGGTCCATGTATGATGCCTTTGACAACCTTCTCATACAAAGTTTTATATGCAAAATTTGAGGCATGTTTTTGTTAAAAAAAAAAAACAGAACCTGTATTATTGCATCTTTGTTGAAGTGTGACGATGATATCATTTGACTTGCTCTCAATGAGCTTAGAGAACATGATTTGCTATTTATCAATCCTTGTGTAGTCCTTCAACAAAATATAGGTTTTGGGAGGACTTTTTGGTCAAAGTTTGATTAAGGATCTTGAAATAGGTTTGGAAACATTCTCTTTCCAATTGTGCAAGAGAGCTATATGCCTTAATAAGGTGAGCCTCAACAATCTTTCTCATGGTAAATTGTGTGGGCCAAAAGAATCAAATCATAGGTACGTAGAGCACTTAGTCACCGCTATTCTTTTCCTTTGTTAAAAGATCACCACTTTCCTCTTCTTGAGTTTTAACTCCACCTCCTTGTACTTACAAGATATCGTTTTTATGTATTTTAATGCTTTTGAAGTCCTTCCGATGAAGAGGAAGTCTTCTAACACAATGTATATGCATACAATCTAATAGTAACAAGAGCATGTCCCTACAAAGATAATTTGTGCCTATTTTCAAATAAACAAAGGGGTTTCTAAATCTTGTTTTGAGTTCGATAGTGCTTTTGATGTCCTCAATTATATCCTCCCAAGTTCCATCAAATGTAATAATTTGCTCATAGAAAATTATTTAGTGCACATATTCGTTGAAAATACACGGCCTCAATGATGATCAAAGAGCTTTTTGCTCGATGATGCAAGGCTTTTGAAATCCCTTAAAAAAATGTTGATACAAGCTATTCTATGTTTGTAGCTCCTTGTGATCTCAAGCTCTACCGTGATATAATTTTTAGATTAGGTGTCTTGTAATAGTTGTGAATAATGAAAATGTAGAAGGTGTGGATGTGTGAAATGAAATGAGGGATAGTTGCAAACTTAAAGTTGTGTGTGCATACACAATGGCTCGCATTGGTATGCATGATGGGTGTTGGAGAGCGTCTTCATGAAGGATCCTCCAAGATTTGATGGAGCATACATGGAAAGAATAAGTATTCCTCATGCTTCTTGAAAATTTGCGCAGGAAACTTTCTTCACCCTCAAAACCTTTATGATATTCCTTGCTTTAGCTCATTTTGTATAAGCTTTTTATCGTCATACCATTGAGACTTTGTGGATTATTCCTTGTTCTTGATGAGTTGAATTTGAACTTGGTAGTGAGAGAAGTTTATGATTTGATTGTGTGAGCTATTGGATTCTATACTAAGAGTCGGAAAGTGGTGGGTAGGGTTGATATCTGTGATCCAACACAAATACCCTTTAAGAAAGTTGACAAGTGTGTGCTCTCTTTGAGCTCCCGTCGTCCAGCTTGATCCCCCCCTTTCTTTCACGATGATCCGCCCCCCCCTTGCCTGCCCAGCCCGCTTCCCCCCTCCCCCCCCTTCGCTGCTGCATCGCCTTGCCAAGCTTCCCCCGCTTCGCTTAACCCCCCTTCCTCAACGCTTGCCCCGCCCCCCTCCCTTGTTCGTTTGCTGCCCCTCGTCCCCCTCTATTCTCTACGCCACCCTCCCTTCCCTCTTTTCTGCCCCCCCCTTTCTTTTTGGTTCCCCGCTTTCCCTCCTTCGTGTTTGCCACCCATTTCTCCTCTCTCCCTCTTCTCACAATCAAAGTTTTTTGGTTCTTCGAGTTGTTTTCATCTCTAGTTTTCACCCTCAGGAGGATTCTGTGGCAGCCGCATCGTCGATCCCAATCGAGGGAGCCGTTACTTATGTTTTTCCGAAGCAGACCTTGAAGTCCTCGCCACAACTGTTGCAACATTAGAGGCCTGCACCCTAGTTTGCAAAATTGTTTATATCCGCCTTGTGTGTCGGATATCTTTTACATGCCTCATTGGTGAGCCTGCAAAGATCAGAGACATTCACCCTGTGGGGCGTGGCCATTACCAGTTGGAGTTCAACCTGCAAACGACGTCAGACCTAGTCATGCAATTGAGCCCCCTTGCATTGTGTACGACATAGGCCTTCTTTTCGCGATGGCAGCACAGCTTTGGCCTTGCGTCGTCTAACCCTCTGGCTAGTGTGTCGAGCTTCCCACCAGTGGCAGTTTGCTTCCCAAGCCTTAGGAAGGAATACCTTCCTCTTCTCCCGGTGATTAGTGGTGCCCTCGGGAGAGTGATGGAATCTCCCCCACTGTTGCCTTGGCTCTCGCACGCGTAGTCGGGATTCCATTCCTCTGCATCTGTGTTTCCTTGGCGGATTCAATGCCTCACGTTATATCTATTCCTTGCCTTCGAGGTGACCCCATCATGCAGCGCCTTGAGTATTCAAGCCTTCCAGGTCAATGCTTCATTTGCAAGTAGATGCGACATCTAGCTAGAGCTTGCCCCTCGATGTCAGTCTGGGAGACTGCCTTCGGTGATTCCCCTTTGTTTCCTCTTCAGATCCTCCCAAGGGGGCAGAGAGAGAGAGAGAGAGAGAGAGAGAGAGAGAGAGAGAGAGGTTCCTAGGCAGTGGAGCATCAGATCCCGACGACCACCAGAGCTGAGCGTTGTCTTCGCGCATGCACCAGGCTAGTAGAGTAAAGGATGATTCGGTTCTGTTATTACAGAATTGTTTCAAGCATTTATCACAGTACCGACTTGCTGTTGGTGATGAGCCCCCTCCAGTCACGGAGCCGGCCCCTTCGGCCCCTCTAATTTGGCGGTCGATTCTCCGTCAAGATTCCTCCCTTGGCTCTCACTGCCCAACGAGGCTAGTAGACCCCATCGACGGGCCTCTCCCAGCAACGCCCCTCTCTGGTCCCATCCCCCCACCAGCTCCCTCACCTCCTTCCTCTCCTCCATTCTCGTCTCCAACTCTACCCGTAACAGTTCCTTCTGCCTTGTCCTCCTCAGACCCTCCCTCCCCCTCCACGTCTCCAGAGCACTCTCGCGTCGACCCCCCGAGTAGCCCTTGACCCGGAGCGGAGGAATCGAGGGAGAGTTTCGTTCACTTCTTGATTCTCTATTTCTCTGAGCTGGTTGAGATGACTATTGAGAGCTCGCCCGCGAGAGTCCCCAGGTGGGCCTCCCAGGATCTTGGGGTAGCCTATGGAATATAGTTTCTTTCGATGTCTTCCGGCAAAACGGAAGGGATTGATATGTTTGAGGAGACAATAGCTCCTATTCGGATATGTGTGGTTTTTCACCACTCCAGATCCTCTACACTGGAGAATGGTGTGATGATCTTCTCCTTTCCTTTGAGTGCAGCCTTAGGGAGAGAGTGGGACTTAGAGTCAGTGGGTTGCCGCCATCTAGGGCTAGGAAGTTGAGTTCTCCCATCATCTTCAACGATCTTCCCATCATCGACGTACTCACCTATCTATGGTGGCCATTGGTAAGAATGGAGCTTGGAGGCTCAGGCCATAGAGACTAGGACAAGGAGATGGTGGCCTCCAACCTGGAGGTTTTGCTTTTTGTGTTCATGCATACTTCTGTTAAGTACCTCTTCCCCTTTCTTATAGGTACCTTCATTGTGATTAATGGAGTATGGAGTACGCATACCCTCGCGCTTGGACAAAGTGGCGTCACATGGAGGATAGCATCAACGCCCACTTGTTGGCGTGCCTTCGTTCCAAGATGAATTTTGATTATTCCCCGTCTAAACCCTCACCCAAGACTCTTGGAGTGGAGGGCAGTTCCGTTAGTTGCGCCTAACACAGAGATTGATATGCAGATAGTCTCATGGAACATACAGGGTTTAGGGGGGCCTTAGTGCTTTTAGAGACGAGGCGTCCTCAGAGGAGAGCTTTAGAGAGCCATAGTTGGGGGACTTATTATCAACGTTTTTTTCCTCCAGGAGCGTCACCTTTTTGAGGGGCGCACCCGCGGATGTGGGGGGATTTTACCAAGGAGTCATACTTTCTGGTCTCCATCCTTCGGCCCTTCAGGGACGCAGGGAGGAGTTTATATTTCTATCAGTGAACAGCTTTTGCTGCTCGTAGTGACAGGCTCAGGAGTCAAATTTTCGGGGCGAGCACAGTGGATTACCATTTTGATTGGAGAGGATAGCGTTGGCTTACTCAATGTTTAGGCCGTGAACGCCGTTGTAAGTAGAGCCCTCTTTTGGAGCACAGTTCAATATGCCCTTCCCCACGCTGACTTTTGGTGCATGGGTGGTAACTTCAACATGATAGAAGTAGCAGAGGGCAAACATGGAGGAGGCACGGCCACAGTCTCAGGAGCAGAGTACTCTGCCTGTTGGGAGGAGATGATACTAGTACTTAGGGGTAGGACCCTTGGCATCTTCCAAAGTTTGGGTGCACCCTTGGGACCCTTAGCTTTTCGCGATCGAATAGGAGGAGCACATGTCCCAACCTCTCTAGACTTGACAGGTTTTATGTTGATGAGTGGGCTTGTAGCCACAGGGGCATGATCGGTATCTTGGCATGCACTATGTTTTCAGCTCATGCCTTGGTTATTCTGTCCCTAGAGGACCCACGGAGGTATGATATGCATGAGAGCTCTGGGATTCCGGATAGCCTCATTCAGGACTCCGAGATCTGTAGTAGGATAGAGTAGATATGAGCAGGACTGGACTTTATCTCAGGCTGCATGCACATTGGGGAGATTGGCGGTTTCTTGCAGGAGACAGCCTAGAGCAGTTTGGAGGGATTTTCGGAGCAGGAGAGGAGTTTGAGGAGGGGGATGGCCTTTTACAGCGGCTTCAGGAGAGTTGCCTAGATAGCCCGTGAATTGAGAGTCAGCTTGTTGCCGCCCACGGAGATTAGATCCATAGAGGAGATGAGGGTGGAGTATATGTACCATGCCAGAGCTTCATTTTGGACTCAGGTCGGTGATAGAGTCACAGGGGATTTCTTTGAGATAGCCGGTCCCCACAAGAGGAGAGATGATATTCGCAAGTTACGTGGATTGAGTCTACTTGCTGTCGTCAGAGAGGAGATTAGATCCATAGAGGAGAGGAGGGTGGAGTACAAGTACCATGCCAGAGCTTCATTATGGACTCAGGCCAATGATAGAGTCACATGGGATTTCTTTTAGATAGCCAGCTCCCATAGGAGAAGAGATGGTGTTCGCAGGTTGCATGGCCAAGATGGAGCTTTTGTTTATGATCCCCCCATGTGAGAGCCATCGCCCACTGACTTCTTTTGATCTCTTCTCAATGGTGCCCCATTTCTTATTGATTTCATTCATTGCGGGCAGGAGTTGGTGGAGGTGTTGACGGCACTACCCAGGGGCAAATGCACGAGGACGGACTGTCTTTCTCCGTTTGGGACCTCATGGAAGGCGGCCTTCGAGCTGCCTTCAATGAGATTATGCTCACAGGTGCCATGCGAGAGAGGCTTTCAGAGGGTTTGTTACATTCGATTCCTAAGGAGGGTGGTGACAGATTGGAGATCCGACAGTGGAGACCCATCACTCTTCTAGGGACCGCATATGAGATCTTGGCCCAAGGCCATCAGCAGGAGAGTGCAGCCTTTCCTCCCAGACTTGATTCATGACACTCAGAGTGGCTTTGTTCAGGATCGTAGCATCCTAGACAACATCTTCACCTTCTGGGAGGCGACAATGTCGGCTAGGATGCGGCAGGTCCTCATAGTGCTACTACTAGATTTTGGGAAAGCTTATGATAGAGTGGATTGGAGCTTTCTTCAAGGCATGATGAGCCGGATGCGATTCCTCGTGGAGTGTATTCGTGGGGTTTAAGGACTCTACTCAGCCTCGCAGAGGTAGGTCATCTTGTGGTGACAGATTTCCCCTTTCTCGCTCGGTACGGCATGGCTGTCCTTTGGCACCTTACCTCTTCATATTCATCGCCGAGGGCATGAGTAGTTTTCTCTCAACCCACGAGACTGGATTTCAAGGGTTGCGTGTCCCCTTCCGCCCTCAGGAGGAGCTACTTGACTCAGAGTTTGCGAATGACACAGCACCTTACTTTTCAGGTGATGTGGGAAATCTCCACAGATTTGCAGATGCGATAGAGATCTTTTGTTGCTCATTAGGAGCATTGATCAACTGGCACACGGCGTGTAGTTTTTGGGTAGGCTCTGCACCTGCCGCCTCGACTTGTCAGCTAGTTGAGGCTTTCCAATGGATGCCGTGGGGCACTCCAGTTTGCTATCTTGGATGTTGGGTGGGCATTGATATTTCTCCTGAGTAGCAGCTTGCCCCTCTTCTTCTGAGTATTCAGAAGAAGCTTTTATACTGGAGATTTGTGAGACTCTACCTAGTAGGTAGAGTGGTAGTGGTGGCGAACCAGGTGCTTCTTTTGCCACTATGTGGTACATCAGTTCGTGTTGGGCCTTCTCTCGAACTTGTATTGGCAAAGGTACAATGGTTGATCTTGAACTTCTTATGGGCCGGCAATGACGGGAGGCCTGCCCCAGAGCCAAGGTGGCATGGAGAGTGATCATTCAGCCCACGACGTAAAGCGGGGCTAGGCCTCATTGACCCTGCTATTTAGAGTCGTGCCCTGTTGGGCAAGCTGATTGTTTGAGGACTCCTTCCTGGTGGTAAGCCTTGGAAGGACTTCCTCTTGGCCTGGATTTTAGCCCGCACCCCAAGTCTAGGGGGCCCTTGGCTACAGAGTATTAGACGGATCTTCATAGAGATACGGGCCCGCGGTTTTAGCCAGATTACTTTCTTGGAAGTCCTACCTCTTGGAAGGACTTCCTCTTGGCCTGGATTTTAGCCCGCACCCCGAGTCTAGGGGGCCCTTGGCTACAGAGTACTAGACGGATCTTCATAGAGATACGGGCCCGCGGTTTTAGCCAGATTACTTTGAGCTTGGGATCACCTCGAGCCGGGCCCTTAGGCAGATAGCTCCGGTAGCCTTAGAGGAGAGGCTTCGACAACCATTGGTCTGGAACCCCTTGATCCGTTTACCTAGTGGCCACATGTTGGGGGCTCGACCTCATGTATCATGGTGGGGAGCGTTGACCCTTGGAGACTAGGTCGCACATGTACAGTTACCCTCGAAGGTGTAGGAGAGAAACCTGATAGGGATCTGGGGTAGAGACAGGATCAACACGACATTGACTAAGCTATTCCTCAGGAGTGGCTGACTCCTATCCCAGACCCGGCTCCCCCTGTGCGGCTAGGCATGTTTACCATGCATGATATTCTTGTGGCAGTCCAGAGATCGGAGCTCCCCTTAAAGGATTTCAGTGAGTGCACCTTACTGCGGGTGAGGGTGATTGGATTTCAGGCTTAGGAGTGGCACATAGACCCACCACCTACTAAGGTGGCCAGAGAGAGATTCTGGCGGCTATGGATATGGGAGTGCCGACCTCTCACGCACCTTTAGTGAGACTTGGGCGAGTGGACTTGGCGTCACCCCGCTGATCAGGAGGAGACTCTGGATGTCTCCTCTTTGCATATACAGTGTGACTAGGCTGTAGGATCCAGATGCCAGAGATTGATGACACCCCGGTGTAGTAGTAGCACACTCGTAGTCACAGGGCCTCTAACTAATAGAAGGATCATTTTCTTGAAAAGAAGAAGAAAGAAAGAAAGTGGTGTTATTGTTAATTACCATGTATGTCCTCTAAGCTATGGACAAAGTGAATATCAACATGCTCTGTGTTATGAATTTTACATGAGTATATGGTGTTTTGTAGAGGTTGAGGCTTGTGTGAGTGTGGGTGTTCAAGTCAAGAGCTTACATTAGCGAAAGCATGTTTTATTGGGTCTTGCCTTAGAGCTACAAACTGCAACTTCATTACGTGGGTGCGCTAGTCATCTATGGCGTCGTCACTCCATTGTCACACCAAAATTCTCCTTTGCTAAAGAGCTCTCTATGCCTAGATGGAGGCAACAAGAGATGGTCCATTTTTGTGATGGTTCTCTCTCACACAAGGTGGGGAATGAAGGGGAAGCTAATTCAAGAAGACAATCTACAACCAAATGTATCTAGTATGTATCCATCAAGCAAACAATATTTAATAGCATATAAGAGGAAAGAGGAGAGCTCACAAGAAAATTATTGCAAGGGAATAATTATGAATTGCTTATTAAAACAAGTGATTAGTTTTCACACTAGGCCGACCAAACTTAAAAATGGTTTGACCTCTATTACTAGTCTTAGTAACTATGTACATGGAGGCCATAGAATTTTCTTGTTTGATATTTAGCACAAGGTATGCCGTTTTATATGTTCCAATATGGCGTCTTATAAAAGATAAGTGTCTGTTCGAGTTTGTAAGATAAGCACCTTATGTGGTAGGTCACGCGGGTGGAACCGTGTTAACTTATGGAGTGGTTAACATACCCCACTTCCTAATGGTGATTGTTTCCTTGTGTCACCCAAGTCAGTGGTGAGTGAAGGAGGATAGACCATAAAGGTAGCCACTGAGGTTAAGTGATATAGTTTGGGATTGATCCACATTCGGATGTAGAGCAAAGTGGTGCCAAGCTTTGGGTAGCCCTAACGGTAGGCTGTGTGTAGTAGAGGTGACATGGAAAGTGATAGGTGATGTAGAGGTGCTTCATGCTAGGTCTCCATTAGTTGTTGAAGTAGTGTGGACCCTTCAACATGAGGTAGTTGGTAGAAGCGGTTTGCACCCTATGATTGGCGGAATGAGCACTAGGACCACATGGAATTATTTACATAGATATATGGCAGTTAGGATCTTTTTGGAAAGACGTGTATGTTCCTAATCTCATAACATGATGCTGAGAGATGAGGCTTCTTTGAGGTGAGAACGTAGGCCACAGTGAGGTTTTGTTGGTGTTGAAGTGGAGACAAAGAGAGCAAAGGTTGCATGCAATGGAGCTCTTTGGAGAGGTACATGCAAGGTCGAGGGTTCTCAAGGGGATAGGCATGGACTAGCTTGCACTTGCACGACCTCTCCCCATCTAGAGATGTTACTAGAAAGTTGGCATTGATGAGGTTAGTTATAGGTACATTTGTTTTTGTGTGTAGTGAGACGTGAGAGTGAAAAATTTGTGATACTTGTAGTGAAATATGTAGGTTAAAGCCATGGAAAATGGGAAAAAGTTGTGCTTGTGTGTGGGCACTTATCCAACACAAAGACCTCCATCTCATTTGCTTCGACTATTTTTGTTGCTTTTTTTGACATTTACTTGACATCCTTTTTCTTGGGAGGTAACATTATTACGTTGTTCAAGGCATGGTAGCGTGCCCACCATTGTAATGGAGCTTTGTAGCCTCTGTGTTTGGCATTGGCGAGCATTTGGGACAGAGACAATGTGGATCATTGGGTGGTGTGGTCGAAGAGGAGGCCACGGAAGGTTCCTATTGATTTGAGAAAGGTCTAGTTGATGGGATGTACTATGGGCCAGGCTTGCATCTACCATGGCTCCCCCATCTAGAGATGCACCTGGATGGTTATAGGTGTGTGAAAGAATAGTACCTATGTGTCTATTACATGCTGAGCTTGTGGATATGTTGTAGGTGGCATACATGGGCATTGGGAAAAAGGTAGGCTCGTGTAGAAACTTCTGATGGTGAAAACTCCAATAGACTGCTTTCTTCAACACTTTTCATTTTGCTTTCTTCTACTTTTTTTTCATGTAGCTTGTGGGAGGTACTCTTGGATAAGGGTTTTGTATCGAAAGTGGGCCCATAAAGGATTGGACATGTATTAGACTGATCTTATCTCGTAGGGTTAAACACATTGGTACCAAATATGTCGCTAGTCTCATTAAAAGACATGATGAGGGGCTTGCAGGAAATCCATTGACGGGATTGCCACAAATCTCAAAGAGCTTTCAAAGTTGGGTATCCACTTCGAAAGTCACCACTTTGTGGTCGTGTAAGTATTTGACTAGGCCGCGTGAAGATCTATTCGCTAAACTGCTGAGGAAAGTTGGGACATTCATTGAGATCGAAGACTAGTTGGTCTTTTCTTGTCCGTTAGTTATTAGGCACCTCCTCAAGGATGAGGCACCTCCTCATTGAGATCGAAGACTAGTTGGTCTTTTCTTGTCCGTTAGTTATTAGGCACCTCCTCAAGGATGAGGATGATCAGTTGGAAGAACTAACACGTGGCAAAAATAACAGGGCGACTTGGCATAGTAGAGGTTATTGAAGTTCTCCATTTAGAGCCGCATCTCCATAGCGGTGAGGGGTGTGGGGCCATTAATGTAGGAAAAGTTGTAAGTTGGACCTTTTCCTTCCATGCGCACAAACTTGCACCAAGATCACCTCATTATCCCATTATCATTAGAAGAACTCGGAGCTCATTTTGGGGCCCTGTAAGAAATTCACTATTTTCTTATTTATCTTGCTCTTAACGTAAAATAGTCAACAGGTCCAAAACCGTCAGTTTGAGGCAATAAATATACTGTTGCTCACAAACAACGAGGTCTTATCATTAAAAGCTTTGAGAAGATACCTTTTTCATAGGTTTGGCTCACACGTATGAACGATTCTTCTGTCAGTAGTATTACACAACTAATCTCTCTCATTTTAAACTTAAAAATGTTTAGCGCCTTCTTCAACTCTCAAACAAAACAATATATAGTAAGAAAGAATACATCGCATTGTTGCGAAACATGGCAGAAGGAGAAACCAGTAGGAAACGACTTTATCATTTCCATGTCGACTTGGAACAACACTATGCACCGATATTGAAGTGCCAAAAGAGTTTGCATCTATGCAATGAGCAAAGAGACATGCTACGGAAAGGAGGTTTGCAGCATATAGACTTGTGGTGTGACGGAGGCATCTATCCAACATGCATCATTAGAAATGCAACACCTCCATTCTCTAATCCAACAACTCTATTGAAGTTTGTAGGCAATGGAGTAAATGGATTGTATGGATACGTCTCAGCTCAATGTGCTAATGCAAATATGTACAAGAATTTATATCTACGCGAGAGGAGGCAAGCAGAAGGCAAGATAAGATAGAGTGTGTGGCATTGAAGCAACTTCTAGAAAATGAGAAGGAAGAACATAAAAAGACAAAGGCAATGCTACTGAAAGCGAGGAGAAAAGGCACTGTTTAAGGAGAGAGACTACGGAATAGAAAAATCCGCAACATTGCAGAGTTGAAGGCTGGCTCTGGAGGATGTAAGCACAAAATTCAAAAAGCAAGGTATGACGATATCTTATTGTTAACTTCCATTAATGAGCATCTAGAAATGTAAGTATTTGCATGTTTATTTCTTTATTGCATCCAAATTGTTTAAACGAATGAAGAAGTTCCAAAATTTATGACTTCATAGATAAATATATCCATGCTGTAACCAAAAAATTTCAATGTAAATCAATGAACTTTTAAAGGTGAGTTATAAGTGTCTCATTGTAGAGAAGTTATATATATTTAAAAATGTATAATTGTAGATGTGTTTCTTTCTTATTGTAGGAAAATTTTAAGGCTTGGTGAAGTAAATGAAAATTCCAATCTTGTTCCAGTGAAGCAAATAAAACGTTTAGTCTCTAAAGTTGTCGTGCAGAGCTTGATAGATGAAAAAAAGTTCAAAAGGGTGAAACATGATGCTGTCGAAAAGTTTATATCAGAAAGTAGAGTTGATGTCGAAAAAAATCAAGAAGCCCTTGATATGAGTGGGGTGAGTAGAAAAGGATATTCTTCAATCTTTAACATCGTTTCTTCTACTCTCAAAGATCAACGGCGGCGGATAAAACGTGTATTGCTACATACCCACCCCAGCACAGTGTGGCACCAAAGAGGTCTTCTAAATCAGGAAATAGATGACTTCATTGGACAATATTTACATATCGAAAATGTATATGAAGGGGCCAAAGGAAGGATTGTATATGATCCTTTGAATAATATTTTTGTGGAGCTGCAACAATTACAGAGAAGAATGGTGGAGTTTTATAACATCACACTTGAGAAATGTAAAGGAGTTTTAAAGTTTGTTGTTAAGCTTGACGAATGTGAAATTGTAAAGGAAAAGAAGATAGAAAGAGTGACTATTACCTTGATGAATCGGGCACTTGATCCATCAATCACAAAGACCGGTTCAAAGTACTTTAGCGTCCAATCAGAAAAACATGTATGGTTGGTTGGGATCATTTGAGGTATGGATTTTCTTATTTTGGTGTTAGTATTTGTTGAATATACATGTATATTTTTTAATAAACTTCTACCATATCATTCTATTGTAATGGCAGGTGAAGACAGAGGACCATGAAACACTTATCTGGGCTTTTCACCAAACATATACCCTCAACTGTAAGGAGTCAAATTTTAGGGGGTCATCTTCATGTTCCAAGCAAAGGTGATTTTCAAGTAGAATGGCATATGGCAGGTGATCTTAAGACATTGAAGTGTATGTACAATATCAGTAAAGGGGGTAACTCCAAATCTCCTTGCTTGTATTGTAAACAACCAGCCCATGTCTTGGATTTCAAATGGTGGAGAAGAGCACCCAATAGGGACAAGGAAGATCCAAATTTTAAAGCAGTTCTTGATATTCCATTATGCAATGTTCACATTTGCACATTGCATGCATTGTGTAGAATTATTGAGAAACTTGTTTTTCTATATATTAGATTTGCCTGGAAACTTCGGCCTGAGGTGAAAAGAAAAGAGGCAATGCAATCATTGGAAGCGGTATTATCAGAAATTGGTCTACATGGTGGAGATGTTCATATAACAAAAGATCTTAAGAAATCTACAAATGGTAAAGAGGTACCTATCGAGCCATCCATTGGTGGAGTAAAGGCCCGAAGGTTTTTATCATGTCCACAAAATACAACAAGAAAACAGGGTAGACAATCACAATATGTATCTAGAATAAAATACAATGTGTGGAAGCAAGTCCACAATGTAGTAAAAGATCATCAGGCAGATGGGATGGCACGAGATGTGAAGGTTGAGGTGTGGAAATCGTTGGACAAGCTATTTGTTTATTGTGACAAAGTTTCTTGGAACAAAAATGATCAACAGGCATTTGAGAAGGAGGTTAAGAATTTCGGAAAGGCAATGACGAAAGCATGGACAACCTGCAACATAACCCATTACATGGTGACAACACTAACTTCCACCCAATTGTTCAATTTTGAGAACAAAATGATTTGTATTTTCTGTGTTTTCTAATGCTAGATTCTTTTTGTGTCCAAACAGCATATTATCTACAACCATCTTCCATTCTTTGTAAAAAAGTATGGATGCCCTGCAACCTGGTCTACACAAGGAATGGAAAAATCACACTACATGGCCCGTAATGCTTTCTTTAAACATACACAACATTTTGGAGAAAAACAAAAAGGCAACAGCTTAAAGGAAGTGTTTCAATGGTTTTATCGAGGCGTACTTCAAAAAATCAAAACAAAGAGAAAGGTCAATGCATCTCAAGTCAAGATAGCCTTTCAAGTAGTTCAGAAGCAGAGAAGACAAAAATTTTTAGAGAGTTCGAATGCAGCAGAGAGACATGCTGAATGGAGAAAATCAAAGGTCTTTGTAGATCACAAATGGGTGGATAGAATACAAGTGTAAATATTGTGTATCTCATTATCTCATAATTCCCAGGAAACCCAAAAAACAGAACACCAACAGTAAATGCTACGCATATTCTCCTCCCAAGACCAAAAAACAGGTGACCAGCAACATTTGCCATGCATTTTTGTAGCTAGCATCCCAAAATTTGTCAATGCATATTTGGACATCTGACAATGCCCTAAGGCTCTGCAACATTTGCATGGTAGCAATGATGACCAGACAATGCTTGAAACAGCTCCACTTTTGTCAAAGCCTGCTGGTGCATAAACTCATGCACAACTCTATCAAGATGCATCATCTGTAAAAAAACATAATACATACCTTTTTGTACATTCGCTTGGAATTCTTTAGTGCGCCTCTTGCACCAATGCACAACCTTACCGGCCTGGTACTTAGGCCTGCATGAGCTTGCATGTATTGGTGGTAGGTGCCTGACCCTACTATCGAATTTGGATTGTCTGGGATGGTGTTATCCATCTCCAACAGAAACCCTACTCTGTCCAGATCAGCCACCGCCTCTGCTGTAATGTTTGTACCTTCTACAACACTGGCAAACACTTGGAGCGGGTCTCGATGTTGCAATCACCCACTTGGTGTCCATGTTCTAGAGCAATGTGTATTCACATTAGCAATGATTAGGGAAAATCAGGACTCATTTTGGGGCCCTGTAAGATAATCCAGATCACCCTATTTTTTGTGGCCCAGAAATTAGAAAAAGGAAGGATTTTTGACCCTTTTTGTGTATTTTTGTAGAGAGAGATAATCAACACGACGGCCCAGACCTTCTTAAATGCTCAAGAACAAAGAGAATATACCGTCGTCCTATGGGTGCATAATAAATATCAAAGGAATAAAGGCACAATATGTATCTATAGGTAAACGAGCTCTCATTAATGCACTTTTTGAGCATGTTTATTTCCTCTTTGGTGAAGGATTTCCTTTCTAGTGACTTTTCTCTCCCATTTTAGACATTCAAGTGTGTTTCTCGTGAACTCGGGCTATTGGCAAGCTCATGATTGTGCTAAATTGTGACTTAGTTACATCACGTTGATATGGGAGAGAAGAGGAAGCCATATCATATGCATATTGATCTTGAAGAAGAATATGCACCTTTGAAGAAAAGAAATTAGCCCTAGCTTTCAATCAATGGAAGAGATGAGAGCTTCAAGCTCAAAGCGTATAGACCTATGGTGATCCTCTAACCTCAAGCACACCCTCATACTCAAATCCAACCTCATTGGTTAGATATATTGGCGATGGTCACCAAGGACTGCTTGGCTATTTGCAATGCACTAAGCCAATCGAATAGAGTTCTAAAAGACTTGAATTGTGCAGCACAGTTGGAGTATAGTCATTTGCAACAAATGTACACCTCTCTTTAAGAAAGAACTTCATAGCTCTTTTGTAAAATAGAGTCTCAATCTAAAACAATACAGGAGCTTGACAAGAAATTACAAGTTGCACGTGTAAAAGCAACAAGCATTAGCATGAGAGCAAGAAAAAGGAATCTAAGGAACATAGAGAAACTTAATCCAAGTGGTGGAGGAGTCAAGAAAAGAATACAAGCTGCAAGGCAAGAAGATTCTACATTTCTATGATACAACCTTTAGTGCATGTAACTTGTAAATTTATAATAACAAGATGAATTCATTTCAAGTGTCTCCTACATCCAAATAAAGAAACATGGAATTGGATGTAGTAGCTAGACAATATTCTATGCTTTTATCTTCAAAGATGGTAGGCCAGATGCTCAAGGAGAAGAAGTACAAGAAAGTACAACGAACATTCATAGAACAATTTACACAGAAAAGCCAGGTGTTGCTCTTGATATTATACAAACATGTCTTGATGATGTTGGCATAGGGAGAAAGGGGTATTCCGAGATTTTCAAGCTAATACACTCAAAATACACAGAAAATGGAATTCGGGCTACACTTCTTCCGAAACCATATCATGTTAGAAGAGAACGTGTGGTGCTCAATGAGCGAATCAGAACTTGGCTTGGTTAGCCTTTTCACATCAAAGACTCCTACCTTAATAATGGCAAAGAAATAAGATATGATAAGACCAACAATATTTTCTTTTGATTTGAAAATATTACAAAAGGAAATGGTCCAATTTTTGGGAATGACCTTGGTAGAGACTAGAGGAGTCATTAAGTTTGTTATCAAACTTGATGAATGTGAAGTTATGAAGTAAAGAAAAATAGAGAGAATAACAATCACATAAATGAACAGGGCATTGGATAACACAATACAAAAAAAAGATCCCAGATATTTTGGTGTGCAATCAGAGAAATTTATTTGGTGGTTTTGGTAATTTGAGGTATGAATTTATTCTTTTTATTTTTGGTTTCATGAACTTTGTCATTAAAGAAATCTCACTTTCAATTTTATCATGTAGGTTATGACGGAGGACTATGATACCCTCTATTGGGTGTTCCATAATATAGACATACCTAACATAATTAGGAGAAAAAATGAAGGAGAAACGCTTCATGTAGAAGATATAGGAATTTTCACTGTGGAATGGCATATGGCAGGTATGGCTTGTATTAAGAGAATGACACAAAAAACATTCCCAAACAGTTCTTTTGAACAAGAAGCATTTAATAACAATTCTTTTGTTTTTATATTTCAGGAGACTTGAAAACACTCAAGTGCATGTACATATTTCAAAGGCTAGAAATGTAAAGTACCCCTGCCTATACTGCATGGAGCATAAGTACGATGGACAAAAGAAACTGGTCACCCACGAGCCCTTAATAGGCATGAGAAAGATCCAAACTTCCAACCTGTGCTAGGTATTCCTCTTGTAAGAGTACATATCTACACATTGCATGCACTGTGCAGGATAATTGAGAAACTCGTATTCCTACACTTGCTTGGAAGCTCTTGCCTATATGTAGAGCCAAAGGGCTATCAGAGCCTTGGAAAAAGTTCTATCTGACATTGGCTTGCATGGGGGCAACGTCAAGATAACAGTCGACGAAAAGTGGTCAACAAAGAGTGTCCAAGTACCATTAAAGCCATCAATTGGTGGGGTGAAAGCAAGGTGCTTTATTTCCAACAATAGATAGAATGTAGGAACAAGGAGGAGGAGCACTTCAGTGTTATATGAGAAATGTAAGGCATTTCATAATGCAGTAAAGGATCATAGGGATGATGGCAATGCAAGAACGAAGAAGGCAGATGTGTGGAAATCCATATACAAGATCTTCCATTTCTGCGATAAGAAATGTTGGGACAAGAATGACCTTAACATCTTTGTGAAGCCACCATCAAGAAATTTTGGAAATCGATGAAAGATGCATGGAGTGAATTAAACATCACGCATTATATGGTAGAATTCATTTCATTCATTCAGCAAGGACTCATTTCATTCATCACACATTATAAGGTAAGAACTCATTTCATTCATAATTATCTTTTTGCATTACATAATATACAACCATATACCATGGTTTGTGAAAGAGTATGGAACTCCATCAATATGGTCTCAACACAAGTAATGGAGAAATCTCACTATCAAGTAAGAAACACGTACTTTCACCACACTAGACATGCAGGAGGGAAAGTGAGAGAAAACAGTCTACATGAAGTATTTCAATGGTTCTACCGGAGGATTCTATAGAAATTACAAATAAAAAGCAAATTGGAGCACATGAGGCCTTACAGAGAGCACATCGAGCAACACAAAAAAACAAAAAGGCAATAAGTATACAGAGGGTCAAATGCTTCACAAAAACACTTAAAATGGAGATTACAGAATGTGTGCATTAAAATCAACGTTGGGTAGACTGCACAGAATGAAGCTGCTCTTTTGAAATTTTTTTGTACGTTAAAATAGCAGCAAGAGGAAGTATGTACAAGCCTTTTTGTATCTAGACGGAGATAACACTAAGGAAGTTCATCATCATCTTTTTCCTTGTCTATAACACGATTCTATTAACAAGACATGTTTATTACAAAAGACCATAACAACGTAATAAGGGGCAAACCTGTGTTGAAAGAGAACCTGTATCACGTTGTTGTGGTCGCTCACAAAAATCGTGTTTACCGTCGCATATAATGATATGAAAAAATCATGTTTAGTACCTCACGTTTGCATTCACTTTCAGAACTAAGGAAGTTGATCATCATTTGGTCCTTGTCTATAAGACAGTGCTATTAAAAAGACATGTTTATTACAAAAGACCACAATAACGCGATAGGGTGTTTAGTGCATGAGATGATACGAAAAAATCATGTTTAGTACCTCATGTTTGCATTCACTTCATTTTGTCCTTGTTGTCTATAACACGATGCTATTAACAAGACATGTTTATTACAAAAGACCACAACAACGCAACAAGGAGTAATCTTTTATTGAAAGATGACCCATATCACGTTGTTATGATCGTTCACAAAAATTGTGTTTAGTGCATGATGATACGAAAAAATCATGTTTAGTACCTCATGTTAGAATTCACTTTTACAACTAAGGAAGTTGATCGTCATTTTTTTCTTGTTTATAACATGGTGCTATTAATAAGAGATGTTTATTACAAAAAGACCACAACAACATGATAGGGGGTAGTCCTATCTTGAAAGATGACCCATACAGAGAATGTATAACTTACATACAGAGGTAAAAATTACAAAGCCCCTATGATGTTTGGGGTGGTGTGGAGGATCAGAACGGTCAGGGGAGGATCAAAACTGTCAGGGGGGCTCCACATAAATGGGAGGAGGATGATTGAGACTATTGAGGTGGATAGTTCCCTCAGCATATCGGCTCAAGGGGGGCGGGGGTGTGGACCGTCGTGGGGCCGCCGATGGTGCGAAAGGATAGGGGGTGTCCCGAGGCCTAATACTAACTTGGTTGTTGATTATTTGTTCGATAAGCTCGCTTTGAAAAATCTCGTAATCCTCCTCCTCGTAAGCATTCAGTGTGGGGGGTTCTACAAAAAAAAAAGGAAGGTCAAGGATGAATAACAGAAATTAAACAAAATACTCTGAGAAAGGTATTTAGAATGTGATGTACAAAATTGTACCTCTGATGGTATTTCAAGCAGAGAGTGCATCAACAAGAAGGCATGGAGGAACGTGACACGCCCACCACAAGAGCTGCCATCCGGTTGACGTGGAACCCAACCCTACATCTAATAAACTTACAAAATCTTCCTAGGTGACACCCTCTAGGGCTGCAATGAATTTCCTCAAGGATCTGCATCCCAAACAAAATAATAATATAAATACAATGTCCATATGATAACCAAAAAATTGAATTGTCTTTATTGCATGTACTCATAGTATAATGTTAGCATGAGTGCCACCGATGAAGTTGACCAAGTAACATTTCGTGGTTGATAGGTGGTACATCACCAAACTCTAATGGGAGCTATAAGTAGAAAAAGGATGGACTATGAATTATGTATAAGAAAACCGAACCCAAACCATGAACAGTAGGAATGAAAGAAATTAAGCAACTTACTCCTCGTGGTATGAAAAGAACATGATTTGCATTCAAATCGATGACACATGTGTAGAACCAGACATCGATCATGTTGGTGACCTCAGATGCAAGGACCACTGAGACCAAAGAATTCACCATATACACCGACAGCTGGTGATTTGCTAGTAGTCTTGAAATGACAAAGGCTGTAAACACAAGCGGAACATGAAATTGGAGAAAATTACAATGGACCCCACAAGCGAAAAGATACATTAGAATGCCACCAACCTGAGAATGAGGGACATTAAATCGTCATTGACCTTCTTAACCACGTTAGATAGAAGATTTACTTCATCGGCACTGACTTGGAAAAAGTAGTTGGCATTGCAAATTGAGACCCAGACTTCGAAGTACGGACTTAGATATTCAAGGGCCTACGCGAGTTTGTCGCATGAAGCTCGAAAGCCAACTCAGAGGGATAGGGTGAGGCCAAGCTGAGAGAGAGAGAGAGAGAGAGAGAGAGAGAGAGAGAGAGAGAGAGAGAGAGAGAGAGAGAGAGAGAGAGAGTCGGTTCAATTTTAGAGGGAAAAAGAGATTGAAAATTGATTTCTTGACATATATATGGGTTTGGGATAACTTTTAAAGCAAAAAGGTTCAAAAATGAGAGAAGTTTTTTTTAACTATTTTTTGGCCCCCCCTTAGTTGCTCTGATTTGGTTGATTTGGTGGGGAAATGAAGGCATTAAATGAAAGAGAAAAAGGTGAAGGTATTCAATGATGAGATAGAGTGGGTTTTAGGGAGAAATCAAGGTTAAAAATTGAATGTTATACATATATATGGGTCTGGGGTCAATTTCAAAGTATAAAACTTGTGAAATGGAAAAAAAAAATATCCATTTTGGGTCCTCCCTTAGTTACGAGTTTGCTAGAAAGAGAAGAGGAGAGAGAATGACAACATTAGACCTTGTTTTTGTAGGGGAGTTATGGGCTAGAAAGCTCAAATTATAGGTTCCAAGTAC
The DNA here is from genome assembly GCF_041138505.1 of Cibotium barometz. Lineage (NCBI taxonomy): Eukaryota > Viridiplantae > Streptophyta > Polypodiopsida > Cyatheales > Cibotiaceae > Cibotium > Cibotium barometz. The sequence continues at coordinate 21,610,833 of NC_141068.1, read as the reverse complement.
CTCTCTTGATTGACCTTGTCTCCTTAAGAAAGCAAAAAATTAGCCTTAATCCCTAAAAATTAGGAATCCTTACAGGGCCCAAAAGATGTCCAGAGGTCTCCTAATGATCTAGAAGTTGGAGGATAGGAGCATGAGTCAACAAATATTTTAGTCTATCAAATGATTTTTGTTGGCTTTCACCCCATCGAAAAACTAGACATTTCTTAAGCAACATTGTCAAAGTAAGTGCTATCAATGAGAAATTACGAACAAACTTCCTATAAAAACCAGCCAAACCAAGAAAAGATCTAACTTCTTTAACACATGTTAGAGTAGGCCAAGTCTCAATGACTTTTACTTTTTTTGGATCAACTTTGGTACCTTCACTTGAAACAATGTGGCCTAAGTACTCAATTTCATCTTAGAAAAAGAGACTTTTATCTCGAGATTAGCATAAAGTTGATTTTCTTTAAGAAGATTAAACACTAATGCAAGATGCTCTTCATGTTCGGCATGATTCTTACTAAAGACAAGCAAATCATCAAAGAAAACAATGACATAATTCTGATGGTTAAGAAATATACGATTCATCATGCGTGCAAAAGTAGCAGGTGCATTGGTTAGACCAAAAGGCATAACCAAAAATTCATAATGGCCAATTTGAGTACGAAAAGCAGTTTTATAAATGTCAAAATTAGTCATTCAAACTTGATGATATCCAGATTTCAAATCAGTTTTACTAAAGACAAATGCACCTTTAAACTTGTCTAGCAAATCATCAACACAAGGAATGGGATATCTATTCTTAACTGTGACCTTATTGAGAGCTCTATAATCAATACACATGCAGTAAGTCTTATTTTTCTTTTCAACAAGAATAACAGGTGCACCAAAAGGAGAACTACTAGGTCGAATAAGTTTCTTGTCTAATATTCTATAATTTAGCGTTCTATTTCTTTTTGTTGAAGAGGATTTGTACGATAAGGAGCTCCATGAGGTGGTTGGCTACCTGGAATAATCTCTATAGTATGGTCTTCAAGACGTGAAAGAAGTAAGGTAGGAGATAACAATCCTGAAACTTAGCCATGAATGCTTGCTGCTGAGAAGGAGTGAGATTATTTTCAAATGCTTGCACTTCATTAACTAAAATCATGTATGCACGTGATTATTTTCGAAGTGCACGTTTAGCTTGGGTATGGGATAATAATGGATACATATCAAGAGAATGATCACCAACTAATTGCATGAGAGTACCATTATGTGTGAAATCCATAGTATGCATGGAATAATCAATATGTGGATTGAATTCATGTCTAAGTGGCATACCAAGATTGAATAATTAATATGTGGATTGAATTCATGTCTAAGTGGCATACCAAGAATGATGTCACTAGAATGTAAAGGTGCAATGAGAAAGTTTTATTTTTGTTTATAAGGTCCAATTCGTATCTCAAGGTCACGTACTTTTCACAAGTGCCCGTGTAGCGTGTGCCTTGAAATGCACATTTAATGCCCGTGTAGCATGTGTCTTGAAATGCAGATTTAACCTTATAACATGAAGGATGAGTCTCCAAATGCAACCTATGAACTCCCTTTTCACAAATAAAATCATGTGTACTACCATCATCATGCAAAATAGTAATATCATTTCCATTAATAGATCCTTTCATACGAAGCAAAGAGTGAGGAGTGATTGAAGTTCCTACCGATTTGCTTTGCATACCCACTTTTTCATTGTTGAGTTGTTCTTCCGTCCAATCCGGAGACGTATCACCATCACCATCGTAGTATGTGTCGTCTTCGATATTGTGAAGTTGTGCCACTTGAGTAGGACGAAAGATACACTTGTCGACTCGATGACATTTGAAGCATGTAGGCACATTATTGCCCTAACGAGGTTGGGTAGGGCGAGGAGTGGGTGCTTTACTATTGCGACTAGAATTGGGTTTGGAGTGTACATTGCTTGGGTTGGTAGTATGAACATTGTTCTTTACATTTGAGTTGGAAAAAGTGTGTGCATTACTACTACCATTACCAAAATTACCATTATTACCATTCCATGGACGTCGTTGTTGTGATGAAGGAGATTGATAAAATTGAGGGCATCGAAAAGAAGATCTGAAACCTTGATTCCCCACACGAAAGAAGATTGTCAATTGGGTGGAGAGGCATACTGACCACTGTGAGGTAATTGACGAGGTAAACCTTTCTTGTGCTCGGAATCATGAGCAAGAGAGATTGCATCATCAAGAGAAGTTGGCTTGAACATGTTCGTATCCACTTAAATAGTTGTCTCAAGAACATCTTCATACTTTTGTTGGAGTGACTCTTCAAGAACATCCTCAAGCATACAAAGCATAAGAAGTGATGGCCAAAATCTCTCCGTGTATTGAGAAACTATATCACGATCCGTCATGCGGAGAAGATTCCATGCTCGATGAGTGTTAAGGTGAAATTGTGGGGAGGAAGAAAAGCAGACTTGAATTTGTCTTGGAATTGATCCCAAGTGAGAGGCTTGGTAGGACCCATGCGAACTGCATTCCACCACAAAGAAGCTCGATCACCAAATGATTAGTAGCACACTTTATTTTATCTTCCTCGGAGAATCGTTCACCAGCAAAATAATCATCAAATTGAGTCAACCAAGAAAGAACTAGACGACCATCCTTTTTACCGTCAAATTTGGAGAACGTGAATGTGCGACGGCTGATCTTGGAGTCCTTGTGAGTCCATTGTAAGTCGAAAACAGATTTGAGAATCTTGCTCAAGCGATCATTTTCGGGAGGCATGACATCAGGAGATTCCTCATGACCGTGCTAGCGTTTTTGTTGTTCTTCAAGTTCCATCTCGACGAGTAGAAGAATGCGCTCCTCCAAGGTAGAAGCGGGAAGAGGTGACACATTCGAAATGGTTGGTGGTTGAGTGCCATCATTAGAATCCATGGCTATAGATGCTTGGTAGAAATTGGGGACGTAGCGGAAGCAAGGATTGAAAAAATATACCCCTTCAAAAGATATATATATATATATATATATATATATGTTTTTTTTAATACTTCTTCTTTCTTTCTTTCTTTCTTTCTTTTTCTTCTCTTCTCTCTCTCTCTCCTTCTTCTTCTTTTTCCCTCTTCTCTTCTCTCTCTACTTCTTCTGTCTCCTTCTTCTTCTTCTCTTCTCTTTCTTCTTCTCTTTCTTCTTCTCTCTTCTTCTTCTCTTTTACTCTCTTAATTTCTTCTTCTCCTCACTCACGGGTTCACCACAGAACGCCACGCAACCTTCTAATAATCCCACATAGCGTTAAAAAGGAAAATGGGCTAGATATAAAGGGGAGAAGAGGATAGGAATTTCCTTTGTCTCTTAGGAGACACCCACGTTGGGAGTGTGGGGAGGAGAGGTCGCCAGTGCTGCCCAACTATCGCTTGTTGTCGGTTGCATTAGATGCCCCTTACGGTCAGCAGCCGGTGTGTTCGCCGGTGAGACTGGTGCGCTGTGTCCACTGTAGCTGTGTGCGACAAGGAGATAGGCGGCACTCTGACAACTAGTGTCACCCTGGGGTTTCGTGCCAGCGGCTCTCACCTTCATGCAAAGGACAGCAATCCTGGGCTGTCTGAGTGCCCAATACACAACTTTTTTTTTCTTTTTCTGTCAAGAAAAGTACATAGTACAATTCATTGTATTCCCTGGCTCTTTGGCTCTGATACCAATATTGGAAGCTCACAGTTGGGCCTTCTATTAAAAATCAACTTGAAAGAAATACTCAAGATCAAAAATAGAAGAAAGCTATGCACGCGACACAAGAATGGGTTAAATCTCCCCCACCATGAGAGTGGCTCGCATCCTCTTCAAGGTGTATTTAAATATATTTTCTTGTACAAAAATCAAGAGCCAAAAATACATGTAGCCAAAAATATGGATCTCCACATTGGGCTTGCATAAGCCTAAATACAAAAAATGTGAACACTCTAAGGTTCACTCATGAAATAGAACTAATGTATATCAAAATGTTGCACACTAACGTGCACATAAAATATCACTGCCATCATTGTCGAATAAATAATCGCGACATGCCATGCGTCAATAGATTTCCGTCGAAGCAAGCCCAATGGATCCATGCACAGCCCCCACACTAACCCTACCACGGATCTGCACTGACATTCACAATATATGCTCAAAATATGTGACAAGTTAGAGGTGATCAGTCTCGCTTGCACATAAAATAAATCTCCATCAAATAAATCCATAAATTCCAAATAATGCGAATAATTCCAACACAATAGCAAAGTAACCTTCTACTTGCTCTACTTGCCTAATGACCACAAACATTGAGAAAGATATTTGCATACCCATGAAAACTGCATTAACATAGATTCAAGCACTAGAAAAGGCGATCACCAAAAAGCAACCTAATGATTGCCCTTTCATTTAAGAAGGCTAAATACAAAGCGACATGCTTAACCTTAACCAAAGCAGTATGGTTGAGAAGAATTTTGAGAGACATGAGAGTAGTTTAGGAGCAAGTTTCATTGCAACAATGAAAGTTACATCGTGATTGCAAAGAATCTCGTGTTTGATTCTGACACAAAGTACATTGAGATCTAGTATCACTTATGTGTGAGCTCATCATGGACCGAGTGGCCAAGATGGTCGCTACTAAAAACGAAAAATTTTGCGAACATCTTCACAAAGGCTCTTAGGAGATATCTTATGCAATGACATCCTAATCGACTCGACATTGGGTTGAACAAGTAATTCACCTACATGTGGACAACTACATTGAGTGACATGTTGAAAACCAATGTTGCATCCTCTACTTGTCAATGTACCATGGTTGACCTTGGTTGAGCAGTTAATTCACCTACAAGTAATTCACCTACATGTGGACAACTACATTGAGTGAGATGTTGAAAACCAATGTTGCATCCTCTACTTGTCAATGTACCATGGTTGACCTTGGTTGAGCAGTCCAATGCCTAGCAAGATCCAATTTAGACAATATACGATGCCAAATAGTCAAAGATGACTTAAATAGGTTTGGTACACAATCATAGTTGTTATTTGATAGGCGTCACGCCCGTTTTTGAGCAATTTGACCGGAAAATACTTGTAAATTTTTAAAATGTCTACTAAAAATTACACTAAAATACAAAAAACTTGCTATATGTAGGACTTCGAACTCGTCAATTTTGAAGGGCAAGGGTGCCCATCAAAAATCTAGCGCGTAACAACTGATATTCCCATATTTGGAAACATTAAAGGCTGAAGGAGATTTCCCTAGATACCTTATCCTCCATCAATCTTCCCAAATCCCTAGGGACCTTGATCTTCAACCTTTTAGCAGATCTTCCCTAGAGAGAGTTGCAAAACACCTAAATGGTTATGCGCACTAGAGCGTTGGTCTATTCATGTAGTCTAATATTACCGGGATTGGGCAAATGCTTTAATGTGGTCACAAGATTCTAAATAATTGGTCTATTATGTAGCGTAATATTACATCAAATGCTTTAATGTGGTCAGAAGATTCTAGATAATTGGTCTATTATGTAGTGTAATATTACATCAATCACCCACCCGACCAAAATGCAAATCTGGGCCCCTATTTTATTAATTAATTAGTGCCAGCAAGGGGCACCAATTAGTTAATGAATATATCTAAAGTTACACTTGGCTGTGACCTCACTTAATTATACTAGGATTAATTAATGTCTAAGATTATACTTTGGGTGTAACCTTAATTACGTAAAGGTTTAGAAGGTTTTTTATTTGGTAATTTCCAGCAGGCCCTAGCCATCGAATGAAATAGAGGCCCTTTTTAATAGCCTTCGAACATGCAAAAGAACATGGAAAAAAACGAGAACTTTCCATACCCTTCTAACTACGCCACTGCACTAAGGTTCGTGTGCTCCACTTTTTTTATTATTTAAGGTCGACTCTTGGCTTCCCACTATTTTAATTAATTGTGAAAATAAATGTTGAAGGGGCACTATTTAATTAATACCCTCACAATTATTTGCAATTATGAATATGGGTGTGCAAATAGAAAGGGTCATCATTTTATTGACTTTTTCAAGCATAATCATTACATACTAAAATGAAACCTTAGAAAAACACTCTTATTCTTGAAAAACTCACAGAATATATTCAATGAAAATGCAAAACAACATTTTGGTGCCCTATTTTTCACTTGTCTACATTCATTACACGTGTGTTCTTTATTGGCGTGCACCCTTTATCCTTCATAACATATGTATGTAGCCTTCCGAAGCATTTGTTCATGGAGCAGATTGGAACATGTTCCATTTATGATATGGACTAGCCCTTTATCCTTTATGTATGTAGCCTTCTAAAGCATCAATTTATCCTTTATCCTTTATGTACTTTTGTTCATGGAGCAGATTGGAACATGTTCCATTTATGATATGGACTAGCCCTTTATCCTTTATGTATGTAGCCTTCTAAAGCATCAATTTATCCTTTATCCTTTATGTACGTGCATTTGTTCATGGAGCAGATTGGAACAAGTTCCATTTATACCATCGAAGCTATCTTTTCTTTAAAGCACATGCGTGGAAAGCACAAGCATCTATTGTCATCTTTTCAGTAGTGCTTCAATATTATTATTCATCTTCATTTGTTTGCAGTTTGCACTTTGTTAGCCCAAGGAAGGTCATGCATTTGTGTCCCCACCATGTGTGATTTCTTACATGGCATCATTCGGATGGCATGATGATAGACACATGCTGAACCATAACCAAAACAAAACCAAAAGTCTAGAAGCCTGTAAGTAGAAGCCGCCATCGTAACGCACTTGCATTATATGGCTATCACAATGACATGCCGAATCAGAACAAAAACAAGGTCTATGGTTAGGGCAGTGTACTGAATCTCTCTCTTGTTTGAGGCCAAGGCCGACATTTTATTGACGAATTTCGATGGCCGCTTTTCAAAGCTTGTAGGGCTCGAGCCAGCTGCAGATGTGTGTAACCAAACTGCTCTCACAAGTAAACTTGGACACTGCTCTAGTTTTGAATGAAGCACAAGGTACTCCTATTTGTTTGGTTGATCAAGGAATTGCTACGTTAGAAGCTTAATTTTTACTTGCTGTGCTGTGCCAGATTACAAATTATTATAATCCAATTGGAAGGCTATAGATATTACTAGCACCTTGACATGATACAGGACATCACATTTTCAACTTCTGGAACAAATTAAAATGACTTGAACATGAACACTACAATCTCAGTGCTCAATGACCAATGGATGTAAATCAGCACCATAACAATCTCAGTGAGCTTGCACTCTGACTCAGTTTTTTGCCTTGAACACTACAGATAGATTGTCCTTAAACAAACTCAAAGCAATTAAAAAACCATGACAGAAGAACCTCAGAATCATGCCTTCATCTTGGTAACAACACATACATCAACTTTATGGAGCAACAAAGCATGTGAGTCATGAGGCAAGTACCTAGATGTCCAGATAGGGCTGCAATTACCTCACACACAATCCACCTCAAAATCCACTTCCATGTAGAATAGCAACACATCTTTGTGAAAATATCATCGCAGCTTTCGTGACTAGCATAAAGATTGACAGCCACTTTGAGAGCTTTTAGTTATTATTCTTAAAAAGAATACATTGATACAAGGTTGGTTGCGTACTTAACGTAGAGCATATTCAATAACAATAGTTTCAATTCAGTATCTCAGCCATCAGGCCTGCACTTTCTCATGCTTCAAGGGCTTCACAATTTCCCATGTGAAGTCTGGATCATCACGACCAAAGTGGCCATAAGCTGCAGTCTTTTGATAGCGTTTTCCACCTCCTCTCCTCAGGTCAAGGTTGATAGCAATCATGCCAGGACGAAAATCAAAGTTCTGCTTGATAATTTCCAAAATTTCTGCATCGGGAATTGTTCCGGTCCTGTATGTGTCCACAAAAACAGAGAGAGGCTCTGGCACACCAATGGCATAAGACACCTGAACAATGCAGCGCCGGGCAAGCCCAGATGCAACAACACTTTTGGCAGCTTGCCTTACAATGTAAGCTCCACTACGGTCCACTTTGGTGGGATCCTTGCCAGAGAAAGCACCACCGCCATGAGCCCCCCAGCCACCATAAGTGTCAATGATGATCTTCCTTCCTGTCAGACCCGCATCTCCATGAGGGCCCCCTATCACAAAACGCCCAGAGGGGTTAAGGTGGAAAATGGTCTTCTCATCCAAGTACTTCTCTGGAATCACTGGTTTGATAACATGCTCCTTCAAATCAGCAGCTATCTCATCATTGGTGACTGTCTCATCATGCTGAGTTGAGATGAGCACTGTATGCACTCGTATAGGGACCATGGCACCACCTTCATTTTTATACTCAACTGTGACTTGAGTTTTGCCATCTGGGCGTAACCAGGCGCATTTTCCATTCCTCCTGACTTCAGTGAGCTTGGCTCCAAGCTTAGTAGCCAGCACATGGCTCAGAGGCATAAGCTCTTCCGTTTCATCAGTGGCATAGCCAAACATGTGACCTTGATCACCTGCACCGATTTCCTCAGGCTTTTTGGTAAAGTGTCCATGGACACCCTGCGCAATGTCTGGGCTCTGTTGCTCAATGTTCACAAGCACCTTGCAGTTGTTGGCATCAAGTCCTACTTCATCAGACACAAAGCCAATCTCTCTGCAAGTGTCCCTCACAATCTTTTCATAGTCCACCTTGGCCTTGGTGGTGATCTCACCAAAGATCATAACCATGTTTGTCTTCGTGCAGGACTCACATGCCACCTTACTCTCAGGGTCTTGCTCCAAGCAGGCATCAAGCACCGCATCAGAGACCTGGTCACAGAGTTTGTCAGGGTGTCCTTCATTCACAGACTCGGAAGTGAAAAGGAAGGTCTCCATTCCAAAACCTGATGAGCACCCTGTTAGAACAACAACCATGTCAAGTATCAGTGATACGAGTGATGCAACATATGAACAGCCAGTTCTGGACAAATCAAGCAGCCAAGTTCCATATCAAAATCACAAACAATTCAAGCTCCCACTTGGTCTAAATGAGATCGAATTCAACTCAAAACAAGATAAATTCCAAGATAACGCTTCTACATCTCAATATTGGATACACATTTAACACATCCCAGTGATGCCTCAACCTTGGTCTCTCAAGCCTAACACAAAAATGGAAGATCCCAAAATGGCACAACAATAGTTTTTTTCCGTCTCAATTCTGGATGCACAGAAAGCATAAATGCAAGTCCAGAAAAGAAGCCGGATATTGCAAATGTGAGGAATTACTGAGTGGCAATCTGTATGTACAGTGCTAGAGGTGTGGGGGGGGGAGGGGGTGGTTTGGGGAGGGGCAGTGTACCAACACGTCAAAGCATAGGGAACGAACACTGGGACACCCATTCCTGCAGGTGGCTGAGAGGGTAATGCCCGAATGGGTGGACCAGAACCCATTCCCAACCATTATGGTGACTGGGACAGATCAGTAGACAGAAAATAGGAGGCAGCGTTCTGCAATCCAATCATAATAATCGGAAGACAGAGAATGGGAGACGGGTATTCTGCAATCAAATCACGAGAGACAGAGAGAATACACGGCAAGTTCTTCCCGGTTTGTCGTTTGTATTTAACCTGCGCAGGTGAAATGAAATCAACTAATAACGATGACTGCCCCTACACATCTTGTTGATTGTTCCATTGAAATCTCGCATTCTCAAGACTCCCCAAACCCCAGAGACACCAGAACTCCTTTAAAAGGCGTTAGATCTAATCGGAGTCCAAGAAATTGCAATGCGAGAAACTTGGAAAAGGCTTAGTTGAAAGAGAAGAGCGTTAAAAGCCTGAATGCATAGCTCTACAAGTGCTTGAACTGCATATTGCAATTAGAAAATGGTGAAAGAGAGATCTCAGGAAAACCGATGGAAAGGACGATGCAACAGAAACCTTGAAAGAATAATTTGCAGAGACTGGGAGATCTAGCTGCACAACATGCAAAAGCCCTAGCGAAATGTAGTTCTGCCTTGATGCTAAGAGCCTGGAGACCACGAATCAACCCTAAGAACCTACTAAACATGAAGCATGATCAGAGAACGTAGAAAACGCGATGGAGAAAACCTAAAAACCTGCATAAACCTTGAAAACAGACAGGCAGTGCAAAAAATAATACAGAAAACTTGGGACAAAAAAGTTAGGAAGCATTAGACTTGAGGAAAACAAAGGGCCTTGAGTGATTAGGTTAGAAAAAAACTGCAAAGATGGGGCAGAAGCCGTGGTTTAGGTTAGGACCTGCAAAGACGAAGCTGTGCGGAGAGAGACGCATACCTGGAATTGCGAGAGGAAAGACGTGCGAATAAAGAAGAAACACGAGGACAATTTATACCCCGCCGGATGCACCACATTCCACTACTTCCGCACTAGTTGTTGCATCTAACGATGCACCTTGCCTACCAGCCCATCGCACGGCTCAGGTCCCACTGCTAACATCTAACGATGCACCTTGCCTGCCAGCCCATCGCACGGCTCAGATCCCACTACTTGTGCACCCACCGATCCATCGGACGGATCAGATCCCGCTCGCGCATCCGACGGTTCATGGGATGGGCGTGTTAAAAAGTAAAGTATTTTGTGACATCTAAAGTGTATATATATATCTATTACTTATTAACCATGGATTTTGGCAAACTGTCCTTCTTGATGAGTTGAAGAGTTTTATTATATGGTCTACTTCGTAGGTGGAGGCGGGAGATGTCGAGACTGCTAAGACGGAGAACAAGGAGACACGGCAACAAACAAGCACTAAGGTGGCTAGGCAATGGTGAGGCTTGCACTCAGAGAGTCACGTGCATGATATTGCCTCAAGATGAGGCCGTGGCAATGATGTTGCTACATCTCCACACATTAAAGTTAATCAAAATTGATTAAAATTATGTGTGTCTATTTATATTTTTAATTTTAATTAATTTAATCAAAATTAATTAAAATTATGTGTGTGTGTGTATAAGTACATGTGCCTATGTATCTAAAACATAATATTGTATATACTAATATTTACATGTGTGTGTGTGCCAGCCACTCCACACCCTCATCATACCTAGCGTCCATCTTGCTTGGTCGTCGACCTTGAACACTCGGAGAGAGAGAGAGAGAGAGAGAGAGAGAGAGAGAGAGAGAGAGAGAGGACACCTTGTGAGCCCTCTCCTTGCGTGTTTTAGAGAGAGAGAGAGAGAGAGAGAGAGAGAGAGAGAGCACAAGGGCGTGGACAAAGATAGAGAGAGAGACCACAAGGGAGGTGGACAAAGATAGAGATAGGATCACAATCTTCTCCTCGGCTAGGCACACACAAACAGAAGCATCTTTCCCCAATGTACTATGTGTGCCCGCACACATGCATCTTCTAGCCTTCTCAAACTAATCTTATATTTTTTACAAGCCCTTTTCTATTGACAAACTTGAATATGATAAAAAGGTGCCCTACATAACATGCTCCTAAGTTTATTCACAAATTTTTGTCACTCCCACATAACTTAATCCAACATTCAAAGGACGAATGCATTGGGAATATGTTAAGTTCATACCCATAAATCAAGCAAATAGAAGGCATTTATTCAAGAATCAATGATCTCCTCCAGAATTATTGTCCTTGTATATTGCCTCTTTTACTCTATATGATTGGGTACTACCAACAAATCACATCCTTTTTCACATTGGATATTAATAAACAAATATTCATGTTCATCATCATATGTGCAAATTGTATCTTTTCTACACAAGGAAAAGTATTAATAGAGAATCCACGTTCATCTACTAATTGATTAAAGATTTTCATTGCACTAGAAAAGCATGTCTATTTACACATGTTAGAAATTATAAGTGGGTGTATTTTGGCATAAAAGTGTATTGCACTAAAAGGCATGTCACACACAATTGACACAAGGAACTACCTCCTGGGAAGGCCCTACGACATGTACATAAGCTCTTAGTTTTACTACCAAAGGGATCGGGAAGGGAGCTTATGAGATGTTGATAGGTTTTGGATGAATGGAATAATCCATCTAAGCATTTAGAAGGATCATGTAAGAAAATCTGGAAAGGGCATTATTAATTTGAACCATTGTTTTTTTTTAATTCAAATTCTAGGCATGCTTGGGTGGCTCTTCCAATTCTAGAGAGCTAGGACACTACATAACAAACATTGAAAGTATACAACTTTGGTTCAAAGAAAATGTAAGTCACTTCAAGGAGTTATTCATTTTATTTATAAGGGGTATAGAGACACACTTGTAGCCATATGTTAGTTGTATTGGTTGTCCATTAGTACTCACTATAAGCCTAGAGAAGTGTATATTTTTTATTCATCCAACAAAGAGCAATGTCTAACAACCCCATATGCTCAAATCTATTAATGATATTAGTGATTACCCCTAGGCCTTATTCCTTTTTATAGTCACATTTGGCTATGAAAAAAGGCATCGTCTTTTACCCAAATCGTTTTTCAACGTATGATGCTACGAACACTTCACAACCATAGCATTCCCTTGTATAATACATATATTAGTTGAACTTAACCATATAACTTCATAAGCATTCGCATCATTTGAGATTTAACCGTCTTGCTAATTCACCCAAAAAAAGATTTTGAGATGCCACCAATGTACCTACTACCACAGTAGATTCAAACTTAATAACTCTTTTAGCTAGCCCTTTTTTTTTGCAAGAGAGGGAATTGAATTTTGAGATGCCAGCAATGTACCCACCAAGGTGGAATCAAACCCAATACCTCTTTCGATGCATGGGTGCTACTATTAAACTATAGCCTAGGAGGTAGCCCGTATATACTTTAGGACCCATATATACTTTAGGATGTGATATCATAATATTTAACTCTTACAACTTAAGAAATTAATAACCATATCAATCTCCTAATTAGTGTTCACATACCCAGGACTTTGTTGGACTCTTTCCATTCTCAAAATGGAAGCATAATTATTTAGGTCTCGTACATTGTAGAATATCTTTAATAGTACCATCTACAAGAGTTGGGTCTACCTTTGGCACATAGGAGCACATAGGATTCCCATAACAAAAAGCATATTTGATTTGATCTACCTTTGGCACTCAAGCTCCGAGTAAAAACAAACCAAAATCCATTTTTGTGAATGAATTCTCAATAAATATATATGTGTACTTTTTAATATAAAACTCAATTTGCAAGCCTTAATAGATAATTATCAAATTTTCATGATAATCTTAGCACACTTTTATTAATTCAATAAATTTCATTGATTACATTAAACCTTTATTTTTCCAAACTTTGTTCATGGTCTTGTGAAACCCTAGGTACTACACATCCATGATAATTTAAGACAAAAACCATATATTTTATTCATACTCAAATTATCCCCTTGTCTTTCTTTGATGTGTTTTACATAGAAATTGATTACACAATTGTCTTTCTTTGATATCAAGATTTAACTAGAAAAAACACATTAAGTTATGTTCAAAATTACACCTTAATTTTTAGTCGTTATCACAAAAAACACACACATTAAGTTTTGTTCACAATTGCACATCTTAATTTTTAGCCATTATCACTCCCCAAAAAAATCAATATTCCTATCCTTTATGCTTACGTGACAATAAAAATGAAAGCACATTAAGAGTTCAAATTTAGAAATCATTCCAAATGCTTTTTTTTGTTTTAAAAAAATCATTACGATGCCAAACTTAAAAGATTATACATCTTAATGTTGAACGAGCACTTCTAATATTCTCAATTGCTCATTATTTGATAACCTTGATAATGAGGGATTATGACCTTGATAATGAGGTATTATGACCTTTAAAAATTATGCTTTGATAGAAAGATTTATTTTGGTATTTTGCAATGAGAAATTATAGAAAAATATTCCCTTTTGTTAGCATAATTTTCTTGCTAATGTTCTCTTTACAAGATATCTATCTTATAATGATGCTAAACTTAATAGATTATACATCTTAATGTTGACCAAGCACTTCCAATATGCTCAACTGCTCACTATTTGACAACCTTGATAATGAGGGATTATGCCCTTTAAAAATTATGCTTTGATGGAAAGACTTATTTTGGTATTTGGCAATGAGAAATTATAGCAAAATATTCCCTTTTCTTAGCATAATTTCCTTGTTAATGTTCTCTTTACAAGATCGCTACCACACCTTTTTGAATTTTCTCTTACTTTACACTTGTTTTTTGTTTATTTGATGTGAAATTAGATGACACATGTGACTTTTTAAGATGCTCCATCCTAAGATGATCATTACATGCTAAAAAATAACTCTAATCTAATTATGTCCCTATTAATGAAAATTCGACAACCTACAAATCATTTTTGTGATTAAGACTTTATGCATAATTTTTACTCTTTGAGGTCATACAATCACATACCTAAGCTGTATTGAGAATATTGTGTATATGCATGGAATTCAATCATTATTTTATTTCCTTCACACATTCTACCAATAATTCACTTCTTTTTTCAAAAAGTAATGTGACTCGCATGCATAAACTATAGAAGTAATGTTACATGTGCTAATGTAAGGTACTTAATGGCATTTTATGAAATGATCTATTTTTTAGTGTTTCTTCTCGAAGATGCTCAATTTCTTTATGAAAATTTTATATGAGTTAAGGTTGCTCAAGGAAACACTCTCTATGCTTTCTCGCATTGGTTCAAAGATTCTAGTAGCTCTGAATGGAGCCGTAGCTAGTGAGGTCAATGTTTTATAGTGGGGAACCTCGGTTATCCTACGGATGGCTCTAGTTGGTGTTATAATCTTTGTGAGAAACCTTATAAAAAGGAGTCACTATTGAGAATGTGTACATACTATTTAGTTCTTGATGAGGTTTCTCCTACTCATAACCAAACCTCCTCCTTCTTGGAGGTAGGGTAACTCCATAGTTCACAAGTCAATGGGGGTTCTCCTACTCACAACCAAACCTCCTCCTTCTTGGAGGTAGGTTAACTCCATAGTTCACAAGTCAATGGGGGTTCTCCTACTCACAACCAAACCTCCTCCTTCTTGGAGGTAGGGTAACTCCATAGTTCACAAGTCAATGGGGGTTCTCCTACTCACAACCAAACCTCCTCCTTCTTGGAGGTAGGGTAACTCCATAGTTCACAAGTCAATGGGGGTTCTCCTACTCACAACCAAACCTCCTCCTTCTTGGAGGTAGGGTAACTCCATAGTTCACAATTCAATGGGGGTTCTCCTACTCACAACTAGACCTCCTTTTAACTTCATAGTTCACAAGTCAATGGGCATGCTAAAAGTAAAGTATTTTTTTGTGACACGATGTACATATAGTGCAACTTCACTCCAACTTATTAGTTCTAATAGCACCTTCCCACAAACCCAATTAACTATGCTAATTACATATTAAAATGCAATGTCTTTTATAATTAGGTCAATTTTGGCACATTTGGGAATTTATGTGCAAAACTTGGCTAGCACATCAGCTTTCATATGTGGGAATGTGAAATAAAAAATTGTGCTGGAAATATTAGTTGCTCTAGATTGGCTTAACTACTGGGAAAATTTCTTAAGGTCAAGTCCCCCTCCTAACATGCAATGGTCTAGACTCCTTCCCTCTCAAAGAGTCCACCACTCTAGGCCACCATCTTACAATGTTTTTGCTCTCATGTTAATGACCCCAATGCCCCTTCTAGTCTATGACAACCACTCCAAACCCTTGGCATTCCTCATGTCCATATCTTAACCATCAACCTTTAAAACTTGTAGAGTTCTGCCATAAATTGAGAGAGAGAGAGAGAGAGAGAGAGAGAGGATCATAATTTTCACACCTTTCGCCAACTTTGATCAATAACAAAAGATGTTGGCTTTGTTTTTACAATGTGTCAAAAACGGGCGGCTAAAAAAGTGGAGAGTTATAACATATATGTGAACATTCTCTTCATTGGCATGTAAGTGGGGTTTACCCTTAGCAATGGTATCTCATGCACATAGATTCTTGCAAACTCTTATATTCAAAGGAATTATGTGTGCCATTCTGGTTGTATGCCAAATGCCTCAATTGGTAGGTCTACACTATCATATTCTATGATGGCGTACGCACCTCCTGTATGGATTGGATGCATCCTCTTTGATCTCTTGTAGCTATGCACAATTATGTAAAAATTGACCAAGTGTAGTCAAAATCATTAAGTAATGATGTACGCATGGCTCGTAGACATTTATAAATATATTGGTATCAATTAAGAATACCATGTGGGGGGTACTAAATGCTTTGATGAATGTTGAGGTATGAAAATGTATCATAGGCCTCTAACCACCCATGTTTTTGAAACCACTTCAAACTAGCCTATATGATATCTAGTAGGGCAAGTATTAAAGGGCAGGTTATCTGGAATAAAAAGCTCCAAAAACTCTTCCTTGTCATCCAAAATGGTGGAGTTTTGTAATACTCTACACCATGCTTGTCAACACCACAGATTGATATTCTTTAGTTAGAAAATCAACCTTCTCATTGTGAGATTGATTTTCTAAAACAATACTATGAAAAAAGTATCTAGAAATTGAAAGAGGACAAGGAGAAGATTCAAGATCTTGAAAGAAAACTAGCTATGGCAGGAGAGAAGAATACAACATTAGGACGGTGTAAAAGATCAAGGAAGCCAAATAATATTGAGAATTTTATGCCAGGGTCATCCCAAATTTATAAACGTGTATTTACAGTATTGTAAGTAACAATGTATGCTTTGTTTTTTATTGTAACAATGTCATGCTTATTCATTATTGTTCTTTATACACACGAGGATTCTAACTAAGGTGTTATTTTCTATTGTTTAGAGAGGTGCTACATCTTGATAAAGAGAATATGGATCCAAATAAAGCTTTACTGGGATACACTAAGCTATTGAAACTAGTCTTGATGGAGCAATTAATGGCAGGAGAAAGTTTATAGAGCAGTGAAACATAAATTCATGAAGGATTTTTTGGAAGAGAATGCTATAGAGGAAAATGTTATTCAATCTACTCTTGATAATGTTGGCACCCATTCTCAGATATATAAAACTTTGAAGTAGAAGCTTAAGAATAAAAACATTACAGATAATCTTCTTCACAAGCCCTTCAATGTATCTCGAAAGAGTGCTGCAATGAATGCTCATGTTCTTTAATTCTTGGGGACACCATTTCATATTAAATATGTTTATCATGGCAAAAGAAAAGATTTGTTCTTCAATGAATTCAATAACATATGGGTAGATCTCATCACACTTCAAAAAGCAATGGTCAAATTTTATGAAACATATTAAGAGGAAGCATACAGAGTATTAAAATTTGTTAAACAACCAGAAACAAGAAAGGGTTTCAATAACATTAATGAACAAGGAGTTGGACCCAATGATCAGTCAACATATTTTAATTTTATTGTGTAGGCAGAGAACAACATTTGGTAGCTTGGGGCTTTTGAGGTAATTTCCATTCTAAGGTTTGATAAAGATAAAAGACTTTGATTTTATTTAGCCATTTGATAGCATAATAACATTTCTCTATTCTACTATTATTTCTATGAAGGTTGATAAAGAAGATCATGCCATATTGCAATGGGTCTTTCATCACACTTTAATACCATAGATCATTAACAGCCAAATAAAATGCTCTTTATTACAAGTTAATGATTATGAAGAATTTTCTATGGAATGGCACTTGGCAGGTGATTTAAAAACAATCAAGTGTATGTACAATATTAAAATAAGTCCAACTCTTAAGCATCCATGTATATATTGTATGGGGGTAGTAGCAGATGAGCTTGATACCAAGTATTGGACCGATCTGCTCAATTGGCATCTATATGATTTGCTTTTGAGCCAGTGCTTGATATCCCATTGTCTAGAGTACATAATTTTACTTTACATGCTTTGTACATAATAGTCGAGAAGTTAGTCTATCTTTACATATGTTTTGCTTTGTGTAGAATAGTCGAGAAGTTAGTCTATTTTTACATATGTTTTGCTTACAAGCTTTGACCATAACCAACACAAGAAAGAGTTATAAAAGCTTTGGAAAAGGTTCTATTGGATATAGGATTACATGGAGGAAATGTGCATATTGAAAAAGATATCAAACTTTCATCAAATGAACATGATGTGCCTACCAAACCATTTATTGTCGTTGGGTGTGAAAAGCAAAAGATTCCTATCATTCCATGGGGACCAAAAGAAAGAAGGCAAGAAATGATAATCAACAATAAAATATGGAGCATGAAAGCTTATACACAATGTTGTCAAGGATTTTGGAGACAGTGGAAATGCAAGAAATCACAAAGCTAACACATAGTTAATGCTAGATAAACTTTTTCTATTTTGTGAAAAATCTGAGAAGTGGGAGAGAAAAGACCATGAGGAGTTTCAGAAAGCCATCAAAGCTTTCCACAAAACATTCAAAGAAGCTTGGACAAGCAAAGCAAACACTTTACTCATTACATGGTAAATAAGAAAGATCTCTCTTGGTTTTAATCAATCTCTATTTACTTAGGTGTCTCCTATTTTTGTTTTACAGCATATTATATGTAATCATTTGCCATATTTTGTAAGTAAATATGGAAGCCTAGCTCTTTGGTCCACTCAAGGTATGGATAAGTCCCACTACCAAGCCAGGGCTTCATTCTTCCGACACATAAGGAGACATGGTAGACAGACAAGAGAAAATAGTTTGCTAGAGGCATTCCAATGGTTTTATTGCAAAATAGTTCAGTGGATCATCAGACTAAAAGAACTTAATAAAAAATCTCAAGTAAAAAATGGTAATATGACT
Organism: Cibotium barometz; assembly: GCF_041138505.1. Taxonomy (NCBI): domain Eukaryota; kingdom Viridiplantae; phylum Streptophyta; class Polypodiopsida; order Cyatheales; family Cibotiaceae; genus Cibotium; species Cibotium barometz. The sequence continues at coordinate 21,592,046 of NC_141068.1, read as the reverse complement.
TGTTTAAAGACAAAGAAGACAACACACATGGAACACATCTAGTGCAACATCTAAATGTTTTCAATGGAGAGCATTGCGTTAACGGTACTAAAAAAATATGTTTCTTTGCATCAAAATTCAATAACCAGATTTCATAATCATAAAGCATCATTCCTCAGGCTTACATATGGTCTCTTCTTTGTTACATAGCTTCTCTTTTTTGGTATAACATCATCCCTTTGACCTACCTTCATGGCCTTAAAACTATGAGTTTTTTATTGTAACGAAGCAGCTCATGTTTTTCATAAGCTGGAATCTTGCTTGGATCCTCTATTCCACATCCAAGTGCATATGATAAATATTTCAAATTGTAAGTATTATTGAATGAAAAAAGAACCTATGAGCATCATTATACAAGCGGCATAATATACTTGCAACATCCATAAATTCATTGTTTTTTAACTTCAAATCTAGACCCAAATACTTGTATGGGTCCTTATCAACAAACCTAGCATATGCTTGTAAATTCAGAGCAATTATTGCAAGGTAGTAATCCTATCTTATGTCAAAGACATTTTGAACACATGTAGTTAACACATTCAAATTGACCAATTCTAAATAAAGGGAGCACGAGAACAAGGAAATGCACTCTTCCTCAACATCATCACAAGCCGGTTCTACTCTTATAATTGTCTCCTCTCGAAGTCTCTCGACATTTAGCTATAGACTCATCTCTCTTTGCCTTGGGGTTTAATTTCTCTTCTTCTTCTTCATCGGAGTGTTCTATGTGTAGGCACATCTCTTGCTATAATGGTTTCTTCCTTTAGTTTATCTCCCTTTTCATCATGTCTAAAAGCATGTTAAGATAACATACAAATCCGATGTGGTCATCAACCAGCCTACATTTGTTGTTGTGTCTGACGCAATTACTCTATGTTCTTTTTAAATTCTCAAATAGATTTGCTATGATTATATTTAGCTTGCTTCTTAAATGTGCCTCTAGAATTACGTTGTTCACATGGACATACATCTGGCCCTCACAAACTAGGTTGCCTATGTCGGTGGTCCTTTAAACTCTTCCAGTTTTTCTTTTAAGCAATCCTCTAATCCCCTGAGAATACATTGCAAATTAAACTCCATATTGAACATCTCTAAAATTTCAAACATAAGATGATGATGTTGAATCTTATGCAAGAAATCACATAGCATTTCTTGGGGAGTTTTTGGTATATCATCACCTTCCTCCAAAGGGAAAAAATGTTCTTCCCATGCCATCTGGAGATTGAAATAAAAATACTTGTTGCCATAGAAGAAAGCCTCTAAGCTGCAAGACAATGTGATAAGGTAAAACATGACGTGAGAGCACCACTTTTCACATTATATTTAATGAACACTACAACGTAAGAAGATAATTATAGAGATAAAAAAGTACCTAGATCGCATTGTACATCTTCTCTATTGGGTAGGTAAGAGGCCACGATGTCTTTTTGGCACATACAAACTAAAAATCACAAAAAAGAGCAAAACATAGTGATTAACTACCTTCTGGGCTAAAAGTAAGTACATGCATTAGCAATGTGACGTAGAAGCCAAGTGGGACAAACACTAAGCAGCACCACAAAGAGAATTTTTCACATAGTGTACATCACGAAATAGCTAGAAAATAAATAGACACTTCACTGGGGGAATAGGACTACCAAGATTGCATTGACACTTCATTGGGGGAATAGGACTACCAAGATTGCATTGTATAACTCTAGCATCAACGGGGGTAGATTTAAGATGGCGGTGCATATGGACCAAAAAACGATAAACAAAGTGAGAGTGACAACTTGCATGGCTTGCTACAACGATCTAGGTATACGCATGTCTACTAGAGTTAGATATCCAAGTATATGCATGTCTACTAGCTCACGGTGTTCTATATTTTATCTATTCTCTACATCTCCTCTGCTCTCCTACTCCTCTGTTGTCCTCTATATCTTCTCCTGGTCTATTCTATTGCTCTTCTTAGTACTCTTCTCTACTCGGCTTGGCTCGCTTGAAAAATCTACTGGTCTCTGCTCTTCCCCGACGGCTCAAACTCTCTTCATCAAGTCTAAGTGATCGAGGTAAGGCAAAGAGAATAGTCAATTATGGTGCTCTTGTCTAGTGGTTAACACTGTTATAATGCATTTAAGAATAGTAAAATCATGTTTCTATTGTGTAACTAACTCACAAGACCGACTACTACAACACGAAAAGATAATAAGCTGCACTAGGAGATAGCTTGATCGCATTGTAGAGCACAAATCTATTGTGTTTATTCATTTTGGCCCATGTAAACCTCACACGACTGCTACAATGCCAATAGAAAATAATTTGGACAAGGAGATACCTTGATCGTGTTGTAGAGTAATATTCTATCGCATATGTAAGATCCCTGTTCCCACCGAGCAACGGATTCAGGATACTGGCAACGAAAGTAGCACTTCTCGCACGGGATAGGGGTCCCACATTCGGGGCCTCACCCACGGATATCCGGATAAGAGACTAATCCGTCGGTTGTTCCAAAACCGAACCCGAAAAAACTTCCTTTATCGGAAAGCACGGGTGATTCCACCAGGAAAACTTTTACTCTAACGTAGTCAAACCCTTACTGATCAAACAGATCCGACTGCATCTATAAAGATACTTGGTCAGATCAAGGAAGAAACTTGCGCTTGGATCATTGGGATCAACGCTTTTTTCCCCATCAAGAGGCACAGCCGTTGATTCCTATCCATAGAACAATTACTATCCGGGATTTGCTTTATCTATCGTAGTAACAAAATTTGAGTCTCGATTTACGGATCCATCAGTCCAGCCTAACCCCATCCAGTCCTATGGGTTAGCCAACCCCACTGTAGTGATGGGATCCAATTAAGAATTTGGTTAGGTTTTGTCCCGGGACCAAGGAAAAGAGTTCCAAGGCCCCCTGGTCGAAAGTTCATGCAATTATAAAGCTAGTCACACCACTTACACACCCAATATGAAATTGCCTTTTTACAGATTCAACCAAAAACAATCCTTTAATAAAACCATAGTATCACTGATCACAATCTTCCAATTTATCCGGTTGATTCAATTTCCCATCATTCCTTCATGAGAGTATCTATGGCATCATTGGCAACTAGAACGCTCACCACCTGTCCACACAGGGGCCTTTTCAATGGTTCCTAGCCCATAATACTCGGTCATATAATCACTTATCAAGATGGACTCTCGTTGAAGATCAGCAAGATCAACCAACAGATCCATATAAAGAGCCATGGACTCATCCGTTGAGGACCAGCAAGGTCAGTCAACCAGATCCATGCCCGGTTTCAGAAAACAACTCTTACTCCTTGTTCCAATGTCTTCCTCGACGCACGCGTGGGTATCCTGGGCGACCCAGAGCCCGAGCACCGTATGGTCAGCACCCTCTAGGATCCTTCGCAGGTGACCTAGCGCTTCACTCATAGGCCGCTTCCTTGGCCCCTCATCCACCGTACCAGAAGCTCACCATTTTAATCGCACTGAGGCTGGTCAAGACCTCGGCCGACCTTGCTGCGCGAGACGTCCTCCATTGACTCTCCGTCAGCAGTTGCAACTTTATCAGTTAGGTCTCCACGACCTTGATCACAAGACGGTCAAAATGCTTTCCCAGCATTCTTGACATAAAACAGTCATTTACAAACAGTCACAAAATACAGTTTCTATATCGAACTCCGTCTTTCCACATTATCCCTCCTCAATTCACATTACTTGTTCCACATTCCCTTCATATGTACTCATTCTCATCCATTCATTCATATCAACGACACATTATTTCCCATACACATTCACCTTCATTATTCTTCATACACATCCATGTATACATCCATTTTCACATCCTTATTCATACATCCACATCCACATACATACATCCATACATACACATCCACATGCTTACATCCACATCTACATGCATACATCCATACATACACATCCATATGCATACATCCACATCCTCATTCTTACATCTACATCTACATGCACATTCATGCATCTTCATCCATACATCCACATTTACAAGCACATTCACATCCATACCTACATCTATTTTTTTCCTTCCCATTCATATAGCCCCATACGCCTTCACATCTATTCTTTTACATCACATCCGTCTTCACCTTATGACAACCCATATACATCTTATCTCATCACATACACTTCTTATCTCATTCCATACACATCTTATCACATCTTAACTCATCTTATCACATCCTAACTCATCTCATATACATCTTATCTCATCTTATCACATTCTTATCACATCTTAACTCATCTTATCACATCCTAACTCATCTCATGTGCATCTTATCTCATCTTATCACATGTCATACACCTCTTATCACATCTCATACACCACTCATCCCATAAGTACTTTATCCCATCACATACACTTCTTACCCCATCCCATATCCACATTCACATCTATACAACCATATTACATCCATTCTCGTCCTAACACATCCCATATACATCTTATCTCATCTTATCACATCTCATACACTTCTTATCACATCTTAACTCATCTTATCACATCCTAACTTATCTCATGTGCATCTTATCTCATCTTATCACATCTCATACACCTCTTATCACATCTCATACACCTCTCATCACATCCTAACTCCTCTTATCACATCCTAACTCATCTCATATGCATCTTATCTCATCTTATCACATCTCATACACCTCTTATCACATCTCATACACCTCTTATCACATCTTAACTCATCTAATCACATCCTAACTCATCTCATATGCATCTTATCTCATCTTATCACATCTCATACACCTCTTATCACATCTCATACACCTCTTATCACGTCTTAATTCATCTTATCACCTCCTAACTTATTTCATAAGCATCTTATCACCTCTTATCACATCTTATACACCTCTTATCACATCCTATCACATCTCATATCTTTTTATAGAATACAAGAAAATTCTTATATTTGATATAAGATTTCTCTACACATTTATTTATGCATAAATTCCATTTAAGGAGACTAACACCTTCGAAATAAAAATCAATCTTTTATGCATCTTCTTATGCATAAATTCAATTTGGTAGGAATTACACTTTTAGAATAAAAGAATTTCTCTTATGCATCTAAGTTATGCATAAAATCCATTTATGATGAAAATCACACTTTTAGTATAAAAGAATATCTTTTAGGCATACCTCTATGCATGAAATCCAAATATAATAAAAGTCACACTTTTAAAATAAAATAATCAACTTTTATGCATATCTTTATGCATGAAATTCAAATATAATAAAAGTCACACTTTTATAATAAAATAATCAACTTTTATGCATACCTTTATGCATGAAATTCAAATATGATAAAAGTCTCACTTTTATAATAAAATAATCAACTTTTATGCATACCTTTATGCATGAAATACAAATATGTTAAAAGTTACACTTTTATAATAAAATAATCAACTTTTATGCATATCTCTATGCATGAAATCCAATTATGATAAAAGTAACACTTTTATAATAAAATAATCATCTTTTATGCATACATCTATGCATGAAATCCAAATATGATAAAAGTAACACTTTTATAATAAAATAATCAACTTTTATGCATACCTTTATGCATGAAATTCAAATATGATAAAAGTCACACTTTTATAATAAAATAATCAACTTTTATGCATACCTCTATACATGAAATCCAAATATGATAAAAGTAACACTTTTATAATAAAATAATCAACTTTTATGCATACCTCTATGCATGAAATCCAAATATGATAAAAGTAATACTTTTATAATAAAATAATCAATCTTATGCACACTTCTATGCATGAAATTCAATTGTGATAAAAGTAACACTTTTATAATAAAATAATCAACTTTTATGCATACCTCTATGCATGAAATCCAATTATGATAAAAGTAACACTTTTATAATAAAATAATCAACTCTTATGCATACTCCTATGCATGAAATTCAATTGTGCTAAAAGTAACACTTTTACATTAAAATAATAATCTTTTATGCATACCTCTATGCATGAAATCTAATTATGATAAAAGTAACAAAATAATAATCTATTATGCATACCTCTATGCATGAAAATCAATTATGCATAATATAAAAATCAATTTCTCTATGAATATCTTCAATTAATCTAGGATGATAATTCCTAGAATATGGTAGGAAGTCCTCTTTTCATGCTTTGAATGAAATTATTTTATGCGTAATTTTTATAAAACATTTGCCATGGCTCCGCTGCTATGACTGATAAATCTTAATTTTTTCTAAGTGATAAAGCTTATCATTAAGAAATAATTAGAATGATCCCTAATTGGATCAATAATCCATAATGGATTGAATCATCAATATTCATGAAATACATAAACTAAAAGCATAGAAAAAAGCCATTAATTTGACCTCAAGTATAAATTAATCTTGGATTAAGGAAAAGCTTTATGAAAAGCTTCATTTGGATTGAGAATGGGTCATGAGTATGACCATTTCTTGAGTGAGAGAGAGAAATTACATAAAAACCATTAGAATTAAGCATAAATGGAAATTTATGTAATTCTTAACTATTATTAATCAATTAACTTCAATAGCATTCATCAAATTATGTAACTCTTCACTAACATTCATCAATTAACTTCAATAGCATTTAAAAACCATACCAATTAAGCTTCTCAAGCTTGAGAGGGGTTGAGAATAGAGAAACATTGAGAAATTATAGAAAAGATCAATATTCACTCTTTACCTTACAAATTGCTTGATTCTTTGTTCACGGTAGAGGCCCCCAACCAATCAATTGGTTAAGTATGTTGATGGAGCTACCAATGGGGATTGAAGAAAGAGGGAAGCTCCAAAAACTAGTGAATTATTAATGAATTCACAGTTCTTGGCTTAGGTGGAGTAGAGTAACGATGCATAAACACTATCTATTTTTCAACAAGGGGGAGGCTTCTATTTATAGGAAAAATTGAGCTCCTAACCAAACAAACTGATTCTAGAATTTTCTAAATCAGTTTGGTCAATATTTGACGATTTTTAGGTCAGTTAAGCTAACTTTTTGGAACTAGACTTGAATGAGGAGAGAGGAGAGATAAAATATCTCAATTTTTATGAGTTTAAAACTCATTCAAGCATGTGAAATATGCACCTCCTTTAAAGAACTCCCCTTCCTTACATATGTGTCAAAATGGAATCATTATACTCAAAATATCTCATATTTTTAATATTGCTCATAGTTTTTTACTAATAAACCTTGTACATTTTCAACTCTTCATCTTATGTGAAATATGCACCTCCTTTAAAGAACTCCCCTTCCTTACATATGTGTCAAAATAGAATCATTATACCCAAAATATCTCATATTTTTAATATTGCTCATAGTTTTTTACTAATAAACCTTGTACATTTTCAACTCTTCATCTTATGTGAGCATTTACTCATTTTTGGATACCCAAAATATCTCATATTTTTAATATTGCTCATAGTTTTTTACTAATAAACCTTGTACATTTTCAACTCTTCATCTTATGTAAGCATTTACTCATTTTTGGGTATCTTCTTTTACAAATTGGATTTATCTCCTCCCTACACATGGATTAATGCTATTGGCCCATAGGAACCTTAATTGGACCATAATCCAAAAATTTCTGAAAATCTAGACCCTTAGGCTAAGGTCCTTTATACTCATCTCCAATTAATTCCAATTGCACATTGGAAAGTTCTTTTTGAATTTCTGTTTTAGGGAAACTTATTTTAATAAGATGAGATAATTTTCTATCCAAAAATATTAAAAATCTAAATATTCTCTCTCTAGAATATTTTCTCTCTCTAGGTTAAAACAGTTAGAAACAAGTCTTTTATATTTCTGAAGAGGGATTGATTACAGGGGAAGATGCTGGACATTTTGAGAGGCTGGGGAGGAATCTTACATTCTCTCCCACTTGAAAAATGCGAGATGCCCTCATCTCGCAAACTGGGGGTAATTTCGCAAGATGCACAAGTATGAGGCTGAGAGAAAATTTTTAATTAAGATTAACCACCAATTAAAAAAGTCTCAAAGAGAGTAAGGGTCAAGACAAGAACAAGATTTAAACTTTATTCATTCTTGGAACATATACAGTAAAGATAGAAGAACTCTTTACACTTCCATAAGCCCGTCCATCATATGATCACAAAAGCAGCACTCACAAGCTGCGCACGTATAAGGTAACTCATCTATGGGAATAATTCTGTTGGTTATTGCCGCACCTATCTCAGTGGTATGAGGTGATCTAACAAAAGGACCTCTGAGAGGCAAGCCAAAAACGGGGTAAAGGCATATCTTCTGATGAGGAAGAAAACACGCCAGTAAGAAGACCCGCTCAGAAAACCCAAGATGTCTTGATCTCATGACGCAGTAGTATATCGGGGACCCAAACCCAAGGCTTCAATAACCATGGCCAAGCGGACATTGTTACGAAATTGCTATTGACCCCAGGGTGTTACCCTAGTTATGTCTTGATAGGTTCGCCATTTGGTCTGAGCTACAGAAGTTCCCAAGTGAGGAAAAAGTGAGCGCTCATACTGTTCTATAAAATCTTTCTTCACAGACTCGCTTGCGTCTTGAAGGTGAGAAATCATCATGGATAAAACTAATTCCTGTTGCCAAGCCATGAAGGAGATTAATAAGAAGGAAGATCGATGGAAGTAAGATTACTGTGAGCGACAGGTAAAAGTTACGACTTATATAAAGGAAGGAGTTAGCGTAACTTAGAAGCCAATGGTATCTTGTCACTGAAGTTTTACCGTCTTTCCATGATTTGGGTTTGGCACATATTTCTATGAAATACATTAAGAACTTTGAGATGAGGAGGTAAAAGAAGCTTGTAGGCTAAGTCACCTACTTTCGTTGAATTCAGATATAAGGTTCACAATATCTGGGGGATAACTTCTTATACTTCCCAAGAGATAAAGGAATTCTTTTGGGCCGTACTCGAATGAAAACCAAAACCTTGGTATCCAAAACATCGATCTTCACTTCTGAACTCATTGTTCTGAATCCTTAAAACAAGTGGGCTCCTGAGAAGGTATTCTGGGTAAAGTGTCTTCCTTTTTTAAACAGAATCTTTCTTTTATTTTAGAGAGGGAATAATTTATAAGATCAGAAAAGGAGGTTCTTACTCCTGCATACCTCGAAGGCTGGGGAGGAATCTTACATTCTACCCCACTTAAAAAGTGCGAGATGTCCTCATCTCGTAAAGTAGAGGACAACTCTTTTTCTTAAGATCCAATTTATTCTGGGGTTCCTTATATTCTGGTCAACCCAACAGAATACGGGGATAAATATCCCTTATATAGAACTCATCATTAAATAACAATTCATTTCAGATCATATCATTCATATCTTTAACACGATAATGGTCCATCAGATCAAAAAATTTTCTTTCTGAACATTCCTCCACGGAAATTTCAGTCAAGCAAGTTTTCAATTTGTCCCTAACTTGATATACCGAGTCAAGTGTTAACAGTAGCACTTTGACAGCACAATCCACTAATCTCATAGTGATTTGCTGAAATCATCATCATCATTCCAGTTATGAATATCATCACAGGGACTCGTCCCATTCATCCTCATTGAGGTTTCGCTCAGCTTATTACATTTCAACCAATTTTCAGGGATCATCATTTTTCAATCAGAATCCAAATCAATTCATCAATTCTCAAACAAAATTAAAAATCATATCAACCACATTCAAAATCATCCTCTGGATAGCATTAACGCTTATAATTTCAAGTCTTAGATTTACTCGTATATACTGTCAGTAAAGAGCTGCAGTTATAATCTCGGTATATATGGTAGTCACGGCCCTTGGAATTATAAGGTTGTTAATACCATCATGTCTAGGCCTCAAGCAAGTCAGGGATTCTATATAATTGCGGTATTTCTATCTGAAGACCCAATTACCAAATTACGAATTTCAGTTTGAATATCAAATTGTATGAATTATATCACACAATTATAACCTTTTTGTGTTTCTTGATAATTTTTTGACATATTTGTCTTCTCAGTTGATCTTTATTAACCAAATGCTCTGATACCAACTGTAAGATCCCTGTTCCCACCGAGCAACGGATTCAGGATACTGGCAGCGGAAGTAGCACTTCCTGCACGGGATAGGGGTCCCACATTCGGGGCCTCACCCACGGATATCCGGATAAGAGACTAATCCGTCGGTTGTTCCAAAACCGAACCCGAAAAAACTTCCTTTATCGAAAAGCACGGGTGATTCCACCAGGAAAACTTTTACTCTAACGTAGTCAAACCCTTACTGAAACAGATCCGACTGCATCTATAAAGATACTTAGTCAGATCAAGGAAGAAACTTGCACTTGGATCATTGGGATCAACGCTTTTTTCCCCATCAAGAGGCACAGCCGTTGATTCCTATCCATAGAACAATTACTATCCGGGATTTGCTTTATCTATCGTAGTAACAGAATTTGAGTCTCGATTTATGGATCCATCAGTCCAGCCTAACCCCATCCAGTCCCATGGGTTAGCCAACCGCCCAACCACTGTAGTGATGGGATCCAATTAAGAATTTGGTTAGGTTTTGTCCCGGGTACCAAGGAAAAGAGTTCCAAGGCCCCCTAGCCGGAAGTTCATGCAATTATAAAACTAGTCACACCACTTACACACCCCAATATGAAATTGCCTTTTTACAGATTCAACCAAAAACAATCCTTTAATAAAACCATAGTATCACTGATCACAATCTTTCAATTTATCCGGTTGATTCAATTTCCCATCATTCCTTCATGAGAGTATCTATGGCATCATTGGCAACTAGAACGCTCACCACCTGTCCACACAGGGGCCTTTTCAATGGTTCCTAGCCCATAATACTCAGTAATATAATCACTTATCAAGATGGACTCTCGTTGAAGATCCGCAAGATCAACCAACAGATCCATATAAAGAGCCATGGACTCATCCGTTGTTGAGGACCAGCAAGGTCAGTCAACCAGATCCATGCCCGGTTTCAGAAAACAACTCTTACTCCTTGTTCCAATATCTTCCTCGACGCACGCGTGGGTATCCTGGGCGACCCAGAGCCTGAGCACCGTATGGTCAGCACCCTCTAGGATCCTTCGCAGGTGACCTAGCGCTTCACTCATAGGCCGCTTCCTTGGCCCCTCATCCACCGTACCGGAAGCTCACCATTTTAATCGCACTGAGGCTGGTCAAGACCTCGGCCGACCTTGGTGTGCGAGACGTCCTCCATTGACTCTCCGTCAGCAGTTGCAACTTTATCAGTTAGGTCTCCACGACCTTAATCACAAGACGGTCAAAATGCTTTCCCAGCATTCTTGACATAAAACAGTCATTTATAAACAGTCACAAAATACAGTTTCTATATCGAACTCCGTCTTTCCACATTATCCCTCCTCAATCCACATTACTTGTTCCACATTCCCTTCATATGTACTCATTCTCATCCATTCATTCATATCAACGACACATTATTTCCCATACACATTCACCTTCATTATTCTTCATACACATCCATGTATACATCCATTTTCACATCCTTATTCATACATCCACATCCACATACATACATCCATACATACGCATCCACATGCTTACATCCATATCTACATGCATACATCCATACATACACATCCATATGCATACATCCACATCCTCATTCCTACATCTACATCTACATGCACATTCATGCATCTTCATCCATACATCCACATTTATAAGCACATTCACATCCATACCTACATCTATTTTTTTCCTTCCCATTCATATAGCCCCATACGCCTTCACATCTATTCTTTTACATCACATCCGTCTTCACCTTATGACAACCCATATACATCTTATCTCATCACATACACTTCTTATCTCATTCCATACACATCTTATCACATCTTAACTCATCTTATCACATCCTAACTCATCTCATATACATCTTATCTCATCTTATCACATCTCATACACTTCTTATCACATCTTAACTCATCTTATCACATCCTAACTCATCTCATGTGCATCTTATCTCATCTTATCACATCTCATACACCTCTTATTACATCTCATACACCACTCATCCCATAAGTGCTTTATCCCATCACATACACTTCTTACCCCATCCCATATCCACATTCACATCTATACAACCATATTACATCCATTCTCGTCCTAACACATCCCATATACATCTTATCTCATCTTATCACATCTCATACACTTCTTATCACATCTTAACTCATCTTATCACATCCTAACTTATCTCATGTGCATCTTATCTCATCTTATCACATCTCATACACCTCTTATCACATCTCATACACCTCTTATCACATCCTAACTCCTCTTATCACATCCTAACTCATCTCATATGCATCTTATCTCATCTTATCACATCTCATACACCTCTTATCACATCTCATACACCTCTTATCACATCTTAACTCATCTTATCACATCCTAACTCATCTCATATGCATCTTATCTCATCTTATCACATCTCATACACCTCTTATCACATCTCATACACCTCTTATCACGTCTTAATTCATCTTATCACCTCCTAACTTATTTCATAAGCATCTTATCACATCTTATCACATCTTATACACCTCTTATCACATCCTATCACATCTCATATCTTTTTATAGAATACAAGAGAATTCTTATATTTGATATAAGATTTCTCTACACATTTATTTATGCATAAATTTCATTTAAGGAGACTAACACC